>NC_062558.1:42653948-43010653 GCF_016906955.1 Phacochoerus africanus
TGATTTTACAATTACTTATTATTAAAATGAACATGCGTTTTGCTAAGTGTTTTATTCATATTATCTCAGTGAATCCTTAGAATGACCCTATGAGGTAAGTATTAATCTTCCTATTCAATATAGAAGAGGAAACTGAGGCCCAGAGAGGCTAGGTCACCTGCCCAAGGAAACACAGCTTATGCCTGTGGAGCTAGGACTAGACCCAGACAGTCTGGCTGCAGAGCCCATGTTCTGAACCACTGCTTGCTTCTCTTTAAATCTGGGGATCTCTGCAATGACCCCTGGCGTGCTGAAACTCTTTATTTGTTTGTTTGTTTTTGAGGGCCACACCTGCAGCATATGGAAGTTCCCAGGCTTGAGGTTGAATCAGAGCTGCAGCTGCTGGCCTACACCACAGCCACGGCAACGTGGGATCTGAGTCGCATCTTTGACCTGCGGTGCATGCAGCAACGCTGGATCTTTAACCCACTGAGTGAGGCCAGGGATCACTGCCTCATGGATACTAGTCGGGTTCATAACCTGCTGAGCCACAATGGGAACTCCTGGCATGCTGAAACTCTTTGAGGATGGAACAGAGGCCCAGAAAGGTTATGTGACCTGACCGAGACCTGAAACTAATTGGTGGCAGAACAAAGATTTAAATCTAGGTCTATGGGACTTCAAGCCAGTGCTCTTTCACTCTTGCACTTGGAAGTAACTGGGGCTGGACTGGGGACCCAATCAGCCGTTTGAAATGTATGGCCCTCATAGGAATAATTGAGGAAAATACTCTATGCCACTTGATCTCGTTCATGGCCAGGCTGCTGTCTATTTAAACTGAGGGCTTCTCACCCCCCTCACTTGTGGTGGAGAGCAGGGTCCAGGAGAGGATGCAGGATCATTATGGAGCAATTGTGTCCCTCAATGCCGCCCTGGTAAGTGCAGAATTTGTCAGCCTCACTGGAGACGTGTCTCAACCGTGATCACCTTGAATTTCTTTCATAAGACAGAGGTGATTTAGTCAACTAAGAACAATCCATCTTTTAAAAAAAAAAAACAACACTTTGTCTCCCTAGAGCAGGCATATCAGACAGTGACAATTCTGGAAAAGCCACATCTTGTGACTGTGCTCGTTCAACAACATACGTCCCTCCTGTCACAGATGGAACCACGGCCCTGGGGCATGGATGCTGTTTACAACTAGGCTGGGAGAGAGAACTTCCGAAGGCCATGTTGGAGAGGGCTTCACACCAATTTTAGCTCAATAGTTCCCCAGAGACAGAGTGTCTGAGGAGGGGCAGGAGGAGGAAAAAAAAGAGAGGGAGGAGAGAGGGAGCAAGAGGGGAAGGTGGGAGGAAGGTTGTTTTATTTTGACAGCATGAGGTCATTGTCATCAGATCAAAAGCTGTGTGTGTGCGTGTGTGTGTGTGTGTGTGTGAGAAAGAGAGAGAGAGAGAAAGCAAGGACTATGTATTGAGCACCTACTATGTGCCATGCTTCATTTTTAAAAGTTCAATCCTCATACTCTTCTAATTAACCCATTTTATAGACAAGCAGACTGATGTTAATGACTATCAGCCTGCTTTCTAAGTGAATCTTTGCGAGTTTCTGCTGCTCAGCGGGTTAAGAACCTGATGTGGTCTCTGAGGATGTGGACTCAATTCCTGGCCTCGCTCAGTGGGTTAAGGATCAGGCATCAGCACAGTTTGCAGATGTGGTTCAGATCTGGTGCAGGCCCACAGCTACAGCTCTGATTTGACCCCTAGCCAGGTGTGGCTGTAAAAAAGAAAAAAAAAAAAAGTGAGTCTTTGTTTTGGCACATGGTATATGTTCTGACTGGTAACCACTCATGTTATTCCATGTTAACCATTTCTAAGCAGCATTTGAAGCTAGGTAATCTGCCTATGTTCCTACAGCTTGGAAGTGTCTCACTTAAAATTTAAGCCCAGGTCTGTACTCCAAACATTTTACATTTGGGGAAGTTACATTTCCATTTGGCCCACAGACTTCAGGCAGGATCACAAGGAGCCACACTGAATCCTGATGAAGAGGAATGCGCATGCCCCAGAAATGCTGGGCTTGGAGCTGGATGTATTATGGCCTTGGGTAATCTCACCTTAGGGTGAGGGTAGGTACGTTTGGCTATATGTAGAGTAGTGGATTGTGTCAGATGAGATTTTTATTATCAAATTAATAGGAGTGAGAATGTATGTATATGTGTCCACTGTGGGGTAAAGGGGTGGATTGTAATGGTACTGTTCACACCTTCAAAGCACCCCTCTTCCCATTTTTCTGTTAACAGACCTCACCAACCTGCTCTGACCACAGGGACACACTGACCATAGAAGAGGCAATGTTGTACCTGCTGCCAGCCAGTGACTGATCGCTCCAGGGAAGGGCATGTGACCCATTCTTTGGATTCTTATAGATTAAAGCTGGGAGAAAGACATCTGTTTCCCTTGTTCTGACACTGGCATTGTCTAAGCCCAGAGCTACCAATAGCCACAGTTCCTGGCACTAAAGTTAGTTTGCATAGGAGAACCAAGTCAGAGGCAAGAAGAGATGAGAGTTAGGAAGAGAAAGGTACAAATCATTCATTTGAAAATCTAGCCCCTTATGTAGTTTAGTGACAAGATACAATATACTTTCTTCAGCTGATTTAAGACAAGATTTTGTCCCTTGCCATCTAAGGCGAGCTGACTAAAACTCTGATTGTTACATTAAGTTGCTTGAGTCCACCCAGCTGTGCGGGTCTAGGCTACATCTATGTAGGATGTCCTTTCCCACGTACCACATTCAGTCTCAACTTGGAGAAGGGCTTCTCCATCCTCCCAGAGAGACCTTCTCAGAGGGATAATGGGAGAGGAGGGTCTTTTGGGAGAAGAGCTGAGATTTGACCATAGGTCCATCTGCCCTCAAACCTGGGCTTTAAAATTCTCTACCATTCCTTCCCTAACCCTCTTACCAGGCCAGACATCAGACTGAGATGTGCCATATAAGAGGTGTTCAAAGACTTGCTGGGTGAAGAGATGCCCTAGTATTTCCTCATCTGTCAACAGGAGGGAAAAAAAAGCTACGTGGTTCCTTCACAGATGCTCTGGAGAAGGAAGAACATGTTACACACTATGGCCTGATGGATGGCCTGAGATCTTTGGGTCAGGAAATGGATATTGAGTCTGTTTCCTCCTTGTCCTGGGCAAGAGCTGGTGACTTTTTCCCCACTGACCCTTCACTACAGGCTGTGGTCAACACAACCATGGTCCCTGTCCCAGCAGTTTCATCACCCTATCAGCAATGAGCTCATCAGTGGGGTTCCAGTCTAACCCACTTTAGCTCTTTACCAAGGGACCCACCTCAAGTTCTGCTGCGGTGGCAGAATCTCCCAGAGATGAGGGTTAGGTCAGATATGTAAAAGAGGGACAAAAATCACAGGCCACCTGATGGTGGATTAATGGTCAAGTTCACATAATCTATCAGCTCTGCAGCCATCTGAATATTGCTGAAATGGCAAAGCCTCATCCCAGCTATGTATCTCAAGCACAGAAACCAGCGAGAGATGAGCCCAGGAGAGCACAGGCATCTGAAAAAGAGCCCTCCTGTGTTTTTTCTCCTTTCCCTTCTTTTTTTTTTTTTTTTTGCTTCTATTAATCTTCCTTTTTAAGAAATTCTGCTCTCTTCAATAAAGGTACTTTGTTAAAAGAATAGTTTAAACATATGCTAATTTGTATTCCTCTTATTTACTGTTTATGAACAGATGCACAGACAGGAGCATTACAGAGCCCTACAAGAACAGTTTTGGAGTCAAACAGATCTGGGTTCTAATCCTGACACTGTCGTATTACTCAAGCTCCTGTCTGAAAAGTGGAAATAAAAAATAAGGGTGTTATGAGTTGAATAGTGTTCCCTGCAAGAAAAGATATTTGAAGTCCTAAGTCCAGTACACTTCAGAATGTGACCTCATTTGGAAATAGGCTCCTTGCTGATGTAATTAGTTATGAGGTGATACTGGAGTAGGTGAGCCCCAATCCAATGTGACTAGTGTCTTTATTAGAAGATGGCTCTCTGAAGACACAGAGACACAAGGAGAAGGCCACGTGAAAACAGAGGCAATGTAGTGGTTAAGGTTCAGGTGTAGGATTCAAACCACCTGGGTTCAAATACTAGCTTACCCCCTCTTCCAGCTGGATAATCCCAGGCAGGTTACTTAACCTCTCTGTGCCTCTTTTTCCTCCCTGTAAGTGCAGTTAATAACAGTATCTACTTCACTGGGTTACTATGAAGATTATGTGATGTAATAGATGCAAAGTGTTTAGAGTGGTACCTGGCATTTAGAGACCACACAATCGATTTATCTTATATAATCATCACAGCAGTCATCTGAAGTTAAGTACCTTTCAACCCCCAAAGGTAACTGAGACTCAGAGAGCTGAAGTGACTTGCTCAAAGCTGTACGGCCAGCAAGCTGCAGAAGTGGGATTTGAAACCTTATTTGGGTGCTCAGAGCACAGGTTCCCACAAGCCTGGGGAGGTTGAAGGACCTAGCAAGGTAACAGGCAATTGTAGGTGCCAGCTCCACCCAGAAAGTAGGACTTTCAGCCCTGTCCCAGGCCAGCCTGAGAGCAGCTTCACCCTCACCTCCTGCCCCTGTGATAGGCTGTAAAATCTTTACAGCTTAAATCCTGCATCACTGCACCAAGCAGAGCCCTTGCAAGCTTCTGAGAAAAAACAAAGGTATTTAGCATCAGGTCAGAGAAGCATCTCGTTTTTATTAGCGTTAATCTAATATGTTCTTTTTCCTCGATGAACTCTGAATAAGTTAATCAAGGACAAGCTGGATTTGTGTTTTCTTAATAACGCTGCCTGATTCCAGAGCTGCCTGCTGAGAGCTGTGGGCTCCAGGCTTCTTTCTTATTTCCTCTTCCATCTCTATTTACATTTTATAAAATATATAAGGTTTTTAGGGTCGGGAGGATAGCATGGCCAGATGAACAGACATCAGCGGACACTGGGAGGCAGTCATAGAGCCAAGCATCCAGGCCAGATGGTCTGATTTGAACTTATCAGCCATGTGGCCTTGGGGAAGTGCCTTCACTTCTTCAAGCTTCAGTTTCCATATCAGTTAATTGAGCATAGGATTCACATTCCTTGTTTAAGTCCATAGAGTGTAGTGAAAATCAAATGAGGTAATGCACTTAAGAAGAAAAGCCCTTTTTAACTGTGACAGTCTAAAAAAACGCAATGAAATATGCCCAGGCAATGAGGTCCCCCAAGCGCCATCACCAAGGGATCCAGCCAGATGGACTGAGAGGCAATGTGATGGGGCAGAAGCTCTGCCACTAGCTAGCTGTGTAACCTTGGGCTCTTGGTGCCTCAGTTTCCTCATCTTTAAAACTCTACTTATCACATAGAGTTGCAGGGATAATTTGACACATGCTTAAAAAAGTAATTGGCCCCTTATTAAGTGCTCAATATATGGTAGATATTTTTATTTTTGTGTGTATTTAATAAGTACAAAAAAAGACTTCAGGGGAGGGTTAGACTTTGAACTCTGACAAGCTGTGTGACCTTGGGCAAGCTACTTAATGTCTCTGAGCTTCAATTTTCTCTTTTGTGAAATCTCTTGGATGTATGACAGCTGGTTCCTATTACACACTGAACACTGGTGGCTGTTACTATATTATCATCCCACTCCCTTCTCCTCAGCCACCTTCCAAGCCCAGATGCTCCCCCCCTTACCTCGCTCCTCCTCCTTCTCCCGGATGACCCTCCCCTTGAGGGCCCGGCTCCAGGCTCCACCGTAGTCCACAAGCTTGGTTCTCTCATTCCCGTCCTTGCCCTTGAACCAGGGTCCGTATCTGCGGGCGATGCTCGAGGCTTCACCTGTGTCCCGGAAGCCTCTGCCCAGATTGAAGTCACCTAAAAAGGGCAACTCAGCACCCTCCGCTGGGGCCCCCACGGCAGGGTTGGCCTGGTTCTGGGAGACAGCAGGCTGACCCACAAAACCAGAGTGAAGGAAGACCAGGCTCCCAGCCGTCAGGTAGAGCACCAGGAAGGTAAAGAAACGGACAGGTTTCCTGCGGAAGTACCGCTGGAATTTGAACCAGAGCTTGGCCATAGCGGGATCATTCCGGACTGGATCGTTGGGGTTCAGCTGGGGGTTGGGGGTCGAGGTCAGGGAGGGAATGGAGGGGGGCTTTGTTTCTCAAGCTTCCCTTAGGGATGGAGCCCCTGGGGGTCTTCAGTCTTAATCCCTCTGTGAAGGTGACTGCCAAGGTCAAAGCAAGAAGGCAAGTCCAGCACTTGGCTGAAGCCAAGAGAATGGAGGACAGAGTTCACCAGTTCTCCTGAGGCCAAAGTGAGCTTTTTTTGAGCCATGAAAGGGGTTTCGAGGCTTGGGACACCCAGGAGTTGGTTCCATTTCCCTACATCTTGTTCTTTGCCTCAGAATTCCCAAAGAATTTTGAAAATAGCAATTGGAGGAGGATTTTACGAGGGTTCTCTAGCAGCTGGCATTCACTTCTTGCCTTTTCCAGTTGCTCAGGCCTATAGGGCTTGGATTATTTCACTGAGGGCTCTTTCTGGCCTCCTCCTCAGCTGGGGACCAAGCTTGACATGTCCACCTGGTGGAAACAGAAGCTGGCGAACTTTTCATCTGGTCAAGCATTAAGGCTCAGGGCTTCCATCTGTAAAACAGCACAGGTATAGGCATAAGAAACCTCTTCACAGAGGCCAGAACTTGAAGGGTGCTTGAACATTCTCAAGGAGAAGATGAAGAGTCCAGAGAGGGGGAGGAAACCAATGGCCCAAAGCACCCAGCCATGCTGGGTAGAAGCCTGTCCTGAGTCTTCTAGAACATCTGCCTTTTTCTTTAAACCAAACTAAATATTTGGGGGGTGTGAATACTTGTCTTGGTTTGGGGACAAGCTTTATCTTAGACAAGCACAGGTTCTTATGCCCCACATGCCTACGTATTTGTCAATTATACACTGATTCATGGATTAAGTCCAAAAAGTACCTCTTAGGTTCTTGCTGAACAGTCTGCTGGACCTGGCTGATACTGCCCTAGATCAAATTAATTCAGGAGCTCCACTGTGGCGCAACAGAAACAAATCTGACTAGTATCCATGAGGATGCAGGTTCGATTCCTGGCCTCGCCCAGTGGTTAAGGATCCAGTGTTGCTGTGAGCTGTGGTGTAGGTTGCAGACGTGACTTGAATCTGGTGTTGCTGTGGCTGTGGCATAGGCAGGCAGTTGTAGCTTCAATTCGACCCCTAGCCTGGGAATCTCCATATACCACAGGTGCAGCCCTCAAAACAAACAAACAAAAAGATCAAATTCACTTTTCCTTCCCAGCAAACATTTAGTGAAAACCTACTGTGTAGCAGGTGCTGTCCCAGGCATGGAAATAAAGCTGTGAACCAGAAAGATATAGTCTCTTCCCTTACAGGACTCACATTGTGAAGCAAGAGATCAAATCCACAGGCCCTCTCTTCTACCCAAAAGAAGAAAAGGAGAAGGAAAGAAGGCAGAATTCTTTAGTATTCACTCAGTATCTACTGAGTGTTTATGGTAGACGATGCTTTGTGCCAAACCCTCTATGTGTATTATTTATTCTTTGCTGTGTTCCTATGGGAAGTAACTGTTTTCCAATTTTATAGATGAAGGAACTGAGGACACACAGCTGTGAGTGATGATAGAGATATCTGAATCCAGGGACACAAAAACCACAGCTCTCAACCCCTGCCTTTTGACTCTTTCTCCCATGTGGTCTGGGCTTCACTTTGGAATTCAGAGACAGCCCCCCCCGCCCCCCCGCCTCGGCAGTGGCCCATCTCCACTGTCTCTTAATGACCAGCAGTGCCTCATCCTTTGAGGTTCCCTCAGAGTATGGTCTGATTCAAAATCTCTTGGGAACCTGGTTAAACATGAAGATTCCTGACCTCTCCAACCAGAATCTCTGGTTGAGGAGGAAACATACAGGTGTAACAAGGTGCCCCCAGGGGATGGTAATGAGCACAAAGGTTTGAGAACCACGGCTTTATGAGTAAACATTCACGATCATCAGCCAGGAGGAAAACAATGTAAATGAGAAAATAGAAAGAAAATGCCACTCGGCCTATGTTGTTACATATTATCACCAGCAGGGGGCCTCATAGAAATCTTGGCCAACGTGAAAGATTAAACTGTCAGCCAATGGACAATTCAAGTGGTAACAGTTTTTACCCATCCAGACAGCAGCATGAGAGTTTAACTGTGGTTCGAGGTAGAGTCCAGTGTCCCTCCATATGACATTCCTTCAGGAACCAAGTATGGAACATCTATATGCACCAGCTGTTGTTCTAGGCATTTGGAAGAGCTAAACAAATAAGACAGCCCTAGATCCATGCTCTTACGAGGTCAAGCTGTTTCTTCATTCATTCATCATCCTTTAATTCATCCAACAGTCCATCTACCAAGCCACCCATTAAGTCACAATCTATCTACCCACCCATCATCCATCCTTTAATCTATCCATCAATTCACCTACCCTTCCATCCCTCATCATTGATCTATTCATTGATTCATTAATCCATCCATCCATCCATCTGTACTATAGCAGCCCACTCATCCATCCATTGTTCCATTCATTGAAAAGCATGTGTTGCTTGCCTACTGTGTGTGTGCTTGGAATGTGGAAATAAATAATTCAGAGTTCCTGCTTTCAGAGAATTCAGAGTCTGCTGAGGAAGACAGCAATCACTATACTAAATCACTATACTAGACAGACAATGATAAATCCTATATATATATGATAAAGAACAGCAGTTTATATTAATAGCTAATGTTTACTTATTATGTGCCAGACTCTGCTCTAAACACATAGTACTCTGATTTAATCCTCAAAATAATTCTATGAGGGGGATCTGTATCTATTTTACAGAGGAGAGGAATGAGACTCAGAATGATGAAGTAACTTGCCAGGCCACACAACTGGTAAGCGGAGGCTGGATTGTGAAACCAGGCCCATCTGACTTCACAACTTGTATTCCAAACCACATGTATATTCTGGTCTTGTATTCCTTTGAGATTATGGCAAAAACTACAGACATACACCCAGAAAAGAGCCCCTGCCCCATAAGCTCCTAGATTTTGGCTTACAACATCAAGGGGCTTATGGACCCTGGGATGAGAAGCCCTGGAATGTGGGAGTCCAGAGAAGTGAGGATCTGGAACTGCCCAGAGGGAATTAGGGAGGGCTTCCCCAGAGAGGGGTCTTTAAGTTGGCAAGTCTTGCAAGAGGAGTCAGCTTTCTGGGTTAAGGGACAGCAGAAGGACACCTTAGGGAGGAGGAACAACACACAAAAAAGGGCAGGTCACTGGGGTGGAGGCAGCAAAGGAACTTAGAGCATGGTGAGGATGCAGTGAAACAGTGGGTAGGGCTAGACCATGGAGCCTTGACGGCCAAGCTCAGAAGTCTAGACTGTGCTCTAACAGTGTGCATGAGGATCCACTGAAGTTTCAGGGTCACACCAGGGTGCTCTCTAGAAAGACCAATCTCTTAACAGCTTGAAAACCTCCCGGCAGTGGGTGTGCCCCATGGTATTCCACGTAGATCACACACAGGGCAGATGTTTCTGCAGCTAGGCCAGGATGAGAAAAGGCCAGCAGCCCTCACAGGAATGGCAGGGGGACACCAGTTCCTCCAGAGACATGCAGGCAAGAGCATGGACTCTGCAGGCAGACCGACCTGGATTCAAATCCTGCCTCTTTCACCCACCACCTGTGTGACTGGGGCAAAACATCTCTTCTCACTGACTGAGGCTCCTCATCTATGAAGTGGACATAAGAAGCCTAACACCCCCCCAAGGTGTATATTGCTGGGAGGACTGCACTAAAAATTGTACGAAGAATGGCTGGCACATAGTAGGTGCTCAAGAAAAGCCCCCAGCCCCTCCCTGTCTCAAGAGCACACATGAGCAGGCTTCAAAGCAGTTTGCCACAGCAGCACATTTGCTGCAGTGGAGACAGCAA
Source organism: Phacochoerus africanus (assembly GCF_016906955.1). Classification (NCBI taxonomy): domain Eukaryota; kingdom Metazoa; phylum Chordata; class Mammalia; order Artiodactyla; family Suidae; genus Phacochoerus; species Phacochoerus africanus. Next base: position 42,663,939 of record NC_062558.1, read on the forward strand.
AGATTTCAGCTGTTGAGTTCCCTCTGGCTTTTTGTCTCTCTGAGGATATTTCTGGGCCTAGTTCTTTTTGTTGTTCTCTTCTCATTCTTTTATATTTCAACACATCTTTTCTCTAAGTGGGTGCCAAATGGGTTTTAAGAGGATAATGAGCTCATTAGAAGCTAGCAGGGAACAGAAAGAGACTGAGGCAGTGGTGGTGCGGGGAGTGAGGAGGGAAGGGACTTGAGGAGGGGGACTTCTCCTGGGGAAGGGGGATGCTGAACTGAGTCACCCGCCCTATCCTGCCAGTTCTGGGAGGTAGGGGGTCACCTAGATGGAAAGCACCCTGGAATCTGAGCCCCACGCAAATGCGACCCTGTCTGTGTTCTCCTTGCATCAGCCCCAGCTTCTGGTGCACAGTAGGTCCCCAAGAAACACTGGTGCAAAAGATGAGTAAAAAGTGTCAGAGGAATGGCCTCCCCCGGGGCTTAAACCTACAAGCAAGGGTCCGTGCCATGTGCCAACTCCCCTGCACAGCAACCTAAGGGAGCTATAAATTCAGAGCTCTGTGAAGGCAGAATCTTGTGTTTCTCAGCTCTGGGTGGTCCTGGGGTGCAGGGGCCCCCTACTGAGCCACAGTCCCACTTCCTCAAGGGAATGTCAAAGACTTCTCTGTCTCTCATGCCTGTCAATCACCCTTCTCTCCCTCTCCCCACAATTTCCTTTCCAAGTCTCTCTCTCTCTCTTTTTTTTTTTTTTTTGCTTTTTAGGGCTGTACCTGAAGCACATGCACCTGCAGTTCCCAGGCTAGGGGTCTAATCAGAGCTGTGGCTGCTGGCCTACACCACAGCCACGGCAATGCAGGATCCGAGTCACGTCTATGACTTATACAACTCACGGCAACACCGGATCCTTAACCCACTGAGGGAGGCCAGGAAGCCAACCCACATGCTCATGTATACTAGTCAGGTTCGTAACCCAGAGCCACAACAGGAACTCCTCCAAGTCTCTTGATTTCTCTTTGTCTCTCTCTTTGTTTCTCTCTGTCTCTATCTCTCCAAACAGAAATTCTACTCCAAAAGGAACAGGGGGATGAAGCTAACTGCCACTGGCTGAATACCTACTATAGGCTGAACACTGTGTTTAAAGGTTTTACAAACATCTTCTCACAAACTCCTCCCTCCCAGAAACCTATAAGGAAGGTGTGATGGTTCCTTCTAATCCATAGCTTTTGAAGGTCCAGCCCCGGGCAAGGCGTATGGCTTGGCCGCCAGCAAGTCCCTGCACCTCTCCATCTTCATTTGCTCATTACCTGCTGAAAGCCAGAACTGAATTAACATCCTCTCCTGTCACTTACGAGTGTGTAGGTCAGGCAAGCTTTTTCACCTTTCTGAGCTGTGGTTTTCTTTCTACAAGGTGGGTGGCCCACAGAATCTCCCTCCTGGGGTCCTGGGGAAGACTTGATGAGATAACCCATAGGGCTGGGGTTGGTGCTCACTAAGAGCTGGCTATCATGCCACCACCTTTCTTCATTTTACATGAGACCCCTCTGAGCCTCAGTTTCCCCATCTGTTGAATGCGGCACATGACCCCTCCCCTGCCTCCCTCCCAGGGCTAGCGTGAGTTTCCACAAGGGTGAGGCTGAGCGGTCCTCTTTGTGGGAATGACAGTATTTGGTCTTCCTGCAATTCGTGTTTCCAGCCAGAGCCCCAGAGTGTCTAAACACAGACTATTTTTAGCACCAGAATGAACCTCTGGTGCTGCACTGCCAAGAAAATGATGGGCAGGGCAGAGCTGCCCTGCGGGAAGGGAAAACAGGAGACGCAGCCTGTCCCATGGCTCCTTCCCCTGGGAGGGGCCTTAGTGCTTCCCTTTCTAGATTCTGGGGATCAAGTAGGTCTGCATAGAACCCCATGAGGCTGGGCAAGGGCTTGACTCTCCCTCCACAACCCCCTGAACTTGACTTGAGGGCACAAGCCTGGGCACCAGCTGACCGCCCAACCATCCAAACTTGCCAAGAAATAGCTGCTGGAAAAACCAGGTTTGTAAGTTCAATTTCTTCACAGTTCTGGATAGGAGGGCCTCCCAGGGCTCTTTAAGATACTGGGAGTCCAGGCTAATGTTTACATCTTAGTCTTGGTCCAATAATAACAATATCAGAAACCACTGGTACTTGTCAAGCATTTACTATGTACCAGGCACTGTACTGAGTATCTTATTTCCACTGCACCATCTAATCCTCACTAGAACCCTCTGAGGTGGTTAGTAACCTCTCTGTACCTGTTTCCATATCTATAAAGTTGGGGAAATAATGGTACTTATGTCATAGTTTTGGTATGAGTATTAAGTATTAAATTGAATCAGTGTGTGCAAATAATACCTAAGTGTTATCTCTTATAATCTGTAGAGAATACATGTTGTTTTGCCTTCCAGTTCCCCCTTTTTTCTGCTGTTCCATTTTCCTTCACGGGGCTTCCTCCTCATCTATTCTCAGCTCACATGGCTTGAGCAGAATGGTGTTCCCTTACTAGTTGCTGCAGCACTCTCATCATTATCTCCTGTTACAAATGTACAAGAATGAACGTAGGGTGTGCACATACCTAAGAGGGAAATTGCTAGGCCCTACTGTGTGAGCATCTTACCACTGTTCTAAGAAATATTGATTTGTTTTCTAAAGTGGCTGTAGTGACAACTCCGTCAGTAATGAATGAGTATTCCTATGGCTACAAATCCTATCATTTCTTAATATTGCCATTTTTTTTTTCATTTTTGTCTGTCTGGTAGATCTGTAATAAATGCTGTATGTGCCCTACCCATGGAGTTGACTTCCAAATGCCATTTGGAAGCAGCCTCAGTCAATGACTGGTGGGAGTTGGTGTACAAATGCCCCAGCTCCCTCACTCCATTGATAGAATGACTCTGAGGCTATGTTTACACAGGCTCGCTGAGTTTTCCCAGAAGGATTCAGCCTTAGTCACCCTCAATGGTAGCTGACTTGACAGCACCACCCTGTATTGTTTTTCTTCCCTTCCCTGTCTTCCTTGTCTACCCAGGGAAAGAAAGGAATTAGTGTGTTCTTTACCTAAATAAACTACTTACCAATGAATCCATTACTTGGAATTCATCTTGATTTATCCAATCTTTTCCTTATCACTAGACATAATAAAATATTTCCAGTTTTCCTTCCTTGTAAGTAAGTAGTGCTATGATAAACCTCCTGAGTGTAGATCTTTATCCAGATTCCTGGAAGGCAATATAGGACCTCTCAAGAATATAATGCTTAGGTGTACTATTATACCCATTTTACTGATGAGGAAGCTAAGACTCACAAAAATTAAGTAACTTACCATGCACAGTTAGCAAGAAATGGAACATAAATTCAAGTGCAGAACTAAGTCTCAATGCTGTGATGCAATGGCACATACAGAGCAGATCACCAGGAGAGCTGGCCCTCTCTCTTACTCTCTATCTCTCTTTGTTGAATCCCAGCTGCAAAAGATGAATCCTTCCTGAGCTTGGAGACATACCTCAAACACTTCTCCAGGTAGATGAACCCCTCAAGTCCTTTAATCATAGTTCCTTCTCATCCTTCTTGCTCCTGGACCAGTCATGCGGCCAGTGAAAAAAGTAAAGAAAACAGTCTGAGAAATCCCATTATAAATGTCAATATTGTGGCTTTCACTCACAATTTTTAGGAATCTAGAATTTTATCAACCCAACTAACCCTGGAAAAGGATTCTGCACCCCCAGCTATGTGGGGACTCCTCCAGGACACACCCTCCCACTCATGGGTGTGCTACAGTGTGATGGGCCCACCATGTCCATGATGGATGTGTTGTGTTGTTTTTTCCAGTTCTTGGCCACTCTGTGTGAAGCTGCAATGGCATTTCTATACACACAGACTTACTTCCTGGGTCAAAAAACATGGGGTTGCCTTCATCCAAGACTGCATATTTGTCTGTGTGTGTACACGAGGGGAACCTTGCTCCTTGTTCCCAATCACTGGATATGTCGCCTCTGGCACCCTCATCCACCTCCCAGGAAGGGTCTCCAGAACCCCGTATTCTCTTCCCTTGGTTTCCAGGATGGAGACGCACCTGCCACTCACCAGCACTCACTGCTTGCCATCCATGTCCATTTTCATACATCTTTCTAAAAACTCGAGAAAATAAATGAGAAGGCAAAGTGCCATTAGCTTAATGGCCTTTAACACCCAGCCATCTGCCATGATGTAATTAAATAAAAAAATCAGAGGGAGCATATGGTGCCCATTATAAATAAATATTAAAATTTTGTTTCCCTGGGTAATGATTCCAGTGCCTCTTGCTCCACAGGCAAATTTTATGGCCATCATCACTTGCTGCAGGGAATCAGGCTGAGCCACAGTGAGAAACATGGAAAGGGGTCAGATCTAGTGTCAGACATTTCTGGTTTGAACCTGCCTCAGCCACAGGGTGGCTGTGTGATTTTCAGCGAGTGGCCTTGCTGAGATGCAGTTTCCTCACCCGTAAAAGAGGACCAATCCACTCTGCCTCACTAAGAAGAAGACACAAGAGTTAAATGAGCTAATGTGTTTAGAATACATTGCACTCTAGTAACAGCATGTGCTAATATTCATTGAGCACCTAATATGTGACAGGCATTGTTCTAGATATTAGCTTGTTTAATCCTTATAATAATCCTGTATGAGAGGTTTCTTTTGTCAGCCTCATTTTGAAAATGAGAAAACTGAAGGTCAGAGAAGTTAAGTCCTCTGTGCAAGGTTACACAGCTAGAAATGATGAGCAGGGTTCAAACCCAGGCAATCTGGCTCGAGAACCTGCACTCTTAACCAAGGGGATCCAATAAGAGTTAGCAACAATTAGTTTTCAAAGGCACATCATACAAAAACTAAACATAGTCTAACCAGATGATCCAGCAATCATGCCTCATGGTATTTACCCAAAGGAGGTGAAAACTTATGGCCACACAGAAACCTGCACACAGATGTTTATAGCAGCTGTACACATAATTAACAAAACCTGCAAACAACCAACATGCCCTTCAGTAGGTGAACGGAGGAATAAACTGTGGTATGAGCAGTCAGTGGAATATTATTCAGTGTTAAAAGGAAATGAGTTATTAAGTCATGAAAAGACATGAAGAAACCTTCAATTCTTTTTTTTTTGCCTTTTTTAGGGCTGCACCCGCAGCATATGGAGGTTCCCAGGCTAGGAGTTGAATTGGAGCTGTAGCTGCCAGCCTACACCAGAGCCACAGCAATGCAGGATCCAAGCCGTGTCTGTGACCTACACCACAGCTCACGGCAACGCTGGATCCTTAACCCACTGAGCAAGGCCAGGGATCGAACCCGCAATCTCATGGTTCCTAGTTGGATTCATTAACCACTGAGCCACGATGGGAACTCCTCAATTCATATTCTTAAGTGAAAGAAGCCAATCTGAAAAGGCAACATGCTATGTGATTCCAACTATATGAATTTCTGGAAAAGACAAAACTATGGAGACAGTAAAAAATCAGTGGTTTCCAGGGATTAGGAGGGGAAGGATGCATAGGTAGAGCACAGAGGATTTTTAGGGCAGGGAAACTCTTCTCTATGAAACTACAATGGTAGATCCAGATGATACATTTGCCAAAATCTACAGATTGTACAACACCAAGAATGAACCCTATTGTCACCAATCAACTTTGGGTGATAATGATATGTCAATGTAGGCTCATCAGTTGTAACAAATATCCCACTCTGGTGGGGGATGTTGATAGTGGGGGGAGGCTGTGTGTGGTAGGGGGCAGGGAATGAATGGGAAATCCTGAACTTACTATCCAATTGTGCTGTGAACCTACAACTGCCCTAAAAAGTCAAGTCAATTTTTTAAAAGGGCAGGCAATCATATACTTGAAAAAGCATGGACCCATTTGTGAGGATGTCAGTGATCCATTTGAACTCTGAGCTAGAGGGAAGGGACAGAGTTGCAGGAAGGGACAGGGCTGGGGCCATGGACAAAGGGAGGGGTGAAATGACAGTTTCCCTTGTCGAGTGGTTTGATGAAAGGGGCCCAAGGTGCAGGTCACCGAATCCACTGGTCCTCCCTGTCAGACAGCTGGCAGCCTTTCTCTGAGGCCAGATCACTTTCCTCCCCAAGAGGGACTTCTAAAGAAAGGCCCTAAATCCCTATCATTAAGCCATCTGGAGTCATCCTTCTCTTCCTGGAGCTGCTGTGTCATGGGTCAATTAGTGCACATGTGCATAGAGTCCCCTAATAGGTTGCTAATTGTCTGGGGGAGATAATGGATGGTTCTGTTGGTTCTGGGCAGAATGTTTACCAACAGGGGCAGACCTACAGGGGGTGGCAGAGAACAGGAAAGAAGGAAGGAGGGAGGGGAAGGGATAGGATGGAAGGGAATGAACAGAGTAAATGACTACTGACTCACATGCAATAAGGAATATGATTTTGTGAGACTTTTGCTTTAGTTGTGTGTGTGTATCCTGGGTCTCGATGTAAAGTACATTTCTCACTGTAGGTCCATTAAAGTCATTTGAAAAAGAATAGTAGGCGAGAGATACTTTGGGTAGAGTGGTTGCAGAAGGGCCTACTGAGAAGAAGGTATTTGAGTTGAGACCTGAAAAATGAAAAGGAGGTAGCCATGGGAAGATCTGGGGCAAGATTCCCCCAGGCAAAGGGGACACAGTTCAGACTACAAGATGGGAAAGGGCCCCTGCAGATCCCAGCGATCTGCAGAAGGCAGGAGGTCTGAGTGGAGAGAGTAGGGGCCAGGGAGTGGGTGGACCCCATCTCGCAGGGGCCCTGCATTCTGCTCAGGGCTGTTTCTGAACTGCAGTGTGGGCCACACCTGCTTCCTCTAGTGTACAATGAGGCAGGTGGAGGAGATGGAGTCCCTTAAGGACCCTCCCTGCCCCAGTCAACCATGGCCATGTCTCTGTGGCTTTCAGGGGCTGAGCTGGGGTGAAGAAATGTTTGTTGATCAGCGGAGCTGAAAACAGGTGGAGGTCAGGGCCCTTTTCAGGGGTCAGTGGTGGCTCCAGAATTTTTTTCGGGATGGGGTTCACAGTCCAAATCTGGTCATAAGAGCAGGCTCTGGGTTGACCTGATGTTGCAAAAGACACTGGGCACTTGGATGAGGTGAGAACATATATCACTCTTAGCGATTGGCAAACCACGACCTCAGCCAAACTGGCCCACAGCCTGTTTTTGCAAGCCCTAGAGCTAAGGATGGTTTTTGTATTTTCAAGAGGTTACGAAGAGGAAGAAGGAGGAGGAGGAGAAGGAGGGACAGTAGCAACAGACTGCATATGACAGTCCAAGACTAAAACCTTTACAGGAAGGTGTGCCAACCTTGACGTTTATCAACAATGGAGGGTTGTGGTGGAGGTCATGGGGAGAGAGGCCCAGGGCCCCTGAGGAGGGTCACTCCGTCCATCCTGAGAGATCAAAGACTACCCACTGGTCTGTTAGCAACTTCCTTAGGGCAAGTAACAAAAAGCCTGAAGGAAGCCTGGAGATCCTTCACCTAGGGAAATAGTCGCCTCTCACAGAAGGCAAAACTGAGGCTCAGAGAAACGCAAGTGAAATAAACGCCATCCGTGTGAAATGCCTCACGTGAACCTGGACCTTAGTAAGTGTTCAATAAATTTTAGTTACTGCTTTTGCTGTTATCATTACTATTACTACTACTGTACCACAGAGTTGTAAGAGTTCGAAGGGCCCTTAGATATCAGCTAGTACAAGGTTGATATTTTACAGATGAGGTGCTGGAGTCAGAGAGGCTGAAAGGGTTGTCCAGGGTCACACAGCCAGGCCAGGGTTGAGTTGGTTCCAGGTTTGTTCTCAGTGCCCACGCCTCTCCCTGCCAGCCCCTCTCACCCCCAACCCTGACCATGACAAGTGACTTGCTGCTTGCTGGCTCCACACTGGCCATGGAAGATTAAGCTCTAATTTGGGAACAGTGACAGCTTCTATTAGCAACTTTTCCCAGGGAGGAATTTTCCACCAGAGGTTTCCCCACCAAGAACTACGGTTCCCACCCTCAAATCAAGTAAGCTTAGTTTTTTTCTGGCCAGGCCAGTGTGTGTGTGTGTGTGTGTGTGTGTGTGTGTGAGAGAGAGAGAGAGAGAGAGAGAGAGTGTGTGTGTGTGTGTGTGTGTGTGTGTGTGTGTGTGTGTGTGTTAGGAGAGAGGGGTCTCTGCCCTCCGCTCATCTGTACAGGTTCCAGTTCTCTTACATTATGGAGCACCAAGTGACCTTGGAGGAGCCACTGGCCCCTGAAGCTGGCTCAGAGCAAGACTACAAGGTAGGCTCAGAGCCATCAGAGCTGGAAGGAGGACCCTTCACAATCTCCAGGCCAGCCTCCTCATTGACAGATGGAGAAACTGCGGCTCCAAGGGGGAAGGTGGATGGATCCTCCCAGTCATCCAGTGACTTACCCAGAACTTAAGCCTTGGTACCTTCTGTGGGAAGGAAGGAAATTGGATGGACTACTATTTACTATTATTTACTGCACACCTACTATGTGCCAGGCCCTTCCATTAAACTATGTCACTGACTCTCCCCAATGGTTCTTCCTAGCAGGTTGGTTTTATCCTCACTTTACAGATGAAGCAATTGAAATGGGGAAGGTCAGCCAACTTGCCCGAAGGCAGAGCTGGTGAGAGGCAGAGCAAGACTCGAACCCAGGCCTGTCTGTCTTTAGAACGTGAATCACAATCTCTGTGTGACTCTGTCTCCCCCAGCAGCACCCTCCTCTGACCTCTGCAGGTGAGTGCTTTGATTTGGAAGCCGCCGCATCCAGGGGCCTTTCTCCAGGGAGTCTGGTCAGTAGCTAGTATCCTTCTTGAAGCTCCTCAGCAGGGAATGAGTAAGTGAGTGCCTTCTAGAGGGCACATGGGTCCCCAGACCCTTGGGGTATCTTCACCATGTCCTTCAGTGGCCCAAGGAGTTCTGGCATCCAACAGAAAGAAGTCCTGGCCCACACAGACAACCACTGCCAGAAACTGACCAATACTCCGGCCCCTTGGTTCATCACCTGGATACAACTGAGAAGGTGGCATGAGACCACACATGCGAAAAAAAGCATTCCCTACACCTGCTACCTCTCCCCACGGCACATACACACGCGTACCCATCCTATTGGTCCATCCCCATTCACGGCACATGGCTGGAATCCAAAACCCACTTCACAAATGAGACACAGAGAATGCTATGTGACTTGCCCAAGAAACATGTTTAGTGTTGTAGGTAAAACAAGAAACTGAAACTTCTCATTTTAACCAAACATATTTTCTTAGCCCCTGGGATTACCAAGAACATACACTAGCATATGTCTTCAAAAGCCTAGACCAGGGTTTCTCAACTTCAGCACCATGGGACTTTTTTTTGGGGGGGGTTATTTTTTGTTTGTTTTGTTTTTTTTTGCTTTGCCTGTGGCACATGGAAGTTTCCAGGCCAGGGATGGAATCTGCATCATAGCAGCAACCTGAGCTGCTGCAGTAACAGTGCCAGATCCTTAACCTGCCGCACCAACTAGAGAACTCTCCCAGTAACATTTTAAATAGGATAAATCCTTGCTGGCAGGAGTGTGGGAGGCCACCCTGTGTACTGTAGGATATTAAAGCAGCATCCCTGGCCTCCACCCATTAGATGCCAATGTTGTCCCCCCACAACCACCCCCCAGAGTTATGACAATGCACAGTGTCCCTAGACATTGTTATAGACCTTGCCTTTGTGAATAAACAGAATTGTGGACCAGACACCACTCTTGGACCCATCTGACTCCAGATTTACAAAGACGTAGTGATTCTAAAACCCAATTATAGATTTTATCCTACTGCTTTTTCATGAGATTCTCTTAGAAGATTCCATATTAGGATCCCCACCTTCTATGCTGGGATTCCAGAGTCAGTTTCAATGTTGGCAGGTTCTCCAATTCTGAAATTCTGTTCTAAGCCCCTAAAATCCTATCTTCTCCCACGTTAAGGCTGAAACTCTCCCTGGGAGACAGCCACGCCTCGGTGCCTTCCAGTGACCAGGATGAGAGATGCGCCATGAATTATATATTTCCAGTCATCTCTAAATTGCTCGGCGATTAAAGAACACCAAGGGTCATGTGCCAGAAGCAAGAATCTCCCCTTCAGCAGAGAAAAACAGTTGGATAGAAATTCACCAATGTACATAAAGATGTGACCTCTTGCAGGGTAGGTGTAGGGGTGATTTTCTTTTCATTTTGCTTATCTTTACTTTCTTTTTCCACAGTTGGCTGTGGTTTAAAGAAAGAGATGGAGAGTGTGTGTGCCTTGAAGTCAATTAGACCTGGGCTGGAATCTTGGCTTCATCACTTACTAGCACTTAAGAAGGTGAGGAAGCCACTTATCTTTTCTAAGCCACAGGTTCCTCGATCATAAAATGGGATGAGGATGATGGTACCCACTGCATGAGTTGTTTGAAGAGTTAGTTCAAATAACGCAGGTAAGATGTTTAGCTTGTCAGGCACACTTGCGCATCTCAACACAATCACAATTATTGATAACTTCATTTTTTAATTGACCCAGGCAGCTACAGCATGGCTGAAGGCACATGGGTTCTGGAACATGTTGGTTGTTTAGGAGACCTACCAACAGGAGAGCATGTCCCCTCTCTGAGCCTCCATTTTCCTGATGTGTAAAATGGGCAGAATCACGCCACTTCTCAAGGTTTCCCCACAAGCATCTGGCACCAGCAGGCATGCCTTACTATTATTACTCTGTTGCAGAGGGCTGGCAGGCACAGAGCCAGGCTGGCAGGACTGGGGCAGAAGTTAGAACTGGAGGCGGCACCTTATCTCTCAACTTATTTCTGATTCTTCTGCAAGAGAGGCCTCCCCAGCCCCAACATTAATAGGTTGCTGCTGTCATGATGTCTTTAAATTTAGAACACCCCCCCACATGCAAACACGCATCCACCCACACACCCCCAGGAATAAATCTGCCAGGGTGGGAGAGAGGAAGGTCTGTCTCATTACAGACCTTCCTCATTACAGACAGAAGAGGGAGGCAGGGAAGCTGGCTCGATGCTGGAGGCTGCGGCAGTCAGGGCCCTGGGGGTAGGGAAGCTCCTAGGCTCCCTGCCCAGAGTGCTGGATGGGAAGTCAGGATACTTGGATAATTCAACCCATGAGGCTCATCAGCAAGGCTAGTCCATTGAAGAGGGGGACTAGATGACCACTAAAGTTCACGGGTTTGAATCTGGACACCCCTGCAGATGGACTGGGTGTCCTGGGTGAATTTGTAGCCTCTCTGAGCTGAGGTTTCCTCATCTATAAATGAAATTGTTGCAGGGTCATTTTCAAGGGCATATGGCCTGTGTGATCCCACAGGGCTCTGCACTTGGTTTTAATGCTCCGCTGTTTTGAATTTCTTAATCATTTTTGAACAAGGGACATGTTCATTTTGTACTGAGACCTGCAAATCATGTAGCTGGTTTTGGGTAGTTGTAAAGGTTGAAGGAGGCTCATGCCTGGAATTCCTAGCTCAAGCAAGGTACACAGTGGAGATACAAGCCTAGTCTCTCTTTTCTCCTCCTCTCCCTGCCCCACCTTTCAAGTTCATTCTATGACTCTGTGGCCCTGAGCAAGTGGATCACCCTCTCTGTGTCTTCAGTTTCTCATCTGTAAAACACACAAAAAACTGTAAAAAAAATCTGTAAAAAACTACCTTACAAAAAATCTGTAAAAAACTACCTTAAATTTTCTTCTGGCTCCTACTCACTGTTCCCCTGCACCACAGTTCAAACTACAATTCATTCATTTATTCATTCAACAAACATTCACTGAGTGCCAGACACCTATCAAGCCAAGGTTTGCCCCATGGGCCTGTCCTGAACCAGCTATCCATGGGGAGAGGTGATCTTGCACAAACGTCACAAATGCTCCATCTCTGGGGCAAACGTCTCTTTCTTCATCTCAAAAGAACTTTGCTCTGATTTACAGGAGCCCTATCCACAGTTCGGTGCATCTATACAAGGGAGTACTACTGGGCCATAAAAGGGGACAAACTGTAGATATAGATATATCCAATGGCATTGATCTCTCAAGCATTATGCTGAGTGCAAGAAGCCAGACTCAAAAGGCTGTTTCATTTATATGACATTCTAGTAAAGGCCACGGGAAAACAGATTGGTGGTTGCCAGGGGCTAGGATGGGGGGAAGTACTGACTACAAAGGAGAACAGAAGAATTTTTGAGGGTGATAGAACTGTTGTATATCTTGATTCTGGTGGTGGTTACACAGCTGAATGCATTTGTTAAAACTTGCAGAGCTATAAACTACACTGGGTGAATTTTACGGTAGGCAAATTATACTCAAAAAAAAAAAAAAACTGCTAAAAAAAAATCCAACCCATTGTGCCTTTTCCTGCAATGCTGGCTGAGCCCGGAAGGGAAGGGATGCTTCCAAGAGAATCTCAACACCTGCTCACTTCTCATCCTGGGCCCCTGGGATGCTCACCTGGAGGGAAGGAATGGCTCAGCCAGGGCAGGGACCACTACGATGAGCACCTGGGTTCCCACATGACCCTTATCTCATTGCTGCTCTGCTCAGAGAGCAGGCAGAGTCAGGGTTATTTTTGCTCTGAGAAGTACCAGCCACAGGGTACTTTCTCGGCAGGCAGCCGCCACCCCCTGCTGTGTTTACATAAAAACACATTTGCACAGGGTTTTGTTTTTACATTTGCCTCAGCGGCCTGGATTCTATTAAATGTGGAGGGGGGCCTGATTATCTGGCTGGAAGCAGCTGATGGGAGGGGGCAGGCTGAAGGAGGATGCTTTAGGCATGTGTTTCCTCAGTCCCAGGGAGCCCTGGGGTCTCTGAGCAGGGGTGATAAAAGTGCTCACTCAACTCACCTGGGTAGGCGCCAGCATTTCCCAACCTTGGCCATTTGACATTTGGGGCTGGATGATTTATCATGGAGAGGGGCTGTTGTGTGTACTTCAGGATGTCCAGAAGCATCCCTGGTTTCTGCCTACCAGCATCCCTCACCCGTCATGATGATCAAAAACATCTCTAGACATTGCCAAATGTCACCTACAGGGCAAAACTGCCCCTGGTTGACAACCACTGCCATGCACAAGAAGATACACATGCAAGCTCAGCTCAGCATCCCTCTGCCTTTCAAGACCCACCTAAGGAGAGCACTGACTCTGTCTTCTGCACCTCTGCATCCCTGATTCTTTCCCCAGTGCCTGAAACCTTCACGTTGTAGAGGCTCAAAGACATTATGTGGGATAAGCAAACCATGGCAGCAAGACTGATACCGATGGCCACCAGCTGCCTTGGTTTGGAGGACACTGTTCAGTAATCAGACTTCGGCCATGGTGTGTGGATTGGTACCATGTGTTCCACATCTCCTCACCCAGCTTCAGGAGGTCCTGAGGCCCATGTGCATCCTCATTTTCCAGGTAAAGAAACTGAGGCACTCAGCTAGTGGGTGGTAGAGCTGGGATTTGAGTCCAGAAATGTCTAATGCCAGGGCCTAGTCTCTTAATTGTCACACTCCACTAAAGGCAGCTGCAGCCTTAAATATTTTTAATGACAAGATGGGGAATAAATAGTGACAATGACTCCCTCCTTAACCAAACTCTACTCAGGCTCCCCTGAACTCTTTTTTTACACAAATGTCTCTGCATTGTCCAATTTTAGTAAGGCTCCTGCTAAGTCAGTTTAGCAGAATATCTATCCTCCATGTTGGATCGCTCACGGTATCTAATAGGGTTTCTCACCATCCCCCAGGTAATGTTTGATCACCTGGCCTGCCTGTTAGGTTGATACTTCCTTTTCATAATTTTCCTTCCACTGACCCCCTCCCCCTCTGTTTTTTATATTATAAATGCCCACTTGGCCATGCCGCATTCAGAGCTGAGCTAGTTCTATCCCGATGACTCTTTTTTCCTATTGCAATAGTTCTGAATAAAACCTGCTTTACATTTACCTTAAGTACTGTCCAGCTCTGATTTTTCTTTAACAATAGATCCAGACAATGTATCTGCACACCTGGGGGAGGGAATGTGGTTGGAAACCAGAAAATCTGCCAAGATTAATATGGTAAGGAGTGTGGACCTAGGTGCAAGAGATCAGCATCCAAATCCCACCTGGCCACTTAGCAGCTCTGCGAATTTAAGCAAGTTGCTGGGCCTTCCTTTTGTCATCTGTAAAATGGAAACAAATGACAATAATACAGGACAGGGTTTTTGTAAAGACTAAATGAGATAATGCTATAAAGTGCTTACTGGAGCCTAGAAAATAGCCCTGAGCTCAATACATATTGGTTGGAGAGACACATACAATAGGCTTTGGGGAGAATGGCCCCAGATAATGTGGAAACCAGAGGAAGAGGTGAGTTTACATCCAGTCACTGAGCAAGGCAAGAGTGTTTGAATCCCAGACAGTCCCCCCCGCCCCCCACAGTAAGCCAGAGCTGGCTATTCCTAAGTGGCTTTCTGCTTTTCTGGTTGGACCAAAGAGAGGTCCACTTGTGTGTGCTGACCAATGACAGGCTTTTAGGTTGGGTAAGAGGCCCACGCAGGCCCCTTTTACCACAGGAATTAGGCTACTGACCCCTGGAAATTGCAGAGCCTAATTCAGCATCCCTTGAACGCTTCTAAACAGTCACATTGAATACAGGCAACTTTGACTTGGCCTCAAATGAGACTGCCCTTGTGGGAGCTACCGAGAGGCACCACTGTCCCTCCCAGATCTGACTGAGAGATGGGACAAAGGAGGGGCCTCTGGGCCATCAGCCATAGAAGGTTCTGCTTCTCTGTGTTAATTCAAGAGCATCCACAGCTCCTGCTGAGCAGCTGAAGAGCTCTCTGGAGCCTCTTTTCAACTGAAAACAGTAATTTGCAAGAGCTCACAATGTAAGGAGCAGAAGGGATGGCACAGTTGAACCACAGCCGGCCTTTCTCATAGCCCAGAGCCTGCGGAGCCACTTCGAAGATCAGCAGCTGGTATGGGCTGGTGGGAGGGTCTGGGGACAGGAGGAGGGCACATCTCAACAGCTCCCTGGAATAAGCTGGGACTTTTACAGTGAAAGGGAAGCAAGCATGTCATGCCTGGGGCATTTGTTTCCTAGGGTTGCCATAAAAAATTACCCAAACTCAGAGGGCTTAAAACAACAAAAATTTAGGCTCTCACAGTTTGGAGACCAGAAGTTCAAAATAAAGGTGTTAGCAGGAGGCAGAACGGTTCCTTCTGGAGCTTCTGAGGGAGAATCTGTTCCATGCCTCTCTCCTAGCTCCTAGTGGTTGCTGGCAATCTCTGGCATTCTTTGGCTTGTAGGTGCATCACTCTAATTTCTGTCTCCATCTTCACATGCATTTGTTCTCTCTGTGTGTCTGTTTTCTCTTCTTATAAGGACACCAGTCATTGAATTAGGTAGGGCCCACTTGAGTCTAGTATAACCTCATTTTAACTAATTACACCTATTTTCAAATAAGGTCTAATGGTAGTTCTAGATGTCCATTAATTTTGAGATGGGACACTATATTCAATCCAGTATACCAGATATTGAATTTCACTCCTTTCTTACAATTGTGTGGTAGTAGACAAGTGACTTAACTTCTCTGATCCTGTTTCCTCATCTTTAAAAAGGGATAACTATAGGATTGTTGTGATGATGCAGTATAGCAAGTGGCTCCAAGCACAGACCCTAGAGCCAGATGACCTGCCACCTACTTGCTATGTGACCTTGAACAGTTTGCTAACCTCTCTGGTCATCTGTTCCCCTGTCCATAAGGATGAAAAGATTGAAAGATATCATGGTCCTCCTGTCCCTCTCATAGTCCCAAGTTCTTAAAGGTTCCTGAAGTCACCACAGGGGTCCATGGGACCTCTTAGGATTTCCAAGACTCAGAAATTATACACTAATCCTCAAAAATGGTACAACTCTGTGCTCTTTTTGGCTGGAATTGGACTATCCCACAGTTAGAGTCCATTCTTTCTCAAGACAAGCAGTGTTTCTCATCAATAGTTTTAATTTAGTGAAAAAAAATTATTTACAATCATGAAGTTTGTCTGAGAAACAAAAATCTTTCCAAACACAGAAGGAAGGAACAACAAATCAGTTCTTGGGGCTGGAGAGTTTGGGCTCTGTGGGGTTAGCAGATATCGGCTAAAAATAACCACAGTAACAACTTTCAGTTATGGAATGCTGACTTCACGCCAGGCATTTTATTCACTACTGTCCGCATCACCTCTTATCCACAGAACAACCCTATAAGGCAGGTACTCTTATTACCTTACTTTACAGGTGAGGAAACTGAGGCCCAGAGAGGAGCAATGACTTGCCCAAAGTCACAGAGCTGTTTAGGGGCTAAGTGGGGATTTGAATTCAGGTCTGTTTGACTCTAGGGCTGAAACTCTTAACCAAGCTGTTCAGTTGCCTCAGTTGATTATAAGCTCTAGAACAGAGAAATACAATGTGAGCCACATGCATAACTTAAAATGTCCTAGTAGCCACATTAAAAAAGTATAAAGAAACAGGTGAAACGAATCTTAATAATAGATTTAACTCAACATATATAAAATATTATCATTTCAACATGATATAAATATAAAATAATATTATCAATGAGATATTTTCATTCTTTTTTATTTTTATTTATTTTTTTCCTTTTAGGGCCACTCCTGAGGCATATGGAAATTCCCAGGCTTAGGGATCAGATCAGAACTGCAGCTGCCGGCCTACACCACAGCCACAGCAATAGGATACAAGCCATGTTTGCGACCTACACCACAGTTCATGGCAACACCGGACCCTTAACCCACTGCACAAGGCCAGGGATTGAACCTGCATCCTCATGGATATTAGTGGGGTTTGTTACCACTGAGCCACAATGGGAACTCCTACCTTCCTTTTCTAATAAGAAGACTTCAAAATCTGGTGTGCATTTTTAGTTCAGTGGCCACCATAGTGGATGGTGTAGCTCAGGAGATCTGGATATCTGTTGGGGATTTGCAGAAGTGGAATAAATATATAAATTCATCAGACTCCAAATCAAGAAGCATCACTGCTACTGCTCCATGGCCTCTTTATGTGGGAGAGGAGGGAGCTGAACAATTTGTTTTTCCAGATTAGTCCAGGTACTAGGTGACTCATTCCAAGTGTCCAAGAGCCTCAGCTTCCTGGCCTGACCCCCACCCTGTGGGCAGTTATGCCACCCCTGCTGAGCGCCCTGCTGGGGACTGACTGAGCCCAGCTTATTCTGGAGCCAATCCAGGCTCTTGTGGACCTCTGAGCACAGCCTAAAACCAGGAAGCGGATCAGAAAAAGACCTGCAGAAACAACTAAAACAGCTTCTGCAAGCCAATAGGACTGAGAATCTACTGAACCTCAGCTCAACCTCTCCTAACTAGGAGATCTTGCCCACTGTTCTATAACACTGGGGTCATCATAATACCCCCTTTTTAACAGCGTTGACAGGAGGGTCAAATGAGGAACTATAAAAATTACTTTAATCTCCTGAATATCAAACATTGATTATGTCGCAGAGCAATGCTATTTTTCTCCCCATTTTATAGATAGAGAAACTGAGGCTCTGAGAGATGAAATACCTTGTCCAGCATCACACAACTAGCAAATGATGGATTTCTCATAAGATGGTTGTGAGGATCAAATGAATCAGTAAATTATATGAAAGCACTTAGAAGAGTGCTGGGCACTTAGTATGTGCTCAGTAGACTTTTTGCTTCCATTATCATCATCATCATCATCATCACTAGTACCACCATTATCATTATCACTGTCACCGTCATCATCATCATCGTTGTCCTTATCACCATCCGCATCATCATGCTCACCATCATCATTTACATCATCACTGTTGCCATCATCTTTGTCATCACCATCATCAATGTTATCACTGTCATCTTCCTCCTCATCGTCTGCCTCCCCGTGTGTGCTGTGAGCACAAAGCACAATGTTGGGCCCAGAGCTGCAAAGAAACTCGAGCAAGCTTCTTAATCAGGTTAAGTAATAAATTAGGTTAAATCCAACCAATAAGGGGGAGGGGGAAGGAGTGGGATGGACTGGGAATTTGGGGTTAACAGATACAGACTATTGCCTTTAGAATGGATTAGCATTGAGATCCTGCTCTATAGCACTGGGAACGATATCTAGTGACTTAGGATGGAGCATGATAATGTGAGAAAAAGGAAAGTTTATGTGTATGTGTGACTGGTCACCTTGATGTACAGTAGAAAATTGAATACAAAAAAAAAGGTGAAGTTGAAAGATGAGTTTTGTTTGGTAGATACACACACACACACACAAACCTTACACCTGGGACATTTTCTTTGGCCAAAGAACACTGCAGCACACAGATTTGAGAATGCCTTTGGGGAGAGAAAAATAAGTCACTTGCAACCGTCCTGTGGAATTTGTTCTCTCCTTCCCAGTACAAGAAGGCATAGGGAGCACAGCCACCATCTTTGGCTTCTTGGCCACTCATGGGGGAAGCTGCCAAGTGAAATAACCTCTCTTGGGTCTTTAATGGGCTACTTAAACAGAAGGGGCCTTGTCCAGGGTGTTTTATTTATTTATTGTTAGCACCACTGCCAACCAAGTTTATACAGAGTTGCTACAGGTCAAGCTCTGGGCAAAACCAAAGAAGCCCTCTCTGGCTGCCTTTCGGCTCACCCAGGGAGGTGGCCTCTTGATGACTTCTCCATCCATTCCTCCATCCCTGATTCCACAAAGTTTACCAGCCCCACATCTTGCTCCCCTTCCCATGCTGCCTTGGAATTAATTCTTTAAAGCCAGTGACACCAAGGTGATAATGAATTTATGTGCAGACATTTGCATGTGTGTGTGTGTGTGGGGGGGGTCTTCCTGAATTTCTAGGGCCTGGGTGGGTGGGAACTGAAGAGAGTAGAAAGTAGAATTTCAAAGAAGGGAAGTAATTTTAGCACTGCTCAAACTGTTATACAGGAAGCCTCCCACTCCCAGTTCACACTGGCCCTGCAAAGTTGACATTTCTGCTGAGACCTGTAGACAACTCAATTGTGTAATTCTAGGCTCTCAACAGAACTAGGGGAATTCCCTAGAACATGCTGAACTAGGACATTCATTCAACATATTCTATTGAGCATCTGCTCTATACCGGGCACACTTTTAGATAATGAGGTAAAGGAGAGAATGAAATGAAACCCTAGTTTTCCATATATTACATGATAAGTAAGTAGGAACTTGAAATTCTGCCTGGAAATTTAAGAATCATCATTCTTTTTCAGCTAGCGTTTACTGAGCCCAGCCCTATTTTAAATACTTACCAAAATTTTACAACATAATTACTGCAACAACCCCACTACCCACATTATCCCCATTTGACAGATAAGAAAATTAAGGCACAGTGAGGCTGACAAACTTGCCCCAAGTCATTCACTAAGAAACAGGGAGAACTGTGACTTGAACCCAGGAACCTAAGGCTGTAGAAGTACATGGAGGGGCATCCAACCTAGTCTTGCAGTGAGAAATCAAGCTATGATATGAGAGATGTGTAGGGAATGCCTGGTGAAGGCGATGGGGGCAGGAGGAAAGGACACTTGGGGGAGACATGGAGATAGTGGCCTGGGGAAGGGTAAATGACCTACTTGAAGACTCTAGGTTAAAGTGGTAGGGCATGATCTAGCCCCAGGACTTCTGACTCCAGGCCTATGTTTCTGCTCCTTTTTTATACCCTTGACCTTGTGAGCCCTGCTCTCTAACCAGCTAAGCTAAACCAGGGCTCAGCAGGAGCCTAAAATAGCTATAGCTTCGAGGCAAAATTAGTGCCAAGTCAATCTTGTCCCATTCATCACTCTGACTCCAACCTTGTTATTTTCAGGCAACACGGCACTGGGAACAAGTTGAGAGAGGGAGAAGGGGGCTCCTTCAGTCCTGTTACATCACTAAATTTCTAATGGAAAATTTGTCTTTTCTATGAACAAGTTTTAAAGACGATTAAAGCACCTGCAGCATCCTTTGACCCTTGCCCCCTTCTTCTGGCTGCAATATCCTGCAGAACCCAAATCTCCTCCAGACAGTGTGGTTTGAGTAGGCTTGACCTCACATTCCACTCCAAAGATGACTCCTGACTAGACTAAGCCAATCAGCATAGCCATCTCCCTCTTCCAACACGGTTACTGGTTCAGGAACAGCAAATAATCTAGTCAGAACCATCGATACTGGCTGGGAGAGAGAGGTTCTGGCCCCTTACGAGTTAAGGCATGTAGGAAATATGAGCTTGGGCTCCCAGGGACATCTTACTATTATCAGGGTGGCCAAAAATTAGGATAAGGTACAGATTCAGAGTAACTAAGATCTGATGGTCTTTGAGCCTGGATCAAGCCGCAGCTGAAGCAAGTATTTGTGGATCTTGATGTCTATGAACCAAAACAAATTATTTCCTTTTTAGAAAGTCCATTTCAGTTGTGTTTTTGCCACTTTCAATACAAAAGTTTTACCTGTGTCAGAGCTGTTGCAGAGTTCCTACCCAGTTTTGTGACTACCTGTGGTTTGGGTCAGGAGAAGGCAGAAGTCTGGGATTGAATTGAAGTTGGATGGCAGGGGGCTTTCTGAGGCAAATTTGGAATGATTATGAGTCCAAAAGGCAGAATCTGTTCTGCAGAGATTTAAAATGCAGCCCATGGATTCTTCAAGAAAGAAGAAACATAGTAACATTTTTTTTCTACTAAATATCTAGCTATTGTATTTTGTGCATTATCTAATCTTACCACCTTACCAACTGATGAGGTGGGGGTGAGTATTCTGATTTACATATGAGCAAAATGAGACCCAGAGAGAAGTGGTACATGCAAGGCATACAGCGAGCAGTGTAGAACTGGGCTTGAAACCCAGGTGGGTATATCATGAAGAACCCCAACCCTAACACATCACCATCTCCCTGATAGCAGGTGCCCTGGGAGATCCTGTTTACCCTCCAGTGGATGGGGTTTAATGTCAGCGCCTGAGAGCAAATGACAAAGAGAGATAATTTCACCAGGACCATTTTCTCCACTTAACCTTGGCAGGAACCCAAGGGCAATAAACACTCCCCCAGCATGGCAGAGGACTTTGCTGAAACTAACAGATGACTTTGCTGAGAAGAGGAAGCCCTAAGAGAATCACAATGCAGGAATGTCCTGGGCATTCATTCCCATGCCAGCCACAACATTCATGAGATGTCCCCATCATGATCATACCAATATCAGAGTCATGTAATGGGTACATGCTTCTGAGGCAGGTGCTATGATGATTCTACTGTACAAACAAGGAAGCTGAGGCTCAGAGAGGTGAAGTCACTGATCCAATGTTACAGAACTAGTACTGGATTCAAACGAGCTGACTCCCAGACCAGGAGAGTTTCCAGTACTCCAGTGTTTCCCAAATTGTAGAACCAGCCTTGTTGTGAGAGAGTAAATTATTGGTTAAATAATATTTGATCACAAAGTGAGAGAGTTATTCCCTTTTAATTTTTTAATCAATCTGATTATGTCAAGAAAAAAGTCTCAGTTTGGTGCTAACAGATCACTAACACTTCTCTAAAGCTACCCCTCCACCTTCATGGCAGAGAGAGGCATCAAGCTCATAGTCCCCAGCTGGTAACAGTGCCTGACTGGAATTGATCAACCTTGTTTTGTTTTTGTAGCATTTATAGTAATTAACCTCTATTTAGGGGAAGTCATATTGATTTCATATTCTCAGGTCAGTTAGCTTCTTAAGTAAACAGTTTTTGCTTTTTTTAAAAAAAAGTCAATTCAAAGAAAAGCAAGCAAATGTGGCAAAAATCACCAAGGTGGTGTGCTGATGACTTAAGTCTGAGAGATGTTTCAGCCATACCCTCAGCTGAACCCCAAATTCCATCTCATCAACTCAGCAAAAGGGAGAGTCCAACAAAAAACAGGGCCAAGTGAAAAAGGTCAGATGATGGCCAAATTGTCATAATTCTTATTACCAGTGCAGGATGGAAATAGAAGATGGATCTTCTGGACAGAAAGCTGATGTGGGCAGGGAAGGCATTTCTAACATAAGCTCCAGGTTGGAGAACTAGCAGGGTCTAGTAAAGCTAAGCATCTATCTGGCCCATGACCCTGCAAGTCCACTCCCAGGCACATACCCGAGAGCAATGAGACTTGTACAAGTATCCTCCTAGCAGCTCTGTTTCCTGTGGCCCCAAGCTGGAGAAACAACCCAGGCATCCTTCAACAGGAGAGTAGGTGAAAATGAAACAAAAAAGAAATGAACTGCTGTGGACTGAATAAATATTGAGGGTAAAAAGGAGGAAGGACTAGTGTATGATGCTTGGGCCAGTGACAAGATATTGGTGCTGTGGGGAGGGATGCAGGGATGGGAGAGGAGATATACAGGACCCCCTGGGATACTGAAACCCCATTTATTCTCCTGAAAAACAAGCATTATTATTATTACCACTTTTACTCTGTGTGTGTGTGTGTGTGTGAGAGAGAGAGAGAGAGAGAGAGAGAGAGAGAGACTCCATGCTAGAGATGGAAATGGAGACTCAAAGAGATAAAGCAACCTGCCCCAAATCACACAGCACTGAAGAGGCAGATATTGGACTCTGCCTCCAGTGTTCTTTTCACTGTTCCTTAGCCTGACCCAGAGGCCCTGAGCAGAAGTACCATTCAGGGGCTTTCTGTGGACCGAAGGATGGGGGCAAACTCACATTCTGGGTAACATTTCACTGTCTGGAGGCTCAAGTTTTTCTCCAAAGTAAAACCTTGCAGCCAAGTTAAAGGGCTGTCTTCATTTCTGGCTGTGTCTTGGCAGGCAATGCTCTGGCCTCGAACCTCTTATAGTCTCCCCATCTACCTGTCACCACTCACTCCACACACACCCCCTCACAGACTCTAGGGGCAATTTAATCTCTGGGTGTTCAGTTCCCTGACACACTGCAGGAAGCAGGTCAGTAGGGTGAATTGCAGCATTAACATAAATTATTGACCCAGCGCTGTAGCGGCCACTGAAGGACATTGTACGTAACCCATGCTAAGGCTCGCAGCCTCAGACAACTGGTAGGTTCAGGTTGTGCAGAGAAGGCAGAATAAGTTTGCCAAGGGTAGGATATTGGCTGACCTCATTCTAGCCTCAAACAGCCCTGTGGCTGTGTGTTTCTGTGACCTCGGATGAGCCTCCCATGGATGACAAGACAATTTCAGAGGATTTAATTAGCACTTGATTTTTCTATACGTTTCTCTCTTCCCCATTTCCAGCATGTTGTGACACCTAGTCTCAGAGATATATTTGCAGGGCCGTAAACAGAAGCCACCTCCAAATCAAAGGCTCTTCTGGTCTCTGCAGGAGACCAGAGCAGGGTTATACACTCAAATGCCTACCAGGGCCAAGGAAGGGAGTGGGGACGACATGTATGTTGACCCAGAAGAAAGAATGGGAGGCCCCACATCCCTTGTAGAGGGCACTACCTGGTACTCAGCTCCAACCCAGAGTTGCCTGGGCTATCCCAATTTTTTGAGAGCTATTGGACATCTGGGTTTTTATATGAGATAGTCTGCTTTTTAAATTTTGGGAGCTTAGTTAATTGCTTTTAAAAACACAGAAAAAGCAAAACTATGGAGACATTAAAAGATCAGTGGTTGCCAGGGGCTAGAGAGAAGGAGCGATGGAGCACAGGGGTTTTCAGGGCAATGAAATTATTCTGCATGATTCAGCAATGGTGGATACCTGTCATTGCACATTTGTCAAAGCCCACAGAATGTACAATACAGAGTGAACTCTAACATAAACTATGGATTTTAGGTAATAATAATGTACCAATATTGGCTCACCAGTTGCAACAAATAACCACACTAACACAAGATGTTAATTATAGGGGAAAGTGGGTATCGGGGGGTGTTGAAAGGGTGTATATCTCGTACTTTCTATCTAGTTTTTCTGATGGTCTAATAATGCCCCCACCAAATAAAGTCTATTAATTAAACATGCAAATACAACAAGCCAGAGTGAAATACCTGGGTGCCTCATTCAAGCTTAGAACCATCTATTAGCAAACTCTCTTGAAAGCTCACTGATGGGCCTGCAG
Organism: Phacochoerus africanus; assembly: GCF_016906955.1. NCBI lineage: Eukaryota > Metazoa > Chordata > Mammalia > Artiodactyla > Suidae > Phacochoerus > Phacochoerus africanus. Next base: position 42,687,998 of record NC_062558.1, read on the forward strand.
AGGGGTCTTGGGGAGGAGGTTGGGGGAAGAGGTACTAATTTCTCTGTGACAGGGAACCAGGCAGAGGCTGAAAACAAGTCCTATGGGGAGTGGACCCTTGATACCAGAAATACCAACCTAGGTACACATTCCCCCATTCCAAGTTTGGTTCTGGACAGTTTTCAAACTTGAAGGAAACACACAGGATGAGTGACCAGGTGGAGCCAGTAATGATGAAAATTAAGTCTCTTACAACCCAGCAGAAGGTCCAAGTGAAATCTGAATTCCCTTAAAGAGATTTAAGAAAGTCAATGTTTCTGCTACACCTAAATTTGTGGCCTTAAATAGATTCCTGATACCCACACACCCACATCAGCCTGCCTCGGAATTTAGCAAACTGTCAAACCAGATTCTTAAATGTACTGGCTCCTCAAATGGACAGGCAGGGCTGGAATTTCAACCCATTCTTAGAAAGGCTCTGCTCAAATCCAACCAAAATTCGTCCACTGATCCCTCTACTACAGCTCCAGCTTATGGGTAAACTAACATCTACAAAGGTCACTTCATAAGTATGATTTTAAACAGTTTTAATGGCTACTATTGGTTGGGCTTACAAGGTGCCGAGCTAACCCAATTGATTAACTTGTGAGAAACCCATTGTTCAGGAGAGGAAACATCTCTGAGATACTAAATGACTGATCTGAAGTTACCTGAGCAAATGTGGCAGAGTCAGGGGTGCACCTAGCACATCTTCACCTCCTTTTTGGGATGAACTGAACTGCCTTCATTTTCTCTTCATCCGACAAGTGATTTTCACAATGCAAAGCCAATGAACAATTATATTTTTTGTTCGCGTGGGATTTTTAGCTTTGGCAAGCATTTAGGAAGCATCTTGAAAATAGCTTCAAAAATATTACATTTGAACAATATTTGAACTGCACAGATGGCTTGTTTTTGCAGAACGATGGGGGAGGGTGTGTTGTATGGGGGTGGGGTCAATGTATATTTCAAAGAACCCAAAGTGTCTCCTCATACATGGGAAATGCAGCAGTTCCCTACATGTTCTGAATGGCCCAGGAGTGGCAGGCTGTTACTGGATCATCTACATCTTCCCCAGACAACATGAGAGGCAGGATAACAGCAATAATAACAATTGTCATTGCTAATATTTATGAAGCACTAACCATGTGCCAGGCACTGAACTGTGTGCTTTGCATAGATTATCTCATTTCAATCTCACTATAAATTAATGAATTCAGTTCTATTATTATCCCCCTTGTACAGATGAGAACACAGAGGCTCAGAAAGATGAAGTAACTTGCTCAAGGTCACACAGCTTCCATGCAGAGGCTCTGGGATTTGAAACCAGGTCTGCAGGACTTATACACTCACCACTAATTTTATGGGGGTTTCCAGTCCAATGAGGACTTTTCTTCTGTTAGTCAGTCATTGAACAATCATGGTATGTTGACTCTGTAAGCCTGGTGTGATGGCTACAAGACTGAATAAAACCCATTCTCCCCACTAAAAGTCACAATCTCTGTACACAAATGACACTAGGTGAGATTCAGGAAGAATTAAGTAATGCTGGTCCTGGGTTGGAGTGGATTCCTACGGTGCTGCCAATTGTACCTCATAGGCATCCAAGTCAAAACTCGCCTGCCTCATCTTCTGGTGTCTGATTACTAATATACCAATAGGCTAAGAGCAAAACTATTTCATGTCTGAGCTACAGAGAGCCTTAGGAATCATCCCCATCATACAGATTTGGAAACTGAGGCCCCAGGAGAGAATGAGACTTGGCTACTGTCACAGAGCAGATCCCAAACCCAAACCCAGCTCTCTTCACTTGCCTCTTAGAGCTCTTTTTACAGCATCACTGCGATAGTTAATTTTATGTGTCAACTTGACAGGGTCACTGGGTGTCCAGATATTTGGTCAAACATGACCCTGGGTGTGCCTGAGAGGGCGTTTTTGGATGAGATTAACATTTGAATTGGGAGACTGAGGAACGCGGATTGCCCTCTGCAATATGGATGGCCCCCACTCTTAGGCATGGCAGTAGGAAGATTTTTTTCCCCTCTGAGAAGCTCCCTAGAACCCTTCTGTGGTGGGCAGAATTAAGACCACCAGAGATGTCCACATCCTAATCCCCAGAACCTGTGACTGTCTCCTTCCATGCAAAAGAGACTTTGCAAATATTAAGTTAAAGGTCTTGAGATGGGAAATTATCCTGGATTATACAGTGGGCACAATGTCATCATAAGGGTCTTCAGAAGAGGGAGGCGGGAGGGTAGAGTTAGAAAAGGAGATGTGACATCAGAAGGTGGCACAAGGGAGAATTCACTCTCTGCCTGACTGTATTTGAGCTAGGACATTGGTCTTCTGCCTTTAGACTCAGACTGGACTGTACACTGTCCTGGGTGTCCAGCTTGCTGACTGCAGATCTTGAGACATCAAAGCTTCCAGAATTGTGTGAGCCAATTCTTTGTAATAAATCTCTGTGTCTATCTCTATCTCTGTCTCTGTGTCTCTCAGTTCTCTTTCTCTGGAGAACCCTGCCTAATGCAATCACTTTTCAGGTGGCAGGCAAGAATTCAGGGCATATTTGCCATCTAGGAAACCTATTTGCCTTTTCCTATAGCAATCCAGAGTTCTCGGCTGTGGAGTACACAAATTCTTACAGTATTCCACAAGGTACTTTTAGGTGGTTCACATATCAACTTTCCTTAAAATGTCAATAGTTATATAATTATTTTAATGGCAATACTTAGAAAATTTACAAGTGAAAATTAAACCTTGATTTTACATGTATTATCACTTAGGATGAAGCTGAATAAAATAGTGACCCATTTAAAAGAGAAACATGCAGCTCTGGGAAAATTCCTGAAGGTAGATAAAGACATGCTGGAGCTTGGGAACATCATTCATCTAAAAAGAGATGTTAATGGAGGGGATTTTGAATTCACGGGCCTGGCAATGGGAAATTTTCCCTCTGAGAAGCTCCCTAGGACCCTTTTATGGTGGGCAGAATTAAGACCCTCAAAGATGACCACATCCTAATCCCCAGAATCTGTGACTCTGTTACCTTACATGCAAAAGGAACTTGGCAGATGTGATTAAGTTATGGGTCTTGAGATGGGAGATTATCCTGGATTGTACAGTGGGCACGATGTCATCACAAGGGTCTTTAGAAGAGGGAGATGGGAGGACAGAGTCAGAGAAGGAAATGGGACATCAGAAGCTGAAATCAGAGTAGTATGATTGCTGGCTTTGAAGATGGAAGGGGGTCATGAGCCAAGGAATGTGGACAGCTTCTAGAAGCTGGAAAAGATAAGGAAACAACTTTCTCCCAGTGCCTCCAGAAGGAACACAGCCCTGCCTGTACCTTGATTTTAGTCTAGTGAGACCCTTTTTGGACTTCTGAGCATTAGAGCTGTAAGAGAATAAATGTGTGCTATTTTAAACCATTAAGCTGGCAGTAATTTGTTACAGCAGCAATAGGAAACTCATACACCCTTCAACATTCTCTAAGGGGCCATTAACATACTCTGAAGACACTCGGAGGGATCCTTCGCCCTCCCTTCCAGTGCTCCTGCCTTTCCTCCTTAGATAACAATGAGAATACTTTCAATTGTGTGTTGAACATCACATGGTAATTAGCTGAGGAAAGCCTTCCTGAATCAGGGCAGGTGGTAGTATCACCCGACTTTCATTTGCCCCTCCATACCAACTCCTCCCCTTCTCTATCCTGCATGGACCACATCAATGAGCTCTATGGTTCTCTGGCATCCACTTGAGTTTGACTGATAGGAGGGCAGGAGATGAGAGGGTGGGTAGAAAATGGTCAGGGCATTCCTTCCCCCAGCAACTCTGTGGAGCCACTAGAGTTGGCTAAACCCTTCTACCAAAGACCATGGCTACCTCAGATGGTCCTCTTCACACACCTTTCTCCAGGTTGCCGTCACCTCACTTGCCCTTTGCTTTTTCCAGGACTAGGGATGATAACAGCTCCCCTGTGGCACTAACCCTATAGTCCTGCACTGTCCCTTGAGATTTCCCCACTTCACACACTCCCTTAAAAAATTCTCATCTGCTGGAGTTCCCGTCGTGGCTCAGTGGTTAACGAATCCGACTAGGAACCATGAGGTTGCAGGTTTGATCCCTGGCCTTGTTCAGTGGGTTAAGGATCCGGCGTTGCCATGAGCTGTGGTGTTGGTTGCAGATGTGGCTCGGATCCCGAGTTGCTGTGGCTCTGATGTAGACCGGTGGCTACAGCTCCAATTCAACCCCCTAGCCTGGGAACCTCCATATGCCGCGGGAGAGGCCCAAGAAATGGCAAAGAAGACCAAAAAAAAAAAAAAAAAATTCTCATCTGCTACCCAATTTGAGTGCACCATAACTTCCTGCCAGGCTCCTGCTGATACCTAGATGATGCAAACATGACACAGACAAGAACCAGGCAGTGGGAGAGAAGGAACTGGAGCCCAGGTCTGTCCAAAATCCTTGGCCAGAGATTTCCAGGGAAGTCCATGGGGTATGGACTACAGAGAGCCAGGATATAGGTTGTATTTGTTCATTTTCCAACTTGAATTCATAGCCACCAGTTAACGATTCGGAGCTTCTGAATATTAACTCAGAGTCCCTGCTTCTCTTGAAAGGTAAAACAAGCCAGTGCTGCTGGTTCAGAGTGCTTTTGTGCATTAACTCATTTAATCCTCACAAAACCCCCAAAGATGTAAGTACTAGCACTAACTCAGTCTTCTATATAGGGAAAATAAGGCACAAAGATTAAAATCACTAGTCCAAGGTTATTCGGCTAAGCAGGTAGAAGAGCTGGGGTCTGAACCTAGCTCATTGATCAGCTATGGTAAACAGAGCCCCATGTGGCCCGGGTTAGGTCACCTGTCTGGCCCCTGAGGACATGTGAGTTTGCAACCCCTTCCCTGGGCTCTTCTGTGTTTCCAGGGCAAGTAGATGCAAGTACTCCCCTCAGCCTCCTGGGATGGGCTTGGCTCATTCTTGGGGGTCATCTTTAACCCAAGCAGCCTTGGCCACTGAGAAGGGGAGTTTGTCAGCATCCCAAATGCAGCTCACTTGGAAAGGTTCTGCTCACGGCTGTCTCAATTACCCAGCACTGGTGCCACCCGACCCAGTATTTCTCCAACCTTGTGAATTTCTGAGGGTGTCCAGCGCCTCGCTGGAGCCAGTAGGAGCCTGTGGTTCCCATCCCTCTGCCCATGAACACACAGAGCCCTTGTTTTCCTGGCCCCCACCCTTCCCAGCACAGGCTGGACCCTTGCCTTGCTTGTCTGAATGAAGCCTCTAACTTTGTCCTGCCTTGGGCACTGTCCCCTATCAGCCCGCCAACAGGGAAAACAAGCCATGCAGAGGCACCTTCTAAAAAATCTCTGACATCAGAGCTGGCTGGGCCTCATTCTCCCAGAACATCGCTTTCGGAATGGGCAGTTTTGCTGGGTTTTGTTTCCTACAGTTTCTGCCTCTGTGTGTCCCAGAGGAGGAGGGACTGACTAAATGCCCTCATTGTGAGAGTAACTGAAGTGCCCCAGACGCCCAGAGATGGATCCAAGAGGGTAGAAAGGGGATCGATGGCCCTCTTATCGACATCTGGCTCCAGTGTGGCAGGGGGAAGGTGGGGAGAGAGTGTAAAAGGAGCTGATGGAAAGAACAGGTTGGACTTTAGGGGAGGCCAATACACTTTCTAGAAAAAAATGATGAGCTATCTTATCCATCCAAAGAGAGCAATTCATTGGCCATTAGCTTCTGGAGTAGGTTTTCATCTCCCAAACTCCCAGAGATTAGAGAAGAAATTAGATTGGTCTCAGGGAGCATCTCAGTGGAGTCCTCCAGCCAGCATGGTCACTAAACATTTACACTGGATCCTTAACCCACTGAGCGGGGCCATGAGTCAAACCTGCATCCTCATGGACATTAGTTGGATTTGTTTCCACTGAGCCACGATGGGAACTCCTGAACTATACATTTAAAAGTGGTTAAAATGGCAAATTTTATGTTACATAGATTTTACTGAGATAAAAATTTTTGGGAAAAGGTACAATTTTTCAAAAGAATGGATTTATTACATGGATAACACTATACAAAGAAGATGGCAAATATGACAGTTTCTACCTTACAGGGAGCGTATTTTACCTATTTTACCTCAAGGAAGAGATGTTTTTATGTTTTTAAATTCTAAGAGTCTGTAAACTACATCCAGAGGGCCAAATTCTAGAAAGAAAAAAAGAAAGAAAGAAAGAAAGAAAGAAAGAAAGAAAGAAAGAAAGAAAGAAAGAAAGAAAGAAGGAAGGAAGGAAGGAAGGAAGGAAGGAGGGAGGGAGGGAGGGAGGGAGGGAGGGAGGGAGGGAAGGAAGGAAGGAAGGGGGAGGAAGGAAGGAGAGAGGGAGGAAGAGGGGGAGGGGAGGGAGGGAGGAAGGAAGGAGGAAAGGAAAAGAAATAGAAAGAAACAAACAAACAAAAAAGAAACCCTTACTGCAGTATGTGTGCCCAATACATAAATATCCCCTTCCCTTTACTTAGCTGACAGAAATTTTGAAGGGGGTAGCGACTTGCCAATTTCCAGGGAATGTAATATGATCACTCTAAACCAGCGGTCTTAACTGGGGGTGACTGTGTGCCCAGGGGACAGGTGGAAATACCTGAAGACATTTTTGGCTGTCACAATTAGGGGTGAGATGTCCCTGGCATTGGATGTTGCTCAATGCACACAGGACAGCCCCCCACAACCAAGAGCTGTCTGGCCCCAAATGCCAACAGGGCCGAGGTGGAGAAACCCCACTGTAGATGGTGAGACCAGTAGACCAATCAGTGGGACCTCATAGGATAGAGAATCCCAGGAGTTGGTGTGTGATACAGTGAAACACCATCAGGGAGGCCTTGAAGGATGACAACACTGGGCCCCAGAGGAGCACAGGCTGAGTCCTGGGGGCAGGGTGGGGAGGAGCAGTGCCAAGGAAGAGCCAGGAGCCCTGATCTCAGAAGAAACTCAGGTCAAAGGAGGGTTTATGAGGACCCAGGGCCAGACTGCAAACCTTTCAGCAGCTGCAGAGGGAAGCTGGTTTATGGCTTCAACAAGGGGCTTTTCTTAAGAGCTTCTCATGGAGGTCTGCCCAGAATGCCTGCTCAGCCTGGCCACAGCCAGCCACATGGGGCTTGAGGCCTGACTTCCAAGAGGGGGCTGTCTGTCTTTCTTTTGGACCCAGAATCAGGACAGGGTGGGCAGGGAGGGCAGGGAGCCTGCCAAATGGGAGGCCACAACAAGGATGGGAATACATCCCCCAGCATGCACCTACTGCACCTGGGGCTGCCCACCTCTCTCTGCATCACCTCCTCTCTCTTCACATTTGTTTCTGAGCTGCAGCTGGACTGGATGAAGCATGCAGGTCTGCAGTGCCCCCTCTCCTTGTCTAAAGGAGCCTTTCCTCAAGTTGAACTCTCCCCTCACCCTGGAATATTCACCTCCCCCTTCTTTTGCTTAGTCAATTCGCACTCATCTTTCCCATCCCCGTCTCCACATCTCTTCCTTGGAGAACCCCTCTTGACCCCCTTAGACAAACTGAGTCTCCTTCCTTTGGGTTCCCATAATACATCAGCCTTTCCCCTTGGAAAAGTTCATGACACTCCCCTTAAAGCATTTATTTGAAATCTGTCTGATCAGGGAGTTCCTGTCATGGCTCAGTGGTTAACGAATCCAACTAGGAACCATGAGGTTGCGGGTTCTATCCCTGGCCTTGCCCAGTGGGTTGAGAATCTGGTGTTGCCGTGAGCTGTGGTGTAGGTTGCAGACACAGCTCGGATCCCACGTTGCTGTGGTTGTGGCACAGGCCGGTGGCTACAGCTCCAATTAGACCCCTAGCCTGGGAACCTTCATATGCCATGGGTGTGGCCCTAGAAAAGACAAAAAGACCAAAAAAAAAATATCTGTCTGATCAGAGGGGAAAGAGAGCAGAATGGTTAAGAGCACAGCATTCAGCATCAGACAAATGCAGCTGGGCCCGGAGATCAAGGTCAAGGAGAAAGAGGTTTCACATGGCCAGGGAGCTTTGTGAAATTTATAGGGTCCCCTTGCAGGACACTTTGAAATGCAACCTTGATAATTAACATGTGGGAATCCCTTGATCATTTCTCCTTCGCAGATAAGAAGGAAAGGAAAAGCACTTTAGGGTGATGCTATTATCTAAAGTTGAAGGCAGGGGAGGGGGTGTGTGCATCCTTGACTATTTGGGAGTCAGCCTCAGACACCAGAGCCAGACAGGTCTGCTCCACTCCTGGCTGTGTGTCTTTGGCAGCTCACTCCACCTTTCTGAGACTCAGAGTCCCCACTTGTAAAAACAGGATGATAACAGTGATCCCATGATATTATTAGAGGCTTTTAACGAGGCAACCCATCCAAAGCACAGTACCTGGCATGTAACAAGAAATCAACACACAGCAATTGTTATATGTTGATATCTGACACTTGAAAAGACTGAACTTGGTTTTTAAAGACCTGGGTTCAAGCTTTGTTCCACCATTCATCCTGTGAGATTTTTACTCATTTCACTTAACCTCTCTGATCCTCGTCTGTCATATGATGAAAGGAATGTGAGCCCCAGAGAAGACACTAAAGAGGACTAGGATCATCACCATAATAAATACAAAGGTAGTCCTATTTATTGATCCACTTACATCACTATTTCCCAAACCCTTCCCTTGCTCAGGCCCCATCATCTCACACTCACACATTCATTCAACAAACATTCAGTGAGCACCACTAAGAAAAACCAGGCTTCACATTCTAGGCACCAGGGAGACAATGGTGAAAGACAAAAACTTCTCAGAACTTAAATTACTGTACAGTAGTTCTCAACCGGGGGGCGATGTTGCCTCTTTCCCCGGCCAGGGACATTGGCCAATGTCTAGAGATGTTTCCTTGGGTTGGCACAACCTGGGGAGGGGGGTGCTACTGGCATCTAGTGGGTAAAAAGGCCAGAGATGCTTCTAGAACATTCCAGAATGCTCAGGACATCCCTCAACAATAAAGAATTACTGAATCCAAAATGTCAATGGTTCTGAGGTTGAAAATTTCTGTTCTTGAGGGAAGAAGCAGTGTGTAAACAAAATAAAGACGTCGGAGTTCTTGTTGTGGCTCAGTAGTAACGAACCTGACTAGTATTCATGAGGATGCCGATTTGATCCTTGCCTTGCTCAGTGGGTTAAGGATCTGGTGTGGCCATGGGCTGTGGTGTAGGTTGCCGACACGGCTCGGATCTGGCATTGCTGTGGCTGTGGTATAGATCGGCAGATGCAGCTCCTATTTGACCCCTAGCCTGGAACTTCCATATGCTGCAGGTGTGGCTCTAAAAAGCAAAAATAAAAATGTCAATCACACGGTAGATTAGAAGGTGATAACAGCTATGGAAAAAAAGCAGAGAGGGGGATGTGGGATGTCAGGAATGGGGATGTAGGTGGTGAGAAAGGGCTAGATTTACTGAAGGTCTTATGTGGGGCAGGAGATGAAGAACAGAATCAAAGATGACTCCAAGGCTTTTGGACTGAGCATCTGGGAGGACTGAGGAGCAGCCCTGCCCAATGTTCTCTTTATAGCCATTCTTAACACCCTCCTCCCCTCCCCCCCCGCCCCCGCCCCGCCGCTTGCCCCTACCAATTCCTCCTCCATTCTCTATACAGCACCCAGGGAAATCTTTAAATAGAAATTTGGTGTCTCCATTTCCCTTCTCAAACCACCACCACCCAGGTTTCCCAAATGCCCGGTGGATGCCACCCTGACCCAAAAGGTCATCTTCTTGCTTCTCTCTCCTGTCAGAAGCCACCGTTTCCCTCCCTGACCCACCCTTCACTCCTGCCTGACCCTACTTCTCTTGAAGGGCTCCACTTCCTCCAGGGAGCTTTCCTGGACACCTTCTACTGGTTTGAGGGACTTCCTCTGGGGTTTCACTGTGCCCATGCATCCTCCACCAAAGCACTAATGTGCTGGTTTGTAATTTCCTGCCTTCTGCATGGACTGTGAGCTCTGTGAGGCTGGGCACAGAAGCATCTTGCTCACCATGGACCAATGGTTCATGTTTGCCTGGGTCTCAGGCGTTCATAGGATACTGAGAAGTTTAATGCTTGAACTGAGAAATCCTAGGCAAACCAAAACCAATCAGTCACTCTAACTGTATCCCTAATCCTTAGGAGAGTCTAGCCCAAGGTAAGCTCAATTCATATCTGTTGAATGAATGGTAAGTAGGAGATGTACAAATGTTTCTGAAATGGATGGATGAAGTTCATCATCAAGGAGTTAATAATCCAAAACCATTAGCCAGACTTCTGGAAGCCCCTGGAAGACCTGGTCTATCCTGCCTTGAACTCCAAGGACCAAGGAAAAATCTCAATGTTTCTGCTCTCCAGCTAGAGTCCAGGTTCAAGAGTAGAGTCTAGGTTCAAGAGCAGGGTCCAGGCCACCCTCCCATCTGCACAGAAATGGAGGTCAGGGTGACAGGAAAAGATCCGGGGCAGTGAGTGCACCAACCTCATTCTTCTGGACTGGAGGCCTGCCCACCCGGGGCCTGGCACTTGGTGCCTCACCTCCAAGCCCCACATCCTCATTCTTATCTCTGCCCCAGACCTGTTATCTGACTCTTCCATCCATGACAGCTGATCTCTGTTTTTCTCCTTAGCCTGCAAAACTAGAAACTTGAAAATGCTTCTCAGGTTTTATTTTTCTCTTTCTTTCTTACTTTCTTTTTTATTTTCTTCTGGGGCCATCAACCTTCCATCCTTATCACCATCTGAGAAAAAGGGGCTAATTGTGTCCTCTGGCCTCTGTGCCAAGACAAAAGCCACCAGATTGTTTTTCCACATGTAAATGTGGACCCCTGGGGGCTTAGAGGACAGAGAGAGGCATACCCCAGACCACATGTGATTTTTTGCACTGGAAGTAGAGAAAAACTTGCTAAAACAGGATGGGAGAGATGTTCTCTGTGCATAAACCAAAGCAGTACAGTGCAGGTTGGGTGCCACCAGAGGTTATTATTTGGGGGACGAAGAGGATCTTTCCATGGAACCCATGACCCACAGACAAAATACAAAACAAAGATGTACAATTTGATGAATTATTGTGCAATGAATGCACACCCATGTAACCACCTTCCAGGGCAAGAAACAGAACCTGGCCAGCACCCCAAAACCCCTTTTATGCTCCTTTTAAATCATCCCTCCTCCATTCCTCACCCAAGGTCATGACTATGCTGACTATTACAGTTATTTCTTCCTTTTTTTCTTTATAATGTCGCCACCTAAGCATATGTGCATTTGCTAAATGCTAGAGTTTAGCTTGTTTTGAGTTTTTTGTAATTAATATTATAAAGTATAGGATCTTTTATTTCTGGCTATTTGTTAGGCATATTTTTGCATGATTGACCCCTTTGTGGTATGTAACCATAGCTTTCCATTTTCACTGCTGTGTACTATCCCATGTTAAGATGGAACCTCATTTTACTTGCCTATTCTGTCATAACGGACATTTGAGTAGTTTCTGATTTCTTACTCTTATGACTATTACATACATAAAAAACATATATCCTCATTTCTGTTGAGTCTCTACTTCTAAGAGGAGTAGCAGATTAGTAGCAGATAGTGCCAAAAAGTTTTCCAAAGCAGTTGTACTAATTCACATTATTATCAGCAGTGTCTGAAGGTCCTAAGGGCTTCTTTTAAATTTCAGTTAATAACCACAACTTTTTGCTGTATGCATGTGGCAGGCTTGGAGGGTGAGCATAGGAAGGGTGCTAACTGGCTCCCTGACCCTCCTCAAGTGGGCAGTCTGGCAGAGCTGATACAGGTTAATTAAATCATCACACAGCACTATAATCACAAACCCTGAAGAAAAGAGGTGAATCTTGGAAAGTACACAGCAGGGGAGGTCTGACCTGGTCCAGGGGAACCCCCAGAAGAATTCTCAGAAGTAATGCTTCACCCAAGACCTGAAGGAGGAGTTGCAATTAACCATGTAAAGAGAGGTGGAGGTGGAGCGGAACAGGTGCTGGGCAGATGGCACAGCATGTGCAAAGGCCCTCAGGTGGAGGGGAACGACATGAATTAAAGGAGCTGAGAAAACAAAGGCCCAAAGAGATCAAGAAACTCTCCTGAGATGACAGAGTCAATTAGTAGCAGAGTTGGGTTTAGATTAAACTGTTACGGTGATCTTGGTGCTCATGGGTTAGAGTGAATGCAACTGCTCCTTCAGAAGGTAGGGCCCCTCTCAAGAATCAGCTGCTGGATTCAGGCACACTGGAGTTCAAGTCTCAGCTCCGCCATGTCCCAGCTATGCGACATTGAACAGATTCCTTCACCTTTTAGATCCTCAGTTTCCTCACCTTTGAAAGAGAGTGATATAAAGCTACAAGCCTCAGGGGTGCTATGAGCGGAAAAAAAAAAAAAAAAAAGGGCAGGGGGAGGATTCTTTGGAAAGAGCTGGCCATAGAGAGGATGCTCAGTACACACAAGGAGTATGAGCATCCATCTCCCTCTCCCCAGGCTGCTGGGGCTGGAGCTTTACAGGAAAAGCTAAGGTTGGTGAGTACCTGCTGTGTGCCCAACATCTCCTTAGAAAGTAGGAGCTATGAGGATCCCCAGATTGCAAATGAGAAAATCAAGGCTCAGAGAAGGGGAGTGACTTGCCCTCTGCCGCACAGCAGGAAATGGGGTGGGAAAGCCAGGATCCAACTCTCCTTCATGTAGAAGGATGGCAGCTGAATTACCTTCACAGTCTCTGAAGAGGAAGTTTTATCCCAGGAAATCAATAGAGCGAAGCAGGAAATCAGAGAGAACATTAATAATCTCAGGCAGCAAAATGAACTGCTTTTAAGCAGCCGTTCTCACTGAATCCCATCCACCGAGCCTGTTACCAAGCTCAAAATAAAAAGGTCTTCCCATGACCACCTAAGGGGATGCTGAAGGCATGCAGCACATGACTAGAACATTGTTTCTAGAACAATGGGCAGAAGTGTCTTCTGAGGGCATCTTCAACATGCAATCTATCCAGTTCAGATGGGCTCCACATCTGCATGTTGGGGAGACCTGGCTTTATAACAGTGGTCCAGCTGAGCCCCAGCTTGTTTGGTCTGTTCTGTGTTTTAAAATTGCCTAAATGGGTGGCCAACATTTACAATCAGGTAGGTTTTGCTTAACACCTTGGAGTCTTCTGGGGAAAAAAATCCCTTAAAAGGTATGGTCATCCAGGTTCTGTTCTCAAAGGGAGACAGTGGGCTGGGGTGGGAGTGGGTGCTCCCCGTAGATGGACCATTTGGTCTCTGTTTCACCACTGTCCCTCTGTCCTCTCTTTCTCTTATAGGACCTACCTACCACTGGAGGCATCTGGATTTGTGACCCCTCCCTGCATCCTTCAAGCCATCACAGCTTTTAGCCAGTGATCCATGAAGTGTGGCTTGATAGGGGATGATGGCTTTTGGCAACCAAAACTGGAGGGGAAGTGACAGGTCCAAGCCTCACAGGGCGGTTGGGATGTCCTGGCTAAGCCTTCTTGTCATGGATGTCTCCATTGCCCTGAATACTTGCAGAGCCCCTTCCTGGCCTATATTATCACCAACCAATAATAACATAGTAGTAGTAGTAGTAGTAGTAATAGCATTTACTGAGTACATTGCATGCTGGGGTTGGTGCTAAGTACTTTGGGGGTACTGATTTTCCTTTGGGGACCTATCCTTCTCCCAGTATTGGTCTTTGTGGCTCAGGAAACCACAAAGGCCGATTCACAGCCTCCCCACCAAAGTGGTCACATGACCCCATTCTAGCTGAACAGCATAATCCATTTCCCTGATTCCAGGAGGCTATAGGTCTCAATTCCAGGGCTTATGTGAATGGGGCTTGCAGCTGACACAATGTAGTATGGAGTTACTGACAGGCATCTGTGCACAGATGAAGACAGCCAGAGCCAGCCTGAGAAGGAAGCCCATCACAGACAAAAAGGAGAGTCAAGAGATGGAGGTGGGCGGGGGGAGAGAGAATTCCCCGTGACATTGTCAAACTCCTGGACCCAGCCAAACCTGAAGCTAGTTGCCAGTTACATTACCCAATATAATTCCTTTTATGCCTGAGAATAAGAGTGCAATGATATTTAAACTTGGACTTTCAGTCACTTACAACCAGAAGAATCTGACAAATATAAGTATTACTATTATTCCCGTTTTAGATATGGATAATTAGAAACTAAAGGGATTGAAATCAGTTGCCCAAGGCCACACAGCTGAGAACTGATAGCACTTGGATTTGAGCAAGATTTGCCCTAAACCTAAAGCTGTTAGGTCAGAAATCTTGGAATCTTATAGGGCTGTCACTCTGCCTCTAGGAGCCCAGAGTTGGGGGATTTTAGAAACAGCCTATGTTCAGAGCTGCTGGTACATTTTGGAGTGTTTGGGGAGGCAAGGAAGGGTTGAGTAGAGACTGCATGAAAATGAAATATAAAATTATTATTTAAATCAGTTCAGACACCATAAGGAGAAAAATCAAAGCTTTCTGTGGCATTTCCCCCATGCCATTTTTAATTCTATCTTATCAAAACACAGCTGGGATTTGTTTTTCAAAAGGAAAAACTCCTTTAATTAAAAAAATTCTCTAATAAAAGTTAAAATAGTGCACAGGCCATCAGGTGACAATGGAAGGAAGACGGGGGCATTTCAACAACTTAAAGCAGATTAAAAAACTAATTTGTTGACTCTTTTTTTCCAAAGCTCACCTCTCGATTGGAAAGCTGTGTTTTGCATAATGAAGCTAAAATCCTGAAATCGCTGCTGTCCGCCCAGCTCCTTCTTTGTGGGGATTTTAATGGGCTCCCACCTCACGTGGGGGTGTGGTTTCTTTTTATTACTCTGGCTAAGGTTTAATGGAATCATTTCACTCCCTGTACTTAAAGTCTTTACAAGGCTTCCCACTGCTGGAAGGATAAAGAGCAAAACACGCATGGGGCCAGCAAGCCCTGAGAATTGTCTGCTTTGATCATGTGCCAGCTCTTCCTCAATCTGGAAGAGTGTCCACGTTTTGGTTCTTGCCACTTTCCTCATCCAGAGCCTTTGCACATGCTGGGTCCTCTATCTTTCCACTTGGGCAATCCAATTCATTGCTTAAAGGCCAGCTCATTTTTCCTCTCTCTTGAGGAAGGCTTTCTTTCAAAGGCCTTAATTTGTGCACCCTCAGTGTCAGAGATCTTCCTTCCTAGCAGCTTCTTCAGGTTGTACTTACATGCAGGTCAGTGTCTTGGTTTCCTCTCCAATGTTGCCAGAGAATATGGCACACAGCAGGTGCTCAATAAAAATTTGTCAAACAGACCAGTGGGTGAACCTTGGTGAAAGGAAGCACATGGTGCCAGGGTGCCATCAGTTCCTCAACACCTGGGGTCCTCCCCAGGCCGCATTTTCCCAGCTTGTCTCAAAGTCAGCTTGCACGCCTGCCATTAGGTATGCATAGTGCTTTGGGGATAAGACCATGCTGTAGAGAGAACAAGGTTCTAGGGACAGACCCAGGTTCAAATCCTAGCCTCTCTAGACTTCTATTTATTTTTATTCTGGTAAAATATACATAATGAAATTTTCTGTTAACTATTTTTAAGTGTACAGTTTAGTGGCATTAAGTACATTCACATCATTGTGCAACCATCACCACAATCCACCATGAGAATTTTGTAAACTTCCCAAATGGAAACTCCATCCCATTAAACACTAATTCCCCATTTCTCCAGCCCTGAGCCCCTGGTGACCTCCACTCTACTTCCTGTCTGTATGAATTTGACTACTTTAAGAATGCTGTAAAATTTGGTTGTGATGATTGTTGTACACCTATAAATGTAATAAAATTCATTAAGTAATAAAAAAAGAATGTTGTATAAGTTAAATGATACAGTATTTGCCCTTTTGTGTCTGGCTTATTTCGTTTAGCATAATATCCTCAAGGTTCACCCTTATTGTAGTGTATTTGAATTTTGTTCCTTTTTAAGGCTGAATAATACTCCACTGTATGGATGGGCCACATTTTGTTTACCCAGTGTCGATGGACACTTTCTCACCGTTATGAGTAATGGTGCTATGAACAGGGCTGTACTCCTTACTTGAGAAAGGGGATAACAGAAACATCTTCCTGGGAGGGATGTTGTAAGAATCAATGAGCAAAAACACAAAGAGGGCAGAGCCCGCTCTCCAGTACATAAAAAAGCACGTGTATCAATTGAGGACCACTAGGTAACAGTCAGATTACCCCGGCTAGGTAACGAAGGACAGTTATGATGGGGAGGGCAGAGTGTGGGGAAGCCACCAAGGGCCTGCAACAGAGGGGGCTGTCACCACTCCCAGGCCAGAAGGGACAGGGGAAATTCCTGAATGCAGAGAACCCCAAAAGGGGCTGTCAAAAGATACTGCCATCACCTGTTGTGTTTTCCCCACTGCACTCATCACTATTTGAATTTAAGTCATCCAGTTATTTGTTTATGCACTTTTGTTCTAACTCCCATTCCCGGAATTACCCTCAAGACAGCAAAGCCTCTATTTGCTCAACACTTCATCCCCAGGGCATAGACAGACCTTGGTACATGGCAGGGGCCCAGTATATATTCATGACTGGTGCATCTAAACACTCAATAAATATGCATTCAATCAATGAATATGGAATGGCTCAATTCATTTTTTTCACTGTGGTAGCCCAATAATTACCTTCCAAAGATGTCCATGTCCTAATTCCTGGAAACTATGACTGTTAGATGACAGGATAAAAGGGCTTTTGCAGATGTGATTAAGTTAAAGGTCTTGAGATGGGGAGATTATCTTGAATTATCCAAGGGGATCCAAAGTCATTATGTGTCCTTATAAGAGGGAGGCAGGGGATTCAGAAATCAGAGATGGAGATGTGACAATGGAAGCAGAAGTCAGAGTGATGTAAGTCCTATTTGAGCCAAGGAATGTAAGCAGCCTCCAGATGCTGGAAAAGGCATGGAAGATGATTCTCCCCTGGAACCTCCAAAAGGAATGGAGCCCCACTGACCCATTTTAGATTTCTGATCTCTAGAACTGTAAGAGAATAAATGTGTATTGTTTTAAGCCCCTGTGCCTGTGGTCATTTGTTATAGCAGCAATAGGAAACTAATTCACTCACATGTGAAAGTAGCATGGGATCTAAGACACTGAGAACCTTTCATGGGTTGAGCTATAGAAGGCCCAGGTTCTAAACCCAGCTCTGCCCCCAGCCCTATGCAACCTTGGGCAACTCTCATTTTCACAATGCCCCAGAGGTGGTTGGGAGGGCTGATGGGCTGAATTAGTAAATACTCATAACAACCCTAGGAAAAGGTACTATTATTATCATTTCCATATTTCAGATGAGCAAACTAAAGGCACATGCCTTCCTTATTTTATTTCCTAAGATGGTAAACTGAGGTTGCTGTGCTCAGCCAGAGACCCAAGAAATATGGGGCTCAGACAGTAATAGGGAAAATGGGCTGGACTCAAGTCTGCCTCCAGAACCCAGGTTCTCCTGCTTCCTCCCCAAGCTTCTTGAGGACAGAATTTGGGTTTGTCATCTCTGCATCTTCAGTGCCCAGGACAAAGTGTGACTCTTAGAAGATTATGAGCAAGTACTGAGCATAAGCAAATCCTGACGCTGAATGAATTAATACATGAATGAAAGAATGAACAAATGAGCAAACCTCCCTCCTCCTGATTCATTCCTGCCTACCTGACCTCCAGGTGAGCTAAGGGGAAAATGTCAAATGTGTGCCATGCTGTCAGTATGGCAAGCATGCCCACTGACACTGGGGAGGCAAGATGCCACTGTGGTTAAAAACATGGTCTCGGAGTTCCCTTCGTGGCGCAGTGATTAACGAATCCGACTAGGAACCATGAGGTTGCGGGTTCGGTCCCTGCCCTTGCTCAGTGGGTTAACGATCCGGCGTTGCCATGAGCTGCGGTGTAGGTTGCAGACTCGGCTCGGATTCCACGTTGCTGTGGCTCTGGCGTAGGCCGGTGGCTACAGCTCCGATTCAACCCCTAGCCTGGGAATCTCCATATGCCGTGGGAGCGGCCCAAGAAATAGCAAAAGACAAAAAACAAAACAAAACAAAACAAAACAAAACAAAAAACATGGTCTCTGACATCAGGTGATCTGGGTATAAATCCCAGGAATGCCTTTTCTGGGCTATGTGGCCTGTGCCAGCCAATTCATCTCTCAGAGCCTCACAGATTATAACAGAAGTCATAACAGAAACTATCTCAGAGGGCTGTCATGAGAAATAGATGATATATACAAAGCCTCTGGCATGGTGTGTGGTGTCTGGTAAATATCTTTTATCTATGATATTAGATAATAGATATTTATCTAATTATATTATCTATGATAATTATTATTATTGGGGATGTTGGCATGAGCAGAAATCCAGGTAGGAATGGGATATCCATGATGAGAAGTACAGGTGTGCATTATGCTCCTCTGAATGAGTACAAGGGTCACACAGGAGTAGGAAATACAGACTACTGGCAACGGCACTGGTTAGCTACAACCACAATAATGGTGTGTAACAAACAACCATAAAACCCCAGTGACATGAAATGAGAAGTATGTACTAACTAACCTGTTTGTGGCCAGCTGGAGCTTGGCTGAGCTAGGCTCTTCACTGAGGTTTGGGATCAGGGAGGCTTGACATGTGTTCATCTTGGAAGCAGGCTGAGGGGGCAGCAGCTACCTTGGGGAAGCCTTTCTCCCAGCCATGGCAGAAATATGCAAGGCTCCCGGAGGCCTAAGCTTGTAATGGACACACTATCATTTCCACCAATGGCCAAAGGTAGACACATAGCCAAACTCCAAATGAAGGATCAGGAGCATAAAGCCTGCCTGCCCCTTGAGTGGGAAGAACAGCAAAGGGCATGGATACAGGAAGCAGGGAGGAAAAGGGCCAGTGATGTATTTACCCCAATAACCAAACACCAGGCAAACCTCAGAAAAAGGTCCCACACTGCCCTGCCCTGCTCTCTTCACCAGCTTCTTCAGTCCCTGCTTCATTAGCTCCTGGTCCAAACCTGGAAGACCCTGAGCAGCAACATTGCAGTCCATGGGCACCTCATCTCCATCTTCCCAACATCTGGACCTGCTCTGGGGAGCCATTAATCTCGGGCAATTTCTTTCCTCACTTGATTTGTTTATTTAAGGAAAACAAGTTGCTCCTAATTAGAAACACTGCTGTCGAAATGTTCGGTGCATTCCAGGCTGCCTATGTTCAGACCTTCTGCCTAAAATTATACCTGTGCTCTTAACATCTGTGAGTCTGTTCAGCAACTGTCCTAAGTGCAGGCTTCTGGCAAGGAAGACTTAGGCTATTGTGGGGTTCCACGGAGCCGGGGGCAGAGGAAGACACTGGTTTCAGAGCAACGGCACTCAGGAAAATGAACATACAACATCCCAGTGCCCTGTCTGGAGCTGGCACCACCAATCACTGAATCAACACTCAGAAGGTACGTGGCACCGGCACAGTTCAGACATGCAGAGCAGACAGAAGAGGAGTTTTAAAGGTTCAGAGATGTGTTCTGTTTGGACACTCTCAGCTCTGGTTATAGCTCCCCACACACATACCTTTACAGCCCTATGCACACTCAGACACACCGCAGAAACACATGCTTAGAAACACACACATATACATGAGAGAAACAAAAGTTACACCGCCCCACAGGCAAGCAAACACACACAGAAACACCCATTGTACACCCAGGGACGTGTGATAAGATAGATGCAATGCAATCTCCCAGGTACACACATTCAGAAACTCATGCGTACCCAGGCACAGGAGACATGCACAAAAGTCCCACTGCAATTTCTGGATGTTACACATTCAGAGACACTAACAATGTGCACTGAGACACACTTGAGTGGACACAGCAACCAACACACCAACAATAGGAAACACACACACACAAAGATATAACCAAGCATGAAATGCTTTGCACAGGCACACACCACTCAGAAACACACGTGTACACTCAGAAATATACAAGTTTACACTGCAAGACACACAGGTAACTGCCCACAGGGACACACTCATGCACAGAGACACAATCAAATGATCCTTCTAACAATCACATATGCATATGCTCAAATACTCACACATACACACGGAGACACTAATGGAGGCTGCACCATGACAAACAGGCACACACATAGAGAGAAGTGTACAATGCTATACATACATATAGAGAGACGCAAAGGTACATCAAAAAACATGTAGATATATATGCCTGTAAATTTATACTCACATCGTTGCACACACTGTTCACTCACACACACGCATGCACTCACAGATGCACACATACAGCTACCAAAACAGGCAACTAGGCTGACCTGCATAGCTCCTCAGAAGCAGGAATGAGCGCACAGACCCTCAAAGTACACGTGTGCATCTGTGCAGCTAATCACATACACACAACTGCTTACTGCTCACAAGTACATACGCATACCCAGATTCACATACACACACACACATACACACGCACACACCCACAGAGAACTTTCCCCGGCATGGCTGTTCCTGCAGGGAACAGCAGCCTTGCCTGATCAGATGGCCTCAGCAGACAGAGTGACTGACACCCAAACATACTGAACTTCTCTGCCCTGGGTTCCTACACAGCTGCAAAGTTGAAGCCATGGAGACAGATTACCTCCACCTCTTGTTGTCATGGCGACGCAGTAGCTGCATGCATCCAGTCCTCCCAGACCGCCTGGGGCTCCCCACTAGGAGCTGCTGGTCCAGCAGCGCTTTTATGAAGAAGCAGCCGGGGGTGGGGGGGGGGTGGGGGGGGGAGGCGGGGACTGCAGGTGTCTGGTGATTGGAGAGAACAGGTCTCTGCTCCCCAGTCAAGGATCACCTGGTGCTCAGATGGGACAGGGCCAGCCTCCCCGGGGATAACTGCACCCTGATGCCCATGCACAGGACTCCAAAACAGTGCCATGCCACCACATCTCTGCAGCTCCAGTCTCACTACACTCACCAAGCACTTTCCATGCATGTCTCAGCCCACGTGCAGTAGGAACTTTACATTGGAGGGACCGAGGTTGGGAGGGTGAAGTGATTGGTCAAACTCAGTTGGATCTGAGTCCTAGATCTCTTAAACACTAAATTATACGAACTCTTTTCATTTTATAGAAGCAGCAACTGGGGCCTAGAGAGGTCTAGTGATTTACCCAAAGTCACACAGCAAATTGAGGGCCAACTTGAAGTTCAATCTCCTGACCCAGAGATTTATTTTTTTCCAGGACATCAAGCACTGGCTTTTGACACCCTGGAGGAATCCCCAGGTCCCTAGGGAAGCAGCTCCTAGCTTGGCCCCAGGCAGAATCCCAAGCAAAGGCAGGAAGTTCTCAGACTCCCACCTCATGCTCCAAGTACTGTCCAGGAACCAAAGAGCAATGCTATTCCCTAGAGGCAGATGTCCAGCCGGAGCAAGCCATCACAGGGCCATGGGAATACATCCAACTTTCAGGTCATGGCCAGAAGCACCTCCACAGCCTGCCTCACTGACCAATTAGTCCATCAAGATGACCCCAGTCCTAGGCTGGATCCCTATCAAGGAAGCACAATGCCATCTAGGGGGCTGTGACCACAAGGGTGGCTCCAAAATGATCCTTGGAGACCAGGTGGCCTCTTTGGAGCATGTTTTTCATTTGGAGGAAAAATAACCTGGCTAAATTCATGAGCTATGTGCTGGGCTCAGCAGAGCTTCAAGGGGCCTGGAGTGTGGGGGACCACCCACATCCCCAGAGCTGGGGATGAGAGTGCTAGGAGCCCCTCTCCAACTGTCCATTCCAACCCCTTTTCTGCAAAAGCTTGTAACTCCCCAGGCTCCAATCTGAATGGTCTCATTGAGCAGTCCAGGAAAATTCTTCCAAATCTTTTTTTCTTCTAAGGAGCTACAAGGAACAGAAAGTGATCCCCACCTCTTCTAGTGTCTCTGCCAAGGAGGTGAGTCGGCTCCTGTGATGACACTTGGGGCTGCTGGAAGGGCTTTGATGAGGGCAATTTGGCTGAATGGGTCCCCCTGCCACCAGTTCTTTTTCCCTCTACACACACACACACACACCAGCCAGAATGGACATAAGCAAGACTGCAAAGCACTTTATACAGACCCCATCACCCAGGCAGCTCTGGCTGCTGGCTGCAGATGACAGGGAATCTCATTCACCAGAGTATCACCCCCAACAAGCACCTTGTAAAGCCAACTTGGAAATGCATCCAGCTCCTTCTCCCTCAGAACCCTGAACTGGCCAGAAGAGGCTGATTCGTGAATCAGATTAAGGAGGCTCACTGCCTCACCCCTGGCCCAGCTCATCCTGAGAAGCCCTGGATGTGCCTGCCATGGGGACCCAGTGGGATGCCCAGAGGAAGGACGCCTGCATGAACAGGAATGTCCAACCCTCTGCCAGAGGAGAGAAAGTTTGTCATCTATCCAGAGCTGGGCTGTCACCACTTAGGGTTCTTTACTCACCGGGCTCCGGGCACTGAAGCCCCAGCCTCTCTGAGAAGCCACTGGAACTGGCAACCCAGACGGGGAGCAGGAATTGTTCTGCAGCAGCTTTGCACCCCCTCCCGTTCAGCAACCTCTTAGCAGGTCTAGGCCCCTCAGTTCTTACCTGAGGGTCTCAGCCACTTGCAAACTCTGCCAGGGGAGCCCAGTTGCGCCCGGGGGCTCTTTCTCTGCGACTCCCGCGTCCCACTTGGCACTCCCGCTCTGTGGGCGCCTTCCCAGCTGCCAGCTGCTGCAGTGGCATCAAGGAAAGCGGAATCTGGTTTTTCTTTCTAGCCACCAAGGCTCCTCTAGCCAGGCTCGGGGTTTATTTCTTTGGGTCTGGTGCAAGGGGCATCCTCCGCGCCTCCAGCGGGAAAGTGGAAGAGTGTGCGTTCTGGATTGCAGCAGCGGCGACAGCGGTGGTCGGGGACAAGGAGGCGGTGGCGACGCCAGCCGGCGAGCCGAGGAGGCGGGCGGAGGCGAGAGGAAGTGAAAGCCAGGCTCTGGCGAGCGTGGCGCTCGGGCGGGCTGGCGGGCGGGCGGCACTGCGGGTGCCCCGGGCCGCGGCGAGGCCCCGCGCAAGCACCCGCCCCGGGATGCCGGGGCCGCTGCGCGCCTAGAGCTGGCTGCGGCTCGGTGCGGGGCTCTGACCGCCTTGTTTCTATCTCTCTGTCGCTGCCTCGCTCGCGCCCCCGGACTTCACGTCTCCAGCCCCAGCTCCCCGCGCCGCTGCCGCTGCCGCCAGCAGCGCCCTCAGCCCGGCGCGCTCCTCGCGCGGAGCCACAGCACTGCCTACCGCTTAACTCCTTGCATGCCACCTGGCCCTCCCGCAGCCTCCTGGGGAGCTGGGCAGAGCCGGTAGCAGGCCTGCTGCGGGGCTCGAGCAAGGGCCCCAGCCTTCCAGTCTCAGTTTCCCCGTCTGTAAAATGGGCTCGAGAGACCCACATCATAGGGTTGTTTGGAGACTTGAGACTATTGTGCCTGGCACTGAGTAAGCACCCAAGAAATAGCCCATTTGTTGTTCCTGCTGCTGGTTTTGTTCAAGAGGCTTAGTACAGCAGCTCGAAAATGGTAAACACCCAATAAAGGACACTCTGAGGTGATTTTTTTTTTTTTTTGGTGGTGGTGGTGGGGGGTGTTTGTTGTTTTACAAACTACACAGGCAGTACACATAAGCTATGTGACCTCTGGCTGATTATTTACTCTCCCTGAATCTGTTTCAGAAGATTCCTTCTGAGCTCTACGACCTTGGAGATGTCTCAGCACCCCTGTGAACTTCTGTATCATCATCTGAGAAATGGGATGATAATGCCCATCTTCAAAGGATCTCCTGTGAAACTCTGGGAAAGGCGTGCATCTCATGAAAGAGCCACCACTGAGTGAGAGCCTCCTAAGTGCCAGATACCTGGCCCTGTACTTTCAAAAACCTCTCATTAAGTCATTGAAAAAACCCTAGGAGGCAGCTAGATCCATTTTCGTTTTTCAGATGATAAAACTGGGGCCCAGAGAGGTTAAGGGACTCAGGTGGCTTAACTATTAAGCCTGGGTCTCAAGCTGAAGCTCTAAGGCAGCCATTAGCAGACTATTCCTCACTGTGACTAGCAATAAGAATTCATATCTGGGTTTCTTTTACCAGAGTGATTGTTTTCCCAATTATAAAATTAATTCTCATCTAATGTAGATAATTCAGAAAATACTGAAAAAAAAAAAAGAAAGAAAGAAAAGAAAAGCAATCCCATTCCCCTCACACAGAGATAGAAAGATAATAACTGTTAACATCTTGATGAGTTTCTTTCGGTCTTTTTTTCTATACCTATGTGTTAGCATAAAGAGAATTATCCATTCTGTATCAGGAGATGGAGAGGGCTTGGCAAATACAACTCAAGTTCTTTGCTAAGGCTGGACCCCTGTTTTACATGAGATAAAGACAAGTAAATGCTCATTCAATGACAGCTGTGGCTTTGTATTAGCAAGGAGAAGTGATCTGAATAATACTAATACTGATTGCCAATAACTGTTGAGGCCTTACTAAGTGACAGGCACAATTCCTGTAAATTTTTACAGACATCTCAGGTAAAAGGTAATAGAATTGGTTCATTTAAAGATGAGGCCCAAAAAGATGAAGTCTTTTGTCCAAAGGCACACAGCAAGTTCATGGCAGAGCTTGAATTAAAACCCCAGCTCTTCTGCCCACCTGACCCCTAGTCACCAGCACCATTCCAAATGGTAGATCCTCTGTGCCTTCCCTATGCCATCCTCTTCCCACCACCTCTTCCCACCCTCTTGCTCTATCCTAGGGACAAACTTTCTCTGGAGAGAGGTCTAGAGACTGACACCTGGTCAAGAATCCCATTGCAGAGTAGTAAGGGGTCTGAGAAGGGCGCTACCAACCTCCAGCCATGCCCATTTCACCTCCACTAAAGCCCACTTCTCCCTGCCCATCTGTAATCTCCCTTAGGAATGGGAATTGGGAACCTCACAAAGTCAAAAGAGCCCCCCAGCCTTTTGCACTAGAATCAAGAGCCCCAGCACTAGAATCAAGTGCTAGGCAAATGTCTTTAGGTTGGTCACTCACCCCCCAGAGCCTCTGCTTCCTCATCCATGGAAGGACTAATAATGACTTGCTGCCTGCTTCTTAGGGTTTTGGGAAAATAATAGATTGAGAGTAGCAAGATATATAAATACATAAAAATGATGTTATAATCATCACTGTCATCATCATACAAGCATATAAGAACAAGTACCATGGCATCATGTAGTGGTGAAAAGTGGGAGCTTTGGAAACAAGTTTGTTTTTCCCCTTATGGATGTCCAATCGACCCATAGCAATGTATTGAAAGAACTCTTTTCCCCACTGCTCTGTAGGGCCACCTTTGTCACAAAGAGTATGTGTCCCCATGTGCACATAAGTTGGTTCAAGGTTTTCCATTTGGCTATTTGGTTATTTTTATGCTGATATGCTGATATCGCATTGTCTTAGTAACTATAGCTCTGTAATAGTCTTGATATCAGTAAAACACATTCTTCTATCATTTTATTTGCAAAATTATCTTGGATATTCTTGAATTTGCCTATTAATTTTAAAATAAGTTTATTAGGTCCCTCATACAACAACAAAAGACCTACTGAGTTTGGACTAGGATGACAATGAGTCTACAGATCAATTTAAGGAAATTTGCCATCATTGCAGTATTGAGTTTTCCAACCCCACTACTTCACACTGTACACACAAATAAATCCTAGATGAGTCATAGATCTAAATGTGAAAGGCAAAACAAATTTTCCAGAGTCCTATAGCAGAAGCAATCTTTATAACCTTGTGGGTAGGAAAAGACTTTTTTTTTTCTTTTTAGGGCCACACTTGTGGCATATGGAGGTTCCCAGGCTAGGAGTCGAATCAGAGCTGTTGCTACTGGCCTACACCACAGCTACAGAAACACCAGATCTGAGCCATGACTGCAAACTACACCACGGCTCACAGCAACACCAGATCCTTAACCCACTGAGTGAGGCCAGGGATCGAACCTGCAACCTCATGGTTCCTAGTTGGATTCGTTTCCACTGCACCACGATGGGAATTCCAAGGAAAAGACTTCTTTAAACAAGAGGAAAATCACTATTCATAAAGGAAAATACTCCTATACATTAAAATCATAAGAATGTCTCTTCACTAAAAGACACCATTAAGAGAGTGCAAAGTCAAGGTATAGAGTGGGAACAGACATTTCCAACACCCATAACTATGGTCTCATATTTAGAATTTAACCCCACCCCAAATCTGCAAATCAATAAGTAAAAGACAGACAACCCAGGGAGTTCCCATTATAGCTCGGTGGGTTATGAACCCAACTAATATCCATGAGGATGTGGGTTTGATGGCTGGCTCTGCTCAGTAGGTTAAGGATCCAGCATTGCCATGAACTGTGGTGTAGGTTGCAGACACGGCTTAGATCTGGTGTTGCTGTGGCTGTGGTGTAGGCCAGCAGTTGTAACTCTGATTCAACCCCTAGCCTGGGAACGTCATATGCCACAAGTGTGGCCCTAAAAAGCAAAAAAAAAAAGACAGACAACCCAACCAAATACTTAAGAAACTAGGACAAGTGCTTCACAAAAGAGGATTTCAGTGAGCCAATAAACTCATTAAAAGGTGCTCAACCTAATTAGAAATCAGGGGCATGCCTACTAAAACAGCAAGGAGCTATCACTACACTAGAATTATAAAAATTGACAATCTCAAGTGCTGGTGAGAATGTGGAACAATTGGAAATTTAATGTGCTGCTGTTTGAAGTGTAAATTGGTACAAACACTTTGAAAATCTTGTGTGGCATTATCTACCAAAGCTGAATATACACCTCCGTCCCCAGCATTTCTACTTTTAGGTGTACATCCAACAGAAATGAACACTTATGTCCACCAAAAGACAGTACGATAATGTTTACAGCAGGAATTTTTGTTGCTTATAACTGCACATTTAAAAATAACCTCCAACAATATAAATGTTCACCAACAATGGGATGGGTTTACCATGTATAATCACTGGTGGAATACTATACAGCAATGAAAAGGACCAAGTTCCAAATATACACCACCAGAGGGTGAATCCAACAAGCCTAGTGTTGAGTGATAGAGAACATACACCAAGGAATACCCACTGCATGATTTCACTTACATAATGTTTGAAGGCAGATAAAACTCAACTGGTGGTTGGAAGCCAGAATGATGACATCACTGAGGAAGATGGGAGTTGCAACTTGGATGGAGCATTCTGGATTTCCAGAGAGCTGGACATCTTTTCTTCCTTGATCTGGTCAGTACCTACAGAGGGGTTTGTGATAAGTCACTGAAACTTACACTTATATACTGAGCACTTTTCTGCTTTTCTGTACCCAAGTCAACTTTTGAAAAGGCTATTTTTTTTTTTAAGTGACAACTCTTAGGCAAAACAGAAATGTGTTCACATCTGAGCTCTGCTACTTTCTGGCCGTGCAGACATGCTCAAGTTACTGCATCTCACTGAGCTCTGGTTTCCTCATCCATAAAATAGGAATAATAATTGTACCTACTTGATAAGGCGATTTGAGGATGACAGGGCTTCAAGTGAAATAACAGATGCAAAGCACTGCACTCAAATGGTATCACCTGGTGATAATCATGAATCATATTCTGTAGTACTATACATGTCCCATAGTAAAGGCGCATCCAAGAAAAATGGAAAGAACAGAGTTTGAACCTCAGTAAGGGTTGCCAGTAAAAGATAGGATGCTTACATTTTTAGTATAAATCTATAATTTTATGGGACATTTATATTAAATCTTTTTTCATTGTTTATCTGCAATTCAAATTTAATTGGGTATTCAGTATTTTTGTTTTCCAAACCTTGCAATCCTAACTTCATAGTTATCAGCCATGTGCCCTGGGGTAACTTACTTGACCACTCTGACCTCATCTGGCTTGACCACTTTACCTAGTCTGTAAAATGGGAATAAAAGTCCCTTCTAGTATTGATTAAAGCAGGTAAATGTTCCCGGCATGCATCAAACATGGTTTATTTATTCCTTTCACTACCCATCATCTCCATCCATCTTTTTCTGTTTTTTTTTTCTTTCCTTGCCTAAGTCTTAGGGTTGCCAGAGCTCCCCATAAACATAGTTTAGCTCCATTGCTGGCCTCCAAAACTAAGAGACTGTGACTAGCTATAAAAAGTAAGTAGTAAACTGTAGGGTTTTTGTCTAAAACATACATAGCCAGTTTTGGCAGGAAGGGACTCTCTGCTTCTACCAGCTCAACCACTGGAAAAAGTGTAATTTGGGGGGAGGACTTGCCCTGTTCTCTGCTTATCCCTGACATTGTTCCCGTTTCAGTCTTCTGAAGAGTTTCATCCTCTCTCCAAGTCATCTACTTCAGCTCAGAATTTTATCATTTCTGGCCAGAGTCTGTTGCAGGACTCATAGGAGAGAGGCAAGAAACAGAGCAATCTTTGAAATAAACTATAAAGCTCAAAACAGTGATGCAATTGCAAGAGAGTTTCCAAGCATAAGATCAGGTAACACTTCTGAGCTACTTTCATAAAAAACGAGCCACTATCCCATGCATCACTGTCATTTGAACCATAGCATCTAAAAATAGGATTTGCTCTAATTTCCTGAGTAGCTAATGCAAATGGAGAGAATGTGAGTAGTGAGTGGGCTATGTCAGATGGTAAGTAATTCCCCATTAGATGGCATTTTTCCTAAAGTGAGGAGGGGAATTTGCCTCCAGAAATGTTAGGCAAATCCTGGCAGAACTCAGAGGGTTAAGATGAAGGACGCTGGACTCAGCCAAACCTGGGATGGAGCTCCAACTCTGCCACCTCATAGCTGGGTGGCCTTGGGTAAATTAATTAACCCCTCTGTGCCTCATCTTTAAAAAAAGTTGAGCACGATAACTCTAACTTTATGAGGGTTCTGTGTGGATTAAATGATAGGCATATATAGATGGTTTCCCATGATGCTGCCTATACATGAATCATGCACATGAGCCATGACCTATTATTACAGTAATTCCAGATGGAGAGGACAAATCTAAGGCAACGTGAGGATGCTATTCATTTAGGGCTCTGAACAGAATTTCAGTTCCAGAATTCAAGCATGTGTGGGTTTTCCAGAGTCAGGTTTTTTTTTTTTTTTTTTTCAGGAATTAAGCAACTGACTCACACATCACTGTTAATGTGTGGCAGAGAAACTAGGGTTGAGAAAAGGGAATTGCAAAGCTCTCTGTGACTTTGTCCCGGTACAGATACACAATGAAGGAGGTCCTCTAAATGCAAGGAGTTACTGCACAATGTTGAGGGTGGGCTGGTCACTCCTTCTAAAACCCTGCCTCTCTGCTTTCTCTGTGGAATCTCTCCTTGCTCCCTGACCCTCCATTCACAGCCCTACCATGAGTTCCCGACACCTCCCATCCCATCTGATAGTAGTTGGTGCTTGGTCAGCCATACAAACTCCCAGAGCTCAAGAACCATGTCTTTAACCACTTCTCTGCCCCTGGAACCCAACCCAGTGCTTGGCACATGGTAGGTTATCATAGTTCATTTGAGCTTCAATAGCAAAAATATCATGCACTGGTTGCCTTATAAACAACAGAAATTTATTTATCACAGTTGTGGAGGCTGGGAAGTCCAAAGTCAAGGCACAAGTGGATTCTGTGTCCAATGAGAGCCCATGTCCTGGTCTGTAGATGGCCATCATCTTGCTGTGTCCTCACAAGGTGGAAGTGGGTGAGGAATTTCTTTGGGGCCTCTTTGATAAGGGTACTAATCCCATTTATGAGAGCTCAACACCCATAACCAAATCACTTCCCAAAGAGTCCCACCTCCTGATACTATCACTTGGGGATTTGCTTTCAATAGGTGAGTTTTGGAGGTACAAAAACATTCAATTTATAGTATAGGTGCTCAGGAAAAAATAGATAAATGAATAAAGCTGCCCAGTATTCCCACAGATGAAAAGAAAAGCTGGTATAATCAAGAGAAATTGCCCCTTAAAATTTCAGTAAAAGAAGCAAAGATGCATGAATGTAGAAGAATGTATACTAGAGCACCTTTAAATAGCAGAGCCCTGGAAAGAATCTAAGTGCCCAACAACAAGAGAATGGATGGATCAGTTCTGGCATATTCTTGATGGCGGGCACTAGGCAACGGTGAAAATTAATGAAATAGAATTCTATGTATCATCATGATAAACCTCAAAAATTAGCATTGAGTGAAAAGAAAAAGCTAGCTGCACAAGGAAACATACAAAATAATACTATTCAATAAAGTTCAAAAATCCAAAGGACAATTCAGAATATTTTTTATGAGTATATATATATATATATATATATATATATACACACACACACACACACATATATATATATGTATTATATATATATATAGTAAAAGTATAGAAACATATGTGGGAATGATAACATCAAATACAGGAGAGAGGTTACCACCTCTATAGGTAGGAGTGGGATGGGAGGATTCCAGAGAGTTTTAACTGTTGTTTTAATATTCTATTTCTGAGGCTGTTTGGTGGCTGCAGAAAAGTTATATCATTCTCTACATTTTTTTTTGGTGTGCCTGAAATATTTCATTAAAGAAAAAAAATTGAAGCAGCAGAGAGTGAAGACTTGATAGAATAGAACTGGCTTGATTCCTACCCCCGTTCTGATATTTGTTGTGTGTCTTGAAGAGGGGATTTAACCTCTCTGAGCTTCAGTTTCCTCAACATTACAATGTGAATAATAAATCTTGAAAGTATTAAATGGGATAATGTATATAAACCACCTAAAGCAATGTAAGCACTCAACAAATAGCTGTTTGTATCATAATTAATTGTTGGCAGCAGTCAATTTCAAATAACTTGAGAACTGGAAACATCTAACAAGATTACCCATTTCTAACCATCTTTGCAGATGAAATGGTTGAGACTGGAGAGGTTGAGTGAGTCATCTGAGGTTGTGGGGTACACAGGAGGCAGAACTGAGGATCTGATGAACATCTTGTGAGGAGGGACCCCTCTGGATTAGATATGGGGCCTCTGTTGCAAAGCTCTTCCCACAAAACCTGTAAAACCCCTCACTTCCTTCTGAGGGACTGATGCTGGTTATACAGGGAATCTTCTAAAATTGAGACAGAGGGAGTGGGGCCCATCCTAATGTGGCTTCACCTCTTCCTCTCCCAACCCCAAAGCATATTGATATCATCATGAAAGAGACTGAGAAGAATAATGTTTTTAAGCTTATTCCTTTCTAACTCATATCTTTTAAAATAGTAAAAAATCTGATACCTA
The DNA here is from genome assembly GCF_016906955.1 of Phacochoerus africanus. NCBI lineage: Eukaryota > Metazoa > Chordata > Mammalia > Artiodactyla > Suidae > Phacochoerus > Phacochoerus africanus. The sequence continues at coordinate 42,719,359 of NC_062558.1, forward strand.
ACACAAATATGCATCTATCTTAAAAAAAAAAAAAAAAAACACTACTGTAACTAGATCACACTATTTGTAATAGCCCTAAACTGGAGACAACTTAAATGTCTGTCAACAAAGAATGAACAGATATTATGTTCATTCAAAGGAATACAATCCAGCAAGGAGAATGAACAAACTGCCCCTACTACTACAGCACAAATGAATGTCACAAACATAATGTGAACCAAAAAAGCCAGATGCAAAGATGCTACCCGCTGCCGTTTATATAAAGTCCAAAAACTGCAACACTAACCTGGCTGCTGGAAGTCCGAATAATGGTTATTCTTGGGTGGGAGGTTGTTACTGGAAGCAGGCTGGGAGGTGTTTCTGGGGGCTGATGATATTCTTTTTGTTGAGCTGGGTGCTGATGACATGGATTTTTCTTTGTGAAATGCATGAGCTGTATGCTTATTATTTATACACTTCTGGACAATATTACATTCAATTAAATATTCATATAAATATTCAATTAAAATGTTCCTTAATGTAAAAATCTTCCAATTCCAGTCTTTCAACCTGTATTAGATTCCAATGATTATGTTCCATTATGGATCAAGCCATATAATAAAGGAGGTAAATGTAGGCCTTGAAATTAGCATCCTCTCTTAAGCCTTGACCTTGAACATACCAGCTGAAACCAGTTTTCGTTTTAGACTTGTTGAAAGGGGGATTGTCTATATAGGACTCGGCCAGGTGGAGACAAGGGCCATTACTCAGGACATCTGATCCAGAGAGACAGGCAAACCACCCAAATTATCTGATTTGGCAGTTTCCTGGGATCAGATGACTCAGATAATGGTCAAACTGCCATGGTTACACCACGCATCCCAGCCAAAATACCCATGAACAGACCCTTTCCCTGAGGCCATATTTGGGGGCAGGGTCCTATGCCACCCCTCTTCCTTGGGTCTAATTTCCACAAGAGGAGCTGTGGGAGCTCTTTGAGAGTCTGCGGAGGCCACCAAAAGTCAGGCACTTTCAACCCTTGTGGGGCTCCAGGTAGACCCCCTCCAGGTCCTATGCTGAGGCTCTCCCATGGCCTCCCTAGGACACATCTCTGAGCCACTAAGCATGGATTATCTCATTTAATCCAACAGCTGTAGGAAGGAGGTAATATCCGTATTGTTATTCCCATTTTGCAGGGGATGAAACTGAGGCACAGAGGGGTTAAATCAGACCCTGGAGTGAACACCAGAAGGAAGTAGAATCATTTATCTTTTAAATGATTTTCCCATATCCATGCCTTCTCCCACTATTCCTTCTTTCAGGGTGGCTATTTCCTTCCTGTCTCCTAGCTACTCATGCATCAGGCCCCTCTATGAACCTCATTTATGCACCACCATCAGCGAGATCAGGCCCTCTGTGAAGCAGGCACCAAGATGGAAATAGATGTGCATGGGATTCATTGGAGGAAACCTCTTAGGGGTTAAAGAGAGAGGGAGAGGTATTGATCAGAGAGAGGCTTTGGACTATGATGCTGGTCTGACATCGGGAAAGGAGAGGGGCAAGGAGAGAAGACTGTAGGAGGAGCCTCAGACACAGAACAACAGTAAGAAAGGCTTGACCAGCCCAACAGGAGCCCCAGAGCAAAGACTATCCATTGATGGAGTCCAGGTTGGGCAGGAATGGTCCAGGATGCTGTCTTCAGTAGACCCTGGAATTCATCAGCAAGTTTTACCAAAGGTTTACAGAACATTTTATTCAGTATACTTGTTATGAGCTGGGGTGCAGAAGCTCTCTTGAAAGCACCCATTGTTAACTATTCATTGGATGGCTGTCTTCCCTGCTGGGCTGTAAGCTCCGCAAGGGCATGAATCATCCTATGCAGAGAGCAAGTTCGGCATGTTGTAGATGCTCAGTTAATATTCATAGACTGATAAACTACAATCGCTGGGCTTGTGGATTGCCGCACATTTCCTGAGGATGTTCCATGTAGCATATTTGTGATAAGAATGAGAGATTAGATGTTGGATCTGGGTTTAAGTTTTACACCCAGCTCTTCAGATCTGTGTGAGCTGGGGTAAGTCATCTCTCTTTCTTTGTACTTTTGTTTAATCATGTATAGAATGGAGACAATAATGTATATCCATTAGACATTATGTGTCTATTTCAAAGATCAAATGAGATATTGCTATCATAGTATCTTTACCATTATCATAACTACAAGGAGATATTTATAGATGGTCACTTTTAGTGTTTGTGCTTACTGAAATACATTAGAGGGCTTCAGCCTCGAAGACATGAATATTATCCCAAAGTACATCATTATTTCCATGGAAAAAAATCATATTCAACATACACTGACACATCTCTTAAAGAAAGGAACAGCTCCAAGCAGACTGTCATATCATCATTTGTGTACATTCAGGTAACTGTATCCCAAGCCTACCCTTGAAGCCAGGATCCATGTCTTACTTGTCTGTGTATTGCTAGCACTCAAAGAGACTCAACAAATGTGCATTCCTGATCCCAAACTGGAGGCACAGCCATGTGACAGCATGCTGCATGTATTAGTTGATTTAATCCTCATAACAGCCTCCCTTGTGGACAGTACTGCTTCCATCCTCCAAACAGAGAAACTGAGCCCCATCAAGGCAAAGTTACTCACCCTAAATTTGCAGAACTTCCAGGTTTCAAGCCTGAGACATCCTGGCTCCTCACTGGGGTTTTTCCACTGGGACACATAGCTGTTAGCCTGGCAAACGGGTCAGTCCAAGATGCAGTCTAAAATGCGGTGTGATGCCGTCATTCTCCCCAGAAACTCCAGCCTGGCATCCTGGAAACCAGCTTCTCTGGCATGTTCCAATTTAGACACATGAGTCTCCTGGGTGGAGAAAGAGCCATGGGCTTGTGGTTGGAAGAGTTCTACCTTCGGGTTCAGAGGTCAGTATGACCTGGTTACAGAGTTGCTCCAAAAAGCTTTGGTAATCTGAATGTCAATTTTTCCTGAGGTCTTAACTGTTTGAATTTCATCTGTGCAAACACTTGGAAGCACCTGTTCATTAATGCAACAGCAACATTTGCAGAGCTCCTGCTACATGTAGGTCTGAGGTCTCTTGACCTGGGGCCATCACATCCACTATGGCTTTGCACCTTCTCAACTATCATGCAAGGTGGGTATTCCTACTCCCATTTTCCAGATGGGGAAAATGAGGCTCATGTAATAAGGTAAACTACCCAATGTCACAGAGCTGGGAAGTGGCACTTCTGAGACTTGGATCCAGCCTGATCAATGTCTGAGCATGAGATGGGGAGAAAGACACTAGCAGCAGAGCTGAGCCTGGAGTTCTGTCACCCTCCTCCGAGACAGCTGTTCCTTAAAGACAAATTGTATTGGGACAGCCTCATCCTTGGCCCCCTGCCTCTTATTACCAGCTTGTCTATCCTCCAAATGCAGAGACAGCAATATCTTAGAGCACCCACAGCTCTGACTACACCAGCCCCTGCTTAAGGCCTTCACATGGCTTCCTGTTTCCCACAGCCGAAAGCCCAACCTCCTTCACTCAGCACTCAAGGCCTCCTGCAGTCTGGCCTCAAGTTCACTTCCGCTCCTCTTCCTTCTGCTCCCATCCACCCTCCTCCAGCACAGACTCATCATTCCTCCTCCTCATGCCCTTTTAAGTGCTGCTTCTCCTCCTGAAGTCTTATTTCCTTCTTTCCACTTTTCCATCCAACAAACTCCTGGTCATCTTTCAATTTCAAATGGTGCCTTCCCTTGGGAAGCCTTGGTTTCTAGAATTCCATGGCCTCACTTACACAGCAGGGTCAGGTAGAATAGAGGGAAACCAATCTTATTATTCTCATTATGGCTTTTGACATAATCAGAGCAGGCAATTTCACTGCTTCAGTCTAGCTCAAAGAAATATCTTTCAACAACCATTTGCAGAAGAGGGAATCCTCCCTCCTCCCTTCTCCCCACATTTACTGTTCTGTTTGCCCAGAAGACATTTCCCATCTTTGTGAGAACTTTCCTCCCCACCCCAACCTTGTATGTCAAGAGAAAACCATCCCTGAATATGGAGGGGCTCCTTGAGTTTAGCTGGGCCAATCTCAGAATCTCATTGTCCTGGCCACAGTGATTGGTCCATGAATTGGCACATGACTCAAGCTCAGCCAATCAGAAAGCTTTCCTGGGAGTTTCCGATTGGTGTTGGTGGGTAGCAGCCTTATTTCATGTGGTCAGAGGGAGGCTCTGAATTTGGAGGTCCAAAGCTACTTGTGAAATTGGTTTGAGCCCAGTGAGTATGACAAGCTTGCAGGAATGAACTGGCATGCAAACAAAAGGCTAGAGAAAAAGTATGTTGTTGAATTATTTCCTAGCTCTAATTCTCCCCCAAGATCAGCTTTGTTTTTCTGCCATCAGGTCATAAGAGCCAATAAACTATTTGGTATGTTCATGTTCAAGGTGAGTTTTGGTCACTTACCACAGGGTTTTAATAAACATGGTTTAAAACTCCTCCTCCACTTATGTAATAATGTAGTCAGTAAATACGTATTAAGGACCTGGTGTGAGCCAGGCACTCTGCTAAGTGATGGGGATACAAAAGTGAAATAAAAATGTGGTCCCTGCTAATATAGAGCACACTGGAGCTGTGCTGTCCAATACAGTAGCCACTAGTTACCTATGGCTATTTAAATTTAAAATAGTTAAAATTAAATAAAATTTAAAATTCAGCTTTTGAGTCTCCCTTCCCATATTTCAAGTACTCAATAGCCACAGGTAATTGTTGGCTACCATACTGGGCAGCACAGATAGAGAACACTGCCATTGGCCCAGAACGTTCTATGGAACAGTACTGGTCCAGAGCCTTGCTAGTAAAAGTGTTATTCCTAAAACTGACAGCAAGAGCCTCACCTGCAGGGTCTTTGGAAATGCAGAAATCTCAAGTTCCATCAAAGACCTACTAAATCATAATCAGCGTTTTAATAAGACTGTTGTGACTTTGTTAAATTAATATTTCTTAAGTAGAGCCCCAGGAAATAGGATGTTGAGCCTCAGTTGAAAGAAAGAATGAAAGAAAGAAAGAGAGAGAGAGAGAGAAAGGAAGAGAGAGAGAAAAAAAACCCTAAAACTCAAGAAAAATAGAGACATTTGTTACTCACAGGTCCCAGGGGCCATCTGCGGCCACCTCAAGGGGCCATGGGGGAGGTCAAGGCACATGCCTTTATTAGAGTCCAAAGAGCGAGTGCTTTGGGGTTCCCAGGCTAAAGCCAGATTTATCACTTTAAACCAGAAAGAGTGGGGTTTGGGTGAGCTTGGTGGTCCTGGGAGGTAGGGAAGCATGCTTACCACAAGGGTTTTGGGAAGAGTCACATCAGGAACTTATATGACTCTGCAGACTGTTGTCTAGAATATGTACTTATGGAAGGACCTGGTGTGTGTTCAAGATCCCTGCAGGTCACTTGGCCACACGGAATGGACACCGAGGCAGCAATATCATGAAGTAGTTTACCTAAATTTTCAAGGATGCCCAAATGATTCATGTGCACATTACATTTTAAGAGACCCTGTCCTGACAGCCACTTCTTTTTTTTTTTTTTGTCTTTTCTAGGGCTGCACCTGTGGCACACGGAAGTTCCCAGGCTAGGGGTCCAATTGGAGCTGTAGTCGTCGGCCTACGCCAGAGCCACAGCAACACCAGATCTGAGCTGCATCTGCGACCCACACCACAGCTCATGGCAACACCGGATCCTTAACCCACTGAGCGAGGCCAGGGATTGAACCCGAGTCCTCATGGATACTAGTCGGATCTGTTAACCACTGAGCCAAGATGGGAACCCCCTGACAGCCACTTCTAATTCAGTCCCTCTCTGCCTAACTCTGTCACAACCACGCTCCCAAGAGTTGCAGAGAAGGTCTCAATCTTGAGAAGGTCAAGCAGGCTCTCCCAGCTATCAGCTCACTGACCTCCCCCGAAGCTACAAAATACACTTTATTGGTGTCTGTCCACAGACCAAAGGCTCGAAGGATGGACACCAACCTTCAGCTGAAGAGACTCCTTCCTATCACCTTTGCCAAGTGGATAAATAGGATGTGAGTTAATAAGGACCATTGGACTAGGTTGGACCTTGGCAGCAATGTCATCTCAGGGATAATTTTACAGTGTTTCATTTCTTCAGGGTAAAACCCCTGCAGAGAGTTAGAGCGTGTATGTGGTGTTATGTTTTTATTTTTCCAGAACAAGGAAGAAAGCCCTCACTGTGTAGCATAAGAGTCCTGTGTGTGTTCTCAAGGACTAAAGGATTTGCCTGCTCCTGTGTGGGCTTAGGGCTTAGGGGCTGTCAACTGACCCAGCCTGATTCCCAGTACACTCTTTGAAAAACCATCTCTCCCCCACCACACTCTCTCTCTTAAACTAATTGGTGGCACCCAACCATAACCAAGAAAAAAGGCAAAAAGCTATCCATTTAAATTGCAGATTGTGACCTTTATGCTTGAAATGGTTTCAAACATCCTGTTTATAGCTTTGGGGTTCTGGCACTCAATAATCTCCAAATTATTTTCTTCAGGTTTTTTTTTTTTTTTTATTTTTTTTGATTGGTTGTTATTATGCTTTGCATTTCCCCAGTTTCTGGGCCTTACCCCCAGTTGGTGTCTCCTGAGAGTCTAGGTAATTTAAAGATGCCTATAGCTTGACTTGTCTGTGTAATGTCACCATTTAACCCATTTAATTCTGCTCAGCTCAACCAGTTGCAGAAGTTGGTTTGCCAAGCTTGGCCCCACCCACTCAGAGAGGAGGGAGGTTTTAAAAAGACTGGGGTGTGTAGGGTGTGGGGAGAAACAAGGGCTTTTTCTCCAAGCTACAAACCTCCTCTGCCAGAAAGCTCAAGGGTCTAGGCCAGCATTCCCTTAAGTGTTAGTAAGTTACAAGGGAAGATGTTAGAAGGTGTTACAAGGTAGCTCTGGGTTCACCAGAGATGAAAGGATTCCTTAATGTGGGGCTTCTCAGAGCCTTCAAACACTACAAAATACATAGGGGAAACCCTTTTGGTGTGAGGCAGGGAGTTAGGTATAGTGTGCCAGGAGTATTTTATCAGAGAGCTTCTGTTTTCTTGGTTGGTCTCATAAAAAGTGGTCCACAGCCCTTTTGGGAGCTTGTTCTGGTTGCTGGGTCATATGGAGCGCTTTCTGAACCTTCAAAAGCTGGAGCTTCGGCAAGACTATGACTGTGCCCTGCCTGCCTCCTGCCTTGGTTTTCGGCTCCTCTCACCCTCCTTGGGCCAGCCCCTGCGTGAATCAAAGCATTCAGGCAGGCGAAGGAAAACTACAGCTGGGCAAGAGCCCAGAGTCAGGGGTCCTGCTTGCCAGACCTTGCTGTCTGAACAGCCCCTGTTAGGAAAGCCAACTACTCCGACACCAGAACTGAGAAATTTCAGCTAAGAGGCTCTGAAGGCCTTCAGCGGGCCCACCCCACATTCCCCGCATTCCCCACTGCCTGGGGTGGGAAGAATTTCCGACCAAACTTGGCAAGACAGGAAGGACTGTGGTTGGGCTGCGCCCTCTGGAAGGTGCTATGTGCTTTGGGCTTTTCCTCCCCAAATTCACTACTAAGAATAGCCAGCCCACCTCCATACCTTCCTTGGAGGCTGCAGTCTTTTCTGAGCTCTCTCCCTTTGCTCGGATTAAACCCTCTTTGGCAGTACATGAAGTAGAAAGTGAGGCCTGAGAGCTGTGATTTGATCCTGGTTTGCGTGAGTCCAGAGCACATTCTCTTGTGGTGCCTGGGGGAACTGCCCGTGTCCAGGGCATTTCTGGAGATTAGGCTACCTTCCTGGTGCAGGAAGCAGACCTTAGATCCTCCGTGGTAGCTGCTGTCAATGCCCCGTCCATATTCCCATGCAATCATTACTCTGTGCAGGGCAGCTGCTTCTCAGTGCAAGGGTAGAGTTCTCTCTGCCTGAGGGTTTCCCCCAAGCCAGGCTGATTCTGCCCCCAGGAAACATGTGGCAATGCCTGGAAACTCTTTTGGTGGTCACAACTGGGAGCTGATACTGGCATCTCATAGATGCCACTCAACATCCTACAATGCACAAGGACCCTCCTCCCCTCTCCCCTCCACTGACATCCCTGCACCCCACCCTCCAGCAAAGAATTATCTAGTCCAAAGTGTCAATAGTGTCACTGCTGAGAAAACGTGGTCTATGCCAGGCATACAACTCTGAGCTAGACACAGAGTAGGTGCTTCTAGAACATTAGTTCCTTTCCATTTTATTTACTGTCAAAATGTCAGCCTGGTGTGCTGATCCTAGGTGGTGTCCTGTAAGAAAAAACATTCATTAATAAATGTGGGCTGATGAGAAGGAAGTGCTAAGCCAGCGCTCTCTAACAGAAACAAGGTGCAAGCCACACATGCAGGCTACATGTAATTTTAAACATTCTCTAGTAGGGAGTTCTCTTATGGCTCATCAGGTTAAGGATCCAGCGTTGTCACTGCAGCAATCTCTGGTCCAGGAACTTCAACATGCTTTGGATGTGGGCAAAAAAATACTGTAATATTTCATGGTTTTCTTTTCCTTTCTTAATGCGTTTACTAGAGAATTTTTTTTTTTGCCACACCTGTGACGTGTGGAAGTTCCTGAGCCTGGGATCAAACCCACACCACATCAGTGACCCAAGCCACAACAATGACAATGCCAGATTCTTAACTGCTAGGCCACAAGGGAACTTTGAACTATTACAAAATTTTAAATAATATTTAATTTAACCCAACCTATCAAAGATATTATTTTCAAATAAAATCAACGTAAAATATTATTGAGATCTTTTACACTTTGTGTTAAAAAATTTTTTTGCACCAAGTCTACAAAATCCAGCATGTATGTTACCCTTATAAATCACTTCAATGTGGACCTGACACGTTTCAAGACACATGTGGCTCATGACTCGTGGCTCCTGCACTGGTCAACTCTAAAGCTAGACTAAAGCTTTTTCACTCACAGATGCTTGGTGATGAATAGGTCTAGCTGGGGGAAAAAGATGAAGGGAAACAGGAAGAAAGAGAAATGGGAAGGGAATCTTCCAAAACATACAAATGGGACACAGGACTAATATCTCCCCAAAAAGGTCTGGAGCCCTCTTCTCTGCCTCTGCCCTCAGGGTGGTGGGAGAAGCATCTGGATCCTGTCCCTTCTCCCCAGGTTAACCCTGCTTCCAGGCACCAGTGCCCAAGGAGGCAAGGGTGGTAGACAATGAACAAGCTAAAAAGAAATAAATGCCCAGTCAAAGAAATGCTTAATGGAGGGGTTCTAGGCTTCGTTGACAAGCATATCGCAGACAAATCCTATCACCTAAAGAGGTCTGCTTTGACCGGAGGGAGGGAACTCTGCTCTGGGAGCAAGCTCGGGAAGCTTGTTCTCCACTGGCTGCTACCAGTGGGAATCCAAGGTCCCTGGGGAGGGCCATGAGACATCCCCCCAATCAAATGAAAGAGATTGTTTGCATAAGCCTCATCCAAGACTGGCTCTTGCAATATTTTAAATCACCTTTGGCTTAGGGAGGTTGAGTGCCTGCTCGTTTCATCAAGTGATGACTCTCTGGATGAGATGAAGCCCATTTCCAGGCTAATATGATAGAGCATTTGGAGAGTGCTGAATCCATTAGGAACCAAAGTGGTTTTCCACTGTCATCAGCTGAAATCCAGATGACAATACAGCTCAGGGCCTAGGGTGGAGGTCCTGGGATCAGTGCATGGCTGTCCAGACCAACTGTCAAGTCAGGGCCTCTGTTAAGGGTACCTAAGACAACCAATGGAGTAGTTAAGGGCACAGGCACTGGGTCAGGTTGCCTGAGTCCAGAAAACTGGTCCACATTCCAGCTCTGCCACTTACCATCTAACAGGCAAGAAATTTAATTTCTCCGAGTTCCTTTCTTCATCCATGAAATGGATTACTAATTGTTATTCCTTCTGGACAATCTTCCTCAGACATTCCCTTGACTCTTACACTCATCTTTTTCAAGTCTCTGTTCAGATGCTACCTTCACCAAGAGACCTTCCCTCTCCACCTTGTTAGAAATCACAACGCATCCTTGGCATTCTTCATCTCCTTTCGTCATTTATTTTTTTCATAACATTTATTACAGAATGTATTATAACACTTTGTTATCTCTCTCTTACCAGTAGCATTTCAGTTCTCAGAGTGGCTGGGCAAGATTCCAAAACAGAACAGAAGTGTTCTAGCCTTGTGACCCCAATGATGGTCACTGCCACATGTTCTATAGGCCAAAACAAGTGACAGGGCCAGCCCAGATTCAAGGTCTTTTAGTGAGCAACTGCAAAATCACATTTGGAAGGGTAGATATAGGGAAGGATAGAGAAATGTGGTTGTTTTTGCATCTATTACACATAACTTCATGAAGTCTGGAGTTAGGAATGCCCCCATCATGTTTTGCCTGGGTAAGAGTCCCCAGTCAGCAAACATCCAGAAAAGGCCTTGGCCCTCTCTGAAGGTGTCCCCAGCCTCTTCCTCAGCTGTATTTGCATATTTTGATTGGCTCCCCTATTTTATAATCTGTCCCAGCAGGAAGAGTCTTTCTTGTCTCAGGCCCCTGGAGAATGATTAAAATCCCACACTCTCGTCCAGAACTTACTATTAGATTCCTGGAGGCAGAAACCTGACTTGCCCTAATTTTCCATAATTAATTCATCAAGATACCTGGTGTGGAGATGGCTCTCTGCAGGGACTCCCTGGCATGCTCCCAAACTGCTCAGGGAGTCTCTCCTCATCTTGTTGGGGAAGGGAGGCTATGTTTATGGAAGACCTACTGTGAGTCCACCCCTGTAGTGGGTGGTTTATACGTGCGAGCTCCCTGCTCCTCTCCATAGCCCTGCCAGGTGGATGGGATAACTCCCAGGCTGTAGATGAATTGAAAGAGGCTCAGAGAGGTGGTCACTTGCCCAAAGGCACACCGTTAGGAAACCATTCCCTGAGGTAATGGTTACTCGGTTACCTAGGGGTCCATACCTGGGCAGATGCTGGAGAAACTGGGGCTTAATGGCGGGATGCTCCCTCCGGTCAAAGCAGACCTCCTTAGGTGGTAGGATTTGTCTGCCCTACTGCTTGTCATGATGCCTAGGACCCCTCCATTAAGCATTTCTTTCACTGGGTATTTATTTCTTTTTCCACCACTGTCACCAAAAAGTAGCATCAGGCAAGGAGATCTTGTTAAAGTAAATACTGTGGGTCTACGATTAGTTAAAAACACAGATTTCCTGAACCTCCCTTCAGACCTTTTAGAACTGACTCTTTGGGAATGAGCCCATGGAATCTGCATTTTGAGATTTTCATCCTCCTCCCTAAATGAGTCTATGCACAAGCCACTGACTATACCCTGCACAGAAAAATGTCCACATTGTTCTTCCTAAGTGAAAAAAGTATGCTGCATAAAGCATGCCCCCCACATGCGACAAAGAGAAGAGATCTCAAATGGGCACAAGAAAAAAGTCTGGAAGGGTATGTTAAGAGTGGAAAGTTTCCGCTCAGAGTGGGGTTACAAGAGCAGGATTATAGTTGTCTATCTGGAGTGAGTATTGGGCATTGAGGATGTGTTCCCTTGTAATCAGAAAAAGCAATACGGACCTTTGAAAGCAAATATCCTCGAAGGGAGAGAGTGGGCACTAGTGGCTGGAAGGCAATACTGAAAAGAGGTTTCTGGCCGTGGCAGCTAGCTGAGGACAAAATCCTGTGGGACAATGGTTTTGGTATAGGCATCTAAGGGGGCAATGGGAGAGGTGTGCAAACCCCAGCAATGAGAAGCACTAAAATCCAGGTCTTTCGTTTTCATAACCTATAATCCTGATCTCTATGCCAGACCCTCACAGCAGACTGCAGTGATGGCCCCAATTCTCCACCCTTCCCAAGGCCCGTGTCCTTGACCATATGACTGCAGTGCTCTCCTTCCATGATTCGGTTTAACCATGTGACTTGCTTTGGGCAATGGGATTTTAGTTCACGCACATTCAAATAACTCCAGAACCCTGTACCCACACTAAAACTTGTAAATATTAGAAATACTTTATTGAACTATATACCAGGTTTTCTGCTCAGTGCTTTAATCTTCACCAGACAGTGTAGTGGTAATCATTACTATGAGATTTTAAGAACAACAAAAAACAGTTCTAGAAAAAAAGTGGTAAAGCAGGTAAAAGATAAAATCCATACTATATTAGGATAATGTCCATACAGTAGTAAAGAGCTCTCACAAACTGACAAGAAAAATGACAAATGACCTGACAGAAAAATGAGCAAAGGATAAGAACTCATGGGAGAAATCCAAGCAGCTAACCAATTAATATAGGAAAAGATGCTTAAATTCTCTAGAAATTAGGGAAATGCAAATTAAGGTAACAATGAAAATACTGCTTTATACCCACTGAACTGGCAAAAATTAAAAAGAGCTATGACACCTCCTGCTGGCAGAGATGAGGGGAAAGGAAATTCTCATGAATGCCTGGTGAGATGACTAGAAACTAGTCCAGGAAATTATCTGATTTCCTGAGTTAACTAAAATAGTTAATGTCAGAGTCATCATTTAAGTCTGGGTAGTTGAACCCCAAAACTTATGCTATTAACCATCGAATAAATGAAAGGAACTTAGTGATCTAATCTAGACATTTTTAGGCCTTTTTTTCTCCTCCTTCTCCTCCTTCTTCTTTTAAATTAAAGCACAGAAGCATCTCTTCCAAGAACATCTTACAGAAAACCCCAATCCCATGAAAGAAATAAGAAAACAGCTCTTGTGCTTGAAGATGGGGTGAGGGTTCCAGTCCCTGATTCTGTGCCCCTTTCTCATTACAGAGCCAGTGAATCTCCAGAACTCGGTGGAGCAGAGCTTGAAAACAACTCTGCTTGCTCCTTTATAGATAATCAAGTTTCGATAATAATACTGCTACATTGACTAGGAAACTTTGAGATGCAGATAACAGAAACCCCCATCTATACTGGCTATAACACTAAGGAAACCTATTATCCTACATAACAGATAGTCAAGGGTAGAGTGGCCTTTGGGGTTAAAGACTCAGTGGCTCGATGATGTCGATGAGGATATAGCTCCTCTTTCCACTGTCAGAGATGGCATCACCTTCTATCTTCTGGCACACAGCAAGATGGCTGTCAAAGTTGCCACTGTCACATCTGTACATCCTACAGACCATACAGAAGAGTGTCCATCCCTTCCTACAGTGCCTTCTTAGGGAGAAAGCTTTTCAAAACTTATGAACAGACTTTCCCTTTCTCATTGGGCAGAATTGGGTCCCATGCTAACTCCTAAACCAGTTATTGGAAGGGAATAGTATTGCTGCAATTTGCTTAAACCAATCATCTACAGTGCAGTGGCTGATGGGAAGCTAGCTGCCTACCTTGAAAAGATACATTTAATGAGGATCTGGTGTACAAATTGGCCAACACAGAGGGACCTCTGCTCCTTTCAGCATTAAATCCCTAGCCCCAGGACGCTGCAGACACTCAGCAACTGGCGAGTGAGTGAGAGAATGAGAAATGAGGCATTTCCTTCCTCTCTCTACTTTCCCCATTGCCCAACTAGATTATCTCTTGATGACCTCAATGCCCAAATGAAGCCACGAAAGATGGTGTAAGTGGGATGAGATAGAAAGTAATTTGAACTCTCTTTTGGAAATTGCTACTGAAGAAATGAGTTGATCTGGGCTGGGTTCCTGTATCCAAAAATACTTATCATCTCATCACCGAAGCTCCCCTGAGTTAGGATGGCTACCCCATGACTGTCTTGTTGATTTTATTGTTTCTCCTACTGCTTTAAATTAACTCTTCTTGGCATCGAGGTAGCATTTTGGGAGCCTTGTTTATTAACATGATTAATGACAGCCATTGGTGTCTACAGTAAATAGCCAACCTAGTTTTGGCAGTAGAACAACCAAAAATTTCAGCCAGAGGAAACTGAATGGGCAGCATTGGCCACTGATAATTGGAATCTTGGTGGCCACTATCAAACACAGGGGCTGTTTTGAGGCTTTCCCTCACATTGGATGGACCACGGGGGTGAGACGGTAGCTGCCTTCACATTTCAGAAGTTAGGCCTTCTCGGGGGATCCATGCTGAAAAATACTTATCAGAACCCCACCAGATAAGACATACAGTGACCTTGTGGCAACTTCCCAGCCTTTAGAACCTTCTGTGCCTGGAGACAACCATGGGAAGGAGCTCAAACCTCAGTTTTTCCATCAGTGAGGGAGGGAATTCAGATGATCTACTAAATCTTGAGAAACACAGGAGGCAATGCTAGGTGGCTCATGGAATCATATGACTCACAGTCATGCTATGAGGTTTGGCAATTGTGGAGGTGGTACAACTTGTTCACAATTCTTTGTCCTTTCTCCACCCTCATTATAATTTTCTTTGGGTGGAGGGTACTTTCATACCCCTTCCTACTTCCTTTAATACTGGGCTGGACCATGTTACATGCTTTAGCCAGTGGGATATGTCGAAGTAATTATGGGCCAGTTCTGAGCTTAAGCCTTAAGTGGTCTGTGTTTTTGCTTACACCTCTTGAAATTTCTGTTCCCTGACTTTAGAAGAGCATATCCTGCATGGCTACTGGTCCCAAAATGAAAGACAAAGGGAGCAGGTTTAAACCCAACCTGCAGAGCTACCCCCATCTGATCCATAGAACTGAGAGAAAAATAAATAAGTGCTTTGTAAATCACACAGCTTGTTGACATTATGCATCATTATTATAGCAAAAGCTGGCTTGTATAGAAATTTGACTACTACCATTAATAAAAATAAAAGCCAGGAGTTCCCGCTGTGGTGCAATGGATCAACGGTGTCTCAGCAGTGGCAGGGACACAGGTTCAATCCCCAACCCAGGGCAATGGGTTAAGGATCTGGCATTGCTACAGCTGTGGCATAGGTCACAACCCCAGCTCGGATGCAATCCCTGGCCTGGGAACTCCACATGATTTGAGGTAGCCAAAAAAAAAAATTTTTTTTTTTAAAAAGAATGAGTAATATCCTGCTGTATAGCACAGGGAACTACATCTAGTTACTTGTGATGGAACATGATGGAAGATAATATGAGAAAAAGAATGTATATATATGTGTGACTGGGTCACTGTGCTGTACAGTAGAAATTGACAGAACAGTGTAAACCAACTATAATGGAAAAAATAAAAATCATTTAAAAATTAAAAAAAGAAACAGTAATGGGGAGTTCCCATCGTGGCTCAGTGGTTAATGGACCTAGCATACGTGAGGACGTGGGTTTGATCCCTGGCCTCTCTCAGTGGGTTAAGGATCCAGCATTGCCATGAGCTGTGGTGAAGGTCACGGACGCAGCTTGGATCCCACATTGCTGTGGCTCTGGCATAGGCTGGCAGCTATAGCTCCAATTAGACTCCTAGCCTGGGAACTTCCACATGCCACGGGGACGGCCCCCCGCCCCCACCCAAAAAACCAAACCAGTAATAAATATTGGGCAATCATTGTATACGAAGCTATAGTTGCCATCATAACAACTCCATGACACAGGAATCATCATCCCCGTTGCGTGGATGAGAAAAATGAGGCTCTGAGAAATTAGAAAACTTGCCCAAGGTCACATAACCAGAAATCTGCCGAGCTGGGATTTGAATGGCCCAAAAGGCAGGGCTCTCCCCATCTTATCTGTTTACCCAAGTGAATGAACAAGGCATAAGACCACTGTTCTGCCATCTGAGCACAGGTGGTAAAACAGGAGCCTTCTCTGAAATGCCCTTCTCCAGAGACCCACTGGAGCTGACCCCAAACTTGAAACTCTTCCAAGGTCTGGAGGTATCCCCCCGGTGGATGCATTATTGCCACCTGGACAGGTCTGCTGCTGCTAGGTGAGCATCCTGCAGGGGCAACCAAGAGCAAGCTCCCTCTCAACAGTTGGGGCTAGCATTTGTTCTATGGAATCATTTATTGAGCACCTACTACCTACCAGATGGAAATGGATGGCCTTTCCATCCCATCTAAGGCTCTTTCTAGATAAGGGAAGGAAATATGTTTTCGAAGCCCTCAGCATCACATTCCAAACTCCTCTCTGGTTTCAAACAAATCCTATTGTCATTTATGATCACCTTCCTCTTTCGTCTGCCCTCTACTCACCCTAGACTCAGGCACATGGAAACTGTTTGAATCCAAGGCTTTGCTTAACTTGTTCCTGATGCCTGGGGGTGCTCTCCTCTCTTTCCCATTTCAATCATCAAATTTCTTTCCATCACTAAAGACTCAACTCAAAGGTCACCTTCTCTGAGGCCCCTTCCTCAAACCCCTCCTCCAGTCTCTCTGTCTTCTATGATAGCCCATCTTGACAGCTGATCTTTTCCACAAGCCCACAATATTCCCAAGGACAGAGGCTGTCCCTTGCTTATCTTATATCGCTTTCCAGCCCAACACACAGCATGACGCCAGGCACTGGGCAGGTTATCTATTTGGAAATTATGCCTTTAATATTGTAGAGCACTTTTCAGTTTATTAAAGAGCTTGCCTGTCAGCTCTAGGATGGAGCCCCGGATCCTCATTTTTGTAGCTCTGTGATCATGGGAAGCTGCTCATCTCTCTGAGCGCCTGCCTGATAGTATTGTTGGAAGATTCAAGGAGATCATCCACAGAAAGCAAGGAGCAGAGTGCCTGACTCACAGCCAGCACTCAAGCACTCAAGAAATGCAATGTAGGGAGTTCCTGTCTGGCAGAGAACACAAATCCGACTAGGAACCATGAGGTTGCAGGTTCGATCCCTGGCCTTGCTCAGTGGGTTAAGGATGTGCTATGGTGTACGTTGCAGATGCAGCTTGGATCTGGCATTGCTGTGGCTATGGCGTAGGCTGGCAGCTGTAGTTCCAATTAGACCCCTAGCCTGAGAACAGGTGCTGCTAAAAAGACAAAAGTCCAAAAAAAAAAAAAAAAGAAAAGAAAAAGGAAATGCAATGTGGGAGTTCTGGTTGTGGCTCAGTGGGTTAAGAACCTGACTAGTATCCATGAAGATGCAGGTCTGATCCCCAGCCTCGATTGGTGGGTTAAGGATCTGGCATTGCCATGAGCTGTGGTGTAGGTCTCAGATGCAGCTAAGATCCTATTGCTGTGACTGCATGGGCTGGCAGCAGCAGCTCCAATTCAGCCCCTAGCCTGGGAATTTCCAAATGCCAGAGATGCTGCCATAAGAAAGAAAGAAAAGAAAAGAGAAAAGAAAGAAAGAAATGCAGTGTACTCAAAGGACTGTTGCTGTTATCTATTACCCTAGATTCTGGGGTAACAGATGATGATTATTCCAGATTCCAGGAGACAGAAAACTTTTTCTCCAAGGACCAGAATGTAAATATTTTAGGTTGGGTGGGCCACGTGGTGTCTGCCATACCGCTCAACTGTGCTTTTGTAGTGTGAACACAGGCATAAATAATATATGAATGAATGCTCCTGGCTGTGTGTCAGTAAAACTTTATTTATACAAAATGGCAATGGGCTGTAGTTTGCTGACCTCTGCCCTAGGAAATTAGAGAAAACCAGAGATGGAATGTCCACTGTACCTATTCAGGGCTGCTAGTTCTTCAGCCTGGATCTCAGGCTGCTTAATTAATTGTAGGGGTCACTGCAAGGGAAAACCTGGGGCATTGGAGGTAGCATTCTTGACTTGGCAAGTGGAGGAAGAAATCAAAATGCATCAAAGCCTAGGCTTTAGATTGAGACAGACATGGGTCCAGAACCGAGCGCTACCACCTGCTGTGTGTGACTCTGGGCAACATACCCCTCTCTGTTCAAGCCTTAATTTCCTCATTTAAAAAATGGAAATCATAAAATCCTTATTTCACTGGCTTTGGGGCGGATACACCACATCAAGTGCTACCTCACCAGAATTTGCAAGAACATCTTCAAAATGCCAAAGGGAGCATTACCTACACCCTGGGCAGCAGGAAGGAAAAAAATCGAAATGGAAAATGCTGACCTTCTATTAGCCTCTAATACGTGGAATTTCTCAGCAAGAACTTGTAAACCGCTTAACTTTCAGCAAAGCTGACATTTGGGGAATGATAAGCTCAGGTGTTGTTCATTGCCAAGAAGCTTTTTTTAAGGGGACACTGAGGGTCTCAGTTTGGCAACCCCACACCTGTAATCCCATCCCAAACAGGTGCAGACAAAGAGGTTTGCAGCACCTCTTGGGCTCTGGGACCCAACCGTCTAGGCACCCTAATCCCCCCAGCGTGCTGAGAGATGCAGATGGAAGGCTCACGGGTAGGTATTGTTCTCCTGATGATCCAAAGTGGAGGGAAATTGGAGGGGGAAAGCACAGATTAACACTGGCAAGCAAGAGGATTAAAAAAGGATTTAAGAGGGTAAAGAGAAACGAAGGCTGATGTATCGGATACTTCTGTACACAGAACTCCAGGCCCCCCCTCCCCGCCCCGATTCCAATAAGCTCTTTAAAAAATTCATAAGGCTTTTGTTTCTCTGATTATTTATTCAGGTCCCCAGGATAAACTTATGAAAAGCTGCTTCTCATCATGGGTGAGTCCTGGGGGCAAGATATGATTTGTATAGTTCAGGAGAATAAATTACACAATATCAACATGTTCGGTCACTTCCACCCCATGGCAATCCCAGGCTCTATTAATGAAGGTGGGCAGAGTAAAAGAGGAAATCTTTCTCTCACTTCATTGTTTCTTTCTTTCTTCCCTATCCTTCCATTTCTAAAGGGCTTCCCAGTGCCAGGCACTGGGGACATAGAGAAGAAAAGGTCACTAGAATGTGAAGGTCAGGTGGGAGCAGGGACGCTTTAATGGAGTAAGGCAGTGTGATGGTTGCTCAGATAGGGGCAGCATAGGTATTCCTGGGCACTCGGGAAGCTATGCTGTATACTCACTGGTGCACTAGAGACAGGAAAGGGGCAGGTAGGTGCTCCAGGATAAACTCTACCCTGTGCCTTCCAGGCCCCCATTTATTTATTTTTTGTTTTTTAATTTCTTGCTCTTTAGGGCTGCACTCATGGCACATGGAGGTTCCCAGGCTAAGGGTCAAATCGGAGCTGTAGCCACTGGCCTACACCACAGCTCCTGGCAATGCTGGATCCTTAACCCACTGAGTGAGGCCAGGGATCAAACCTGCATTCTCATGGATGCTAGTCAGATTCCTTTCTGCTGAGCCACAACACAACTCCCAGGCCCCCTTTTAAATTGAACCTGCAAGCCCAAAGAAAAGGCTGGCCCTAAAAAACGAATACGTTTGCATGAAAAAGTGAAAAAAACTAGAAAGTACTGGATAGGGGTAGTTCTGTGATAGGGGGTCAGTTATGTAAATTTGGTTACTTAGTGGCATATTATGCAGCCATTAATGTAATAAGGATGAAGACCGTACAGCAACAGGGGAAAAAAATGCTCACACAGTAACAGTGGAAGTAGAAGGTTGAATCTGCATTTTACCAAACAGGGATAAAAGAAATCTGACAAGGATCTGGTTGTCCAGGAGAGATGAATTTGGAGAGAGAGTGTTCTGGTGATTGGCTAAGTGACTGCCTCTCCGCTGGATTTGGACACTTGGAGAGCAGGGACTGTGATGTCTATAACTACACATCAATGTCTACCTATCTATCCATCCATCTTTATCTATCTATCTATCTACCTAATCTATCTATCTATCTATCTATCTATCTATCTATCTATCTATCTATCTATCAATCTATCTATCTATCACCATCTCCTAGCCCATTGCCTATCGGAGGGGATATAATAAATATGAGAAGAAACGATGTCCATACCACTCATCCCTGCATGTTGGACAAGCATAGTATCTTGCACATAGTAGTTGAAAGATCAATCATGAAAGCTAGAAGGAGGGCTGGATGAGCAAGAAGGGAAAATGGGAGATGGGAGAGGAAAAAAGCAAGAAAATGAGTAAAAAAGAAGTAAGGAAAGAGAAAAAAAAGGAGGTGAAGGGAAGGAGAGAGAAGGGTTTTTTTGTTTTGTTTTGTTTTTTGTGGGTTTTTTTTTTTTTTTTTTTTTGCCATATCTGTGGCATGCAGAAGTTCCTGGACCAGGGATAGAACTTGAGCCACAGCAATAACCCAAGCCACAGCAGTGACAATGCTGAATCCTTAACCAAGAGGTCACCAGGGAACTCTAAGAAAAGGATGATTTGCCTCAGATTAACCCAGCTATATGTATTCAAGAAGATAACCTCTGCCAGAATCTAGCTGGAACACTACACCTTATACAACTAACTCCTTTGAAAGCTATTGGCTTTGGTGGATACAAAGCTAGAGCTTCTGGAAGCCACAGCCTGTGGAGCTCCTGGATAGCCTTGCCCCCCAAGGCAGGGTCATGCCAACAAACCCAGGGTGGAAGAAGGGGGCTGGCCCCTTTCAGGAAGTGCCCACTCTATGACCAATTTCAGGCTGTCAGGTCCCAAAACAGAAATGGATCTACCTCTGGAGGCACTGACAAAAAGCAGGGATTCTACTGATGGTTAAGTTGGGGCCAGAGGATGGAGATTACAAAACGCATCTGAGAGCAAAGCTTCCTAAAAATCCCCTCAAGCATCTCTCTTTCCTAGGCTCGCATTTCTTTTGTCAGCTGCCACATCTCTTCCTCTCCCCTCTCTGCCAGCCTCCTCCAGTCAAGCTCATTTCTCTCTGATCCTTGCTTCTCCAAACCCCCTCAGCTTGCACACCCAGTGATAAATACCAAAGTCAGCTGTTAGCCACACCCACACTCCTCCATCTCCTCCAGTCGGCTCCTAATTTCTTTCTCTTTTGAGTCTGAAGTTCCTCAAGCAATATTTCCATCAAGCATCCGTGTTGGAATGTGGTTAGTGACTCTGGCGAACAAGCTGGACTCTAAATTCTTACTTAATCTCTGCAACCTGAGTGACCTCAGACAAGTGACATCATCCCTCTGGATCTGTTTTCCCATCAATAAAATGAGCACAATATGAGCACATGCCCACTAAGATGGCTGTGAGTATTAAACAAGATGATGCAGACAAAATTCTAATACATAGAGAGTGTGCAGTAATTGTTAGCTATCAGTACTATTATTTATCCACTGGAAAGTTAGGTGAGGTCAGTAGGGCAAGGACTATGATTTCTATTTTGAAATGAATGAACCGAGGACCAGAGTGGTTAATTGACGTGCTCAAGGTTGCACAGGACAAACAGCCAAGCTAAATGTCTTATTCTGTTCCTTGAGTCCACAGCTTTTGGATTTCACCCCAGCTCCTTGAGGTCAAGTTCTGAGAAGGCAGGTACTGGTGAGTGGGAGACCCCGCAGCTTGGATGCTGTTTAAGCATTCTGTGGGGAAAAGATTCTCCTTTCTGGCTTCAGTTTTCAGAGTCTCCACATTAAATTATGATAATGTATGACATGGGATTGTGCTGCCTGCTAGCCCCTGACAATTACATTTCTTCCAGGCACAACTCCAGAGAGCCCATTTTGCTGTTCTCAGCATAGTCTGGAATGACCTCTTCTATACCCTCTGCTTGAAACAGGAAATTTGGTGCCCTCACATGTCATTTCTCACAGTCGCCACTCAGGGACTTCCTATGTCATTTCTAGTTTGGTGCATGTTTTCCCTCTTTGGAGTGTTGTCATCACTACCCTTAAGCACAGAATTCAAGGCTGCTTACTACTAGATCCCAGCTAGTAGCCAGAATTCCCTACCCTTACCACCCCATCCCACCCCCACACCACCACTACCACTGTCACACTTGGAACTTTATAGTAGCGTTTGGGGAATTCTGGAGTCACACAGACTGGGTTCAAAACCTAGGTGTGCTACTTACTGTAAATTTTGAAAAATTAGCCTCTCTGAGTCTCCATTTCTTCATCTGTAAAACAGATATTTGGATAATAGAAAGCAGACCAATAATACTTCATAGGACTGTAGTGATTCATTGGGATGGTATTAGTTAGCTATGACTGCAACTGTGCTGCATAACACATAACCATAAAGTCTTAGTGGCACACGGCAGGCAACAATTTACAGAAGAAATAAAGACAACGACAGACACAAAAGACAGCAGTAATAATCAGAGAAAGTCAAACTAAAGAAAACCCAAGATACCATTTTTCATCTGTACCTAATAAACAACTTTTTTAAAAAAGGTATACTTTACTTTGTAGAACAGTTTTTAGATCAACAGAAAATTAGAGAAGATGGTATAAAGAGTTCTCATTATTAATACTATCTTATCTGAATATTGTATATTTGTTGCTACTGATGAACTGATATCAGAACATTATTATGAACTAGAATCCATATTTTATTAAAATTTCCTTAGTTTTTTTACCTCATGTCCTTTTCGGGGGTTTCAGAATCCCATCCAAGATAGCGCACTACATATAGTGAACACATCTCCTTAGACTTTCCTACTTTTTAATGACTTTGACAGTTTTGAAGAATACTGGTCAGGTGTTTTGTAGAATGTCTCTCTACGATGACTTTTTCCCCCCATGAATTGATTGGAGTTAGGGGTTTGGGGGAGGAAGACTGGAGAGGCAAAATGCAATTTTCATCCATAGTATTGAGGGTACATAGCATCAACGTGATGTATGAATGTTGATGTTGGCCTTGACCACCTGGCTGAGGTAGTGTTTCTCAGGTGTCTCCACTGTCAAGTTACTTTTTCCTTCCCTTTCCATACTGCACACTTTGGAAGGAATTATATACACAGTCCACACATTAAGAGTGTAATGTATTTATATAAATTTTCTGGGATTCTTCTGGGAATTTGTCTTTTCATCTTCATTTATTAAGTTATTTGATCATTTATTTATACAAGCATGGACTCACAGCTATTTATTTTATACTTTGAGTTCTAGTCTAGTAACTTTTTATTTATTTTATTCAAATGGTTCCAACTTTGGCTATGTGGAGCTGTTTCAGTTGGCTCCCATGTTCCCTTGACATATGCACATCATGTTGTTTTTTTTGGTGCACATCCTTATGATTCAGCAGTATAAGATGCTCCAGGCTCACCTTATATATTTACTGCCTCAGTCATCAAGTCAGTTATTTCTCCAATGATCCCTTGTTGTTTTTATTGAAGAATGATATTATAAACCAAGATCTGGGCATTACATGTTCTTGGTGGTATTCAGGGGTCATTGATCCTTTACCTTCCTAGCCGACAGAACAAGAAAATATATGTGACTATACTAACCCATGTATATACACATACCTATAAATATTTCTATAGGTATGAATCTGTATTTATATTAGGGAAAACATGAATTTATGTTGATATCCCCAGCTCCAATCCATCACCACATGCATCACCTCACCTCCTACTCTTGCTTATCTGTAAACTTCCATTCCAACAGTAAGAAGTCTGGCTCCCACTATGCTCTGCCCATGTACATGATTCTTCAGTTCCAGTAAATATGTACAGCAGTACTGGAACTGCTAACCTGTACCTATGGAAAACAACTTTATCAACTGTAGCACAGCACTTACGTGCTGTTCCTTTTGCCTTTACTCTTATAGAATCTGCTCATTTCCAAAGTTCCTCAGGTCATCACTTTTTCCTCCCATTCCCTTTAGTGTGGTTCTTTCATACATTTGTAATACAGTTAGATTCTTCATCCCAGGCGCCATTCCTTCCTGGGATCCCTGGCCTCCTAAATAGGTTTTTTAAAACTGCATTCATTAAGGTTCATTCTTTGTCTTCAAAAGTTCTATACACTACGCATTTTGACAAATGCATACAATTTTGTATTCATCATTATAATAATAATGCAGAACATTTTTACAGCCCTAAAAACCTTCTTTGCTCCACCTATTCATTCCTCTACCTACTTCCTAAACCTCCAGCATCCACTGCTCACTTCACAATTGCTATAGTTTTGCCTTTCCACGAATGGGACCTCATTTTATTATACTTTATTGCTCTTCATAGATACATTTATTTTTTTATAAATTAAGTGTTTAGGGCAATCTTTTGTCCAGCAAGTCTATTGGCACTATTTTTCCAACACATTTGCTCATATTATCTCTGCATCACATTTTGGTAATTCTCACAATACTTCAAACTTTTCCATTATTATTATATTTGTTATGGTGATCTGTGATAAGTGATCTTTGATGTTACCATTGTAACTGTTTAAAGGCACCACAAACCATGCCCAAAGAAGAGAGCAAACTTAATAAATGTAGTGTGTGTTTTGTCTGCTTCACTTTCTGGCCATTCTCCCACCTCTCTTCCTCTCCTAAGGCCTCCCTATTCCTTAAGACACAACAGTATTGAAATTAGGCCAATTAATGACCCTACAATGGCCTTTAAGTATTCAAGTGAAAGGAAGAGTCACACATCTCTTACTTTAAATCAAAAGCTGGATATAACTAAGCTTAGAGAAGAAGGCCTGCCAAAAGCCAAGGAAGGCTGAAAGCTAGGCTCTTACACAAAACAGTCAACATGTGTATGCAATGGAAAGTTACTGGAGGAAATTAAGAGTGATAAGAATGATTAAAAAAAGCAAAACATTCTTATTGCTGATATTTAGTGATCTGGACAGAAGATCAAACCAGCCACAACATTTCCTAAAGCCAAACCCTAATCCAGAGCAATGTCCTAGCTCTCTTCAATTCTATTAAGTTTGGGAGAGGTGAGGAACCCACAGAAGAAGAGTTTGAAGCTAGCAGAGGTTGGTTCATGAAGCTTAAGAAAAGAAGCCATCTCTAAGGTGAAGCAGCAATTGCAAGTGATGCAGAAGCTGCAGCAATTTATCCAGAACATCTAGCTAAGATAATCAATGAAGGTAGTTACACTAAATAACAGGTTTTCATGTCCTGAGATCAAAGGTGAATCAGAAAAGTTCAGGAAGGGATGTAATAGGAACATCATAGGCATAGCTTACCTTAATACTAGGTAGACAATAAAACACAACACCAGAAAGAAGTTCAGAAAACACAGCATTCCTTGCTGGTCTGGCTTGGAGCCCCAGGGAAGATCTGGGAACTTTATACAAAGTAATGTCCAGGAAGATGAATAAAGAAGCTGCTCTGAGGGCAAAAACATGGGGATGGAGAAGAGTAAGAAGCAATCTTATGAATGTGAGGTTAGTTTTCTAACATCATTTTATTCCACTTTTCAAAACAAAATTGGCCTCATCATTTTTATGACTTGGAAAGGATAGCATGCTAGTGAAAAAAAATAGCTGCATATATTCCAGTGTGGGGTTAAAGTGTGATTTACTCAGTCTCATTGGCTAGATTTAGGGGTCATCTTCAAGTTTTACTACTATAACTAACCATACATTGAATATATATTTGTGCTCATTCAATTTTTGTCTTAGGATAAATTCCTAGGAGGGAAATAATTGCATCAAACAGTATATATGCATTTCAAGGTTTTTAGTATATACAGCAAGATTTCCCTATCTGTACCAATTTATACATCAAGGCATGACTGGCCATGTGTCCACAATGGCCTAATTACATATATCATTCTTTTTTTTTTTTCTTTTTAGGGTCACACCTGTGAAATATGGAAGTTCCTGGGCTAAGTGTCGAATCAGAGCTGCACCTGCTGGCCTATGCCAAAGCCACAGCAACACCAGATCTGAGCTGCATCTTCAACCTACAGCACAGCTTGTGGCAATACCAGATCCTTAACTCACTGAGTGAAGCCAGGGATCAAACCTACATCCTCATGGACACTAGTCAGGTTCTTAACCCACTGAGCCACCATGGGAACTCCCATATATCATTCTTTTTAATCTGCTTGCTCTGTGGGATGACGGCATAGATGATGTAAACTTGTTATCATTCTCCTTCATCTCCCTGCCTCCACTGAGCTCTGGGTGAAAACCTCAAAACCCCCACTTGCCACATCTGGGAATCTCTGGACTCTCTTTCTGTCTTTCCCCATGACAACCTTAAAGCAGACAGCTTATCACCTCAGCCTAAATGCAGCATCTTTGTCTCTTTTGGGCCAGGAACTGAAAACCTGGGCTGGGGGTGCGGAGGCCTGTGTTGTGATAAAGAGAAGTCCTGGCCTTTACGAAGAATATCACATTCATGCCTCTGGTGTGTACTGGCATTTCTGCAGCTATTTCTGTGTCCTCCTCTCACCCAGATCACTTAGGGCCCTCCAAGGTGGAGTTCTGTGATGGATGTCCTTGTCACCTTGGACATGGAGTTCCCACTGTGATGCAGTGGAAACAAATCTGACTAGGAACCATGAGGTTGCGGGTTCGATCCCTGGCCTCACTCAGTGGGTTAAGGATCTGGTGTTGCCATAAGCTGTGGTGTAGATTGCAGATGCAGCTCGGATCTAGTGTTGCTGAGGCTGTGGTGTAGGCTGGCAGCTGTAGCTCAGATTAGACCCCTAGCTTGGGAACCTACATATACCGTGAGTGGCCCTAAAAAAAAAAGGCAAAAAAAAAGGAACCTTGTCACCTTGGACACACATATTACACCCTCAGCTATTTGTGGGCTGATGTTTCCATAATTGGGGGTGGTAGGATAGTGGGAAACCCTGGGACCTTGGGAGAAGGGGTTTGGGGTGTCATTTAACAAAGAACTAAGATTTCGAGTTCTAAGCCTCTTTATGCTCTTATGCTTTGAGTAAACCAGGCTCATTAGGAAGAAAAATAAAGCACAGAGAAAGGGAGACATCTATTTGGGGTCACACAGAAAATCAACCTGTCTAAAAGCATTACAACCCTGATTCCTGTTGGACCTTACTGCCTCCCCCATGGCAAACTCTTGATTCTAAATCTCAGCACACTGTGCATCTCATGCAGAGGGTTGTTTATGATGTTGCGTGACCAAAGCTTTTAAAAGTCCAGATGGTTCTAGTCGTGGGGGTCTTCAGGCCATAAAACTGTCATCCTCACAACTCAAGCCTCTCTCCTGGTAATGATGTAATCTGTTTGCAGAGAAAGCCCCTCTCCCAGGCTGTCGCCAGAGCAGTCACCTCCATGGAGGCCCAACCAGGGTAAGGAGGATTCACGATGACTTTGTGCAGAGTAACTTTCCTTCATCTGTGTTCTCCAGCATATAAGGGCCTGATGTGTTTGGGGAAAGGAGGAATCAAATCTCTGTACCCATTTCATCTCCTATGTCTCCTTCCCAAGCAGAGTTGTAATACATACCCTTCGGTCCCCTTCGAGCCCTTGCACATGACATTTATGCTGCTGGGAATGCGTTCCCCTACTTTCAGCCTTAAAATTAGCTTAGGACTATGGGTGCAAATACTGCCTCTGAGGTTTTTTTAACTCTGTGACCCAGGACAAACCACCTCATCTGTCTGATTAATTCACTTCCTCATCTCTAAAATGGAATCAGAAATCAATCCAGCACCCCAGTAAAAATGATCCACATGGTCCGAGGTTGAGGACATTTTGGTTGTAACAAAAACCCACTAAGATGAGTGGAAGCTAAACAAAGGAGAGTAAGGATTTACTCAAAATGGGCATAAACCCAATCTTAAACTCAAGGTGCAAAAAAGTCGCATCGTATTTACATTTCCAGTTGATCCCTCAAGATCTCTACATGGAGCAAGTCCAACATTCTCCTCTTAAAAATCCCGCCTGCACCCTCACCCCATGATGACCCTTCTTGGGTGGTTCATGGATCCCAAGGACAGGGCATCCACAGAGAACAGCTTCCACAGCAGTGAGTAAAGGCTGGAGTCCTGACTGGGCACTGCTGCTGGTGTGCTTTGTTAACATGCAGGCTGCTGTGAAGACAGTTCCGATGTGGCAGCTATGCTATGGGTCCAGACTCCCGCACAGATCACTCACCTGCTGCCCCACCCTCATGTACCGAGTTAGCCCCCAGATCACTGTGTTCATCTCAGCTTTTTCAGTTACATTCCACTTCCCAAGGATCCAGTATGTTTGCCAGCATCCGGAACAATGACTTAACACATAGTAGCAATTATGTGTTGAACAGATGGATGGATGAATAGATGGATGGATATATGTATTAATAAATGGATGAATGGTGAGGATGGCAGGAAGAAAAGAAGGAAAGTAAGGATGATGGGAGGAAAGAAGGAAGGAAGGAAAGTTGAATAGATGGACAAATCGGTGGTTAGATGGGTACGTAGATGGATGGAGGGATGAATAAATGAATGAATGGATGTATGGATTAATGAATGGATGCATGGGTGGAAGGATAGTGATGATGGTGGGAAGAAGAAAGAAAGATGGAAGGAATGGAGGGAGAGAGGTAAGAAGAATGGTTGTATCGATGGACTGACTGATGGATGAATGGATGGACAGACAAATCATGGCATGAAATATCAGCCCCAAGTCATAGTTAAGAAAAATTACAAGTGAATGCCTTTGGTAATGTAGCATTTCTAGAATAACTAGACGGTATCTTTTTTAAGAGAAAAAGTAAATCAATACATTAAAAATCATAATCTAAGAACTTGCTGATGCTGCATGAATTTGCCACCTTCACATTGCTTTGTATTGCATATGTAATGATTCCAGTTACACATGTAAATATATTTTATAAAAGACACAGTCTCTAACTACATGTGATTTCTATTGATGCCTCTGAGAAAGAATTGGGTCAAAAGTCACCAGAAAGGAAATGAGAGCAAATATGTATATTGAGTATCCACTAAGTATCAAGTTGTTTTATGAAAACCTTACTCTGTTAGATCCTCTTAACTCTGCATGGAGAGTAATTCTATGCCCGTTTTTTCAGGGGAGAGAGCTGAGAAACAATGAGATTACAGGTCCTGCCTGAGTCCACAAAGCTAGTAAATGGCAGAGTTGGCTTTGATTTCAGCTCTGATCAGTCCCAAATTCTTGCTGTTGCCACTTCCCCTGACAGCCTTCCTGGGAAGGGGGCCTGATGGAAGGAAGGGAATAAGGTGCCCACTGTTTAAGGATTGTGCTTACCTGTGTTAGCTCATTAATCTGCAGCAATCTCATTAAGAACTGTTATTATCCCAACCTGGCAGGTGAGGAAACTGAGTTACAGAGCTGAACATCACTTCTGAGGTCGTTGGGTCAATCCTCACAAAAGCTTTTTTTCAAGGTCAACTGGATTTCATGGCAATAGGGCCCCAGCAAAGGCGAACAATGGACTTGGGGCTCCACGGACTTGCTCAGTGCCCTAAATTCCATCATTACATTCTCCATGGAGTCACAGCATCTTGACTCTGGTTAAAATGCAAATCATACCTGGAAGGGATAACACAGAAAGCCATTATCAGTCTGGAATAAAGCCAGGCCACATTCGTGTCCAAACTTCATTCTCAATACCTTTGGATTTCTTTTTAATAACTTAAAAGTGTGGGGGTTTTTGTTTGTTTGTTTTTTGTTTTTTTGGGTTTTTTTGTAAGTAATTCATGTTCGTTGTAGAAATTTAGGAAAGGCAAAAAAAATACACTTTTCTCTTTGTCTTTTCATGGCCACAACTGTGGCACATGGAAGTTCCCCGGGCCAGGGGTCAAATCTGAGCCATAGCTAAAAACTTCCCGAAATCTCCCCAAGGCAGCCATTTCTTCTTGTTACATTTTGTAGCACTATTCTAATTTTACCCTGGGAAACCATATATGCCACTAATTAGTGACCAACTCTACTCCCAGGTGGCTGGAGGGCAAGGAGCATGTGACCCAAAAATGGCCAATTAGAGCATGCCAGCCCTGGCCACAGTGATTGGTTCACAGAAGGGAGCACAATCAAGCCTGGCCAATTAGGGCTCTGCCCAGAACCTTGCCTTTTCCTCCTGCTCCTAAGCTGAAAAGAACCTGAGATGGGAGTGGCTATTCTTGCCCATCTGTGGAAAGCTGGCCTGAGGATGAAGCCAACTCCCCAGAAGAGAGGAGAGCTGAGATATATGGAGAGAGAGATTTCTGACACTGTCTGAGCACCTGGACGCAACTACATCTGAAGCCAGTCCATTAAGAGACTTTTCAGTTACTAAATTGAACCAATACAATCACCAGTATTTGAAAAGTTTCAACTTAAAAGTGACAATTTCATATCCTTCAACTTAATACATGAGGTGACAAATTCCCTTTCCTACTTAAAAAAAATTTGAATTGAGTCTCTGACTCTGGCAATTGGGAAAGTCTCAACAGTCTTGTTCAATACAACCATCATCCAAAGAAAATCAACCTTCACATTTTGGTATGTCTCCTCCCATATTTATTTCTCTGTGTGTATTGGTTTGTATAATATATAATGTAGTTATGATATTTTAATTTAACTTATTATCTGTTCAATATCTGCTTCCTCCCATGGAATATTTCAGGAGAATATGTTTTATGGAGTTCTTGTTGTGGTTCATTGGAAATGAGTTCAAATAGCATCCATGAGGACTCAGGTTCCATCACTGGCCTCGCTCAATGGGTTAAGGATCTGGCATTGCCATGAGCTGTGGTATAGGTCACAGATATGGCTCAGATATGATGTTGCTGTGGCCGTGGCATAGGCCAGCAGCTTATAGCTCTGATTCAATTCCTGCCCTGGGAACCTCCATATGCCGTGGGTGTGGCCCTAAAAAAACAAACAACAAAAAAAAAGAATATGTTTGATTCCAACCAAACAGTATTATGACCATAGCAGGTGCTCAATAAATATTTGTCAACTACACTAATACATGTATATACTAAAAAGCAGAATCCAGTGTGAGAGAATGATTTTGGGAAAAGCCAATCTGCAGCCACGCATACAGCTACTCTATAAAAGTGAGATATATGGTCCCATTAGAGGAGGGCCCAGATGCACAGCAAACAATGAAAATCTAGCACCTGCATTAAAATATAAATGGGAAGCTAGCTAAACCTGGCAGGTTAAATAGAAGACTGGCATTTGCTGAAGGAAATGTGTTGTTCAACTCATCAGCCTTTTTAAAAAGTTGGCAGGGGGCCAGGATAGAGAGGAGCACAAAAAAGAAATCCGACAGCAAGATCCATC
The DNA here is from genome assembly GCF_016906955.1 of Phacochoerus africanus. Lineage (NCBI taxonomy): Eukaryota > Metazoa > Chordata > Mammalia > Artiodactyla > Suidae > Phacochoerus > Phacochoerus africanus. Next base: position 42,750,261 of record NC_062558.1, read on the forward strand.
GTTTGGAACCCGTAAAAAGAGGTTCAACTGAGTTTTTTAAAATGAATCTTCTGAATGTTCATTGCTCAGACCACAGGCCTGTGACTCATTACTGCCTTCTTGAGGTGGTACATCAAAATGCAGGGGCAGAAATGAAAGGCAATCAATTGAGCTATCAGTCATGACACTGCAATTACCATAGGCTCAGTGATATCAGAACATGGAGATAACTTCTGTTGTTGCTGCTGTTGTTGTTAATGGAACCATCATCAATATGCACATCAACAACAGTAAGAGTGGCTGGTGGGCATTGCTAGGCAAGATGCTGAGAGGTTCTTACATATTATCTCATTGTCTCTTACAATACCCTATGAGATAGGTACCCAATTTAAAGATGGGGAACTGAGGTTTAGAGAGGTGAAACCACTTGCCCAAGGGCATATAGCTGGTAAGTGCAAAGCTAGGACTCAAACCCAAGGTCTCCTCTTTCTGCTCTATTGATTTTCCAGATGTTTTAAATAACTCCCCTCACTGTGCAAGTGAGGACAAAGAGGCGCTAAGCATCCACCATAGTTCTGAAGTAGAAGAAAATGCCAGACAGCTGTTAGGACCTCTACATGTTTACACGTAAATACTGAACATTTCGCTTTTCAGAAGTGTTCCTGAGCAAAGGACGAGGAGGGTCCTGATACAGTAGGACTCAGGTGGTGTCAATCAGAAAATACTAGCTGTGTACTGATTGGGAGGGCAACCAGGGGAGACATTCCAGGGGCTGAGACCATTTGCCCATGACCTGGCAATCCACTGCCGAGAAATTCCACTTGGGACCATAAAGGGGCACATACAAGGATGCTCACCACCATGCTGTCTGCAGTGGTAGCAAGCTGAGGCCCTCGAGTGTTGGCCCCTAAATAAATGGACGAATAAAATATGATGGACACACACCAGAGAGTACCATGCAGAAGTCCTAGATGCAGGCACGACCACACAGGTGGAGCTTCAAATCACAGTGCCTACCTAGGGTGGGGGTCACAAGGATCAAAAGGAATGAGTGAATGAATGAATGGATGGATGGATAACACATGGGACGCTTGCAGACAATGAGAATGTGCCATGAGTCAAGGAATAAGAGCACCTCAAGCCCCAGAACCCCAGATTCAAAAAAATAAATAAAACCCCGAACAAAAATCACTCTATTTTCTGGGAAAGGAAAGGGAAGATCTCATTAGATGATATTAAGAGAAAAATTGTGACAATTCTAGAAAATGGCCCCATTGTTCAAAAATGTTGTCATGTGACTTTACATAGAAAGCAGTCTGGAAGGATCTGTGTCTATGCGCTCATAAGGAGATGCTGGGAGCAGGGATGAGTCTGTGCCAGTTGGCCTTGTCTATGGGGCACCCAGCCCAGCTAACCCACAAGAAAACTCAATCTGACTCATATGTGAATCTTCAGAATGTGAAATGCATGCTTTTCTCCATACCTGTACATCATCTGCATGTTTTAGAAGAGCACAAACACTTTTATAATCAAAAAGGAACAACAAAGAATTTTCTGTTTGGAAGGAAAATGTTTAGTAAGAATGAACAGAGAGTGATTCTCAGGCCAACCATGTCTGAGATTCCCATTTCCCGTGGCAACAACTGCACATCTATTTTCAAGGAGCCATAAGTACCTCTTCAGCACTCAATTGGAGCATAGTTCAGGGCCCAGAGCTCCAGAGGGAAAAAGGGAATGCAGGTGGGAGGGGTCACAGTTAGCAGCAGAGCCCATGTAGCCTGACTCCAGACTAGTGTGTGATGCTGGGCAAGTCCTTTGACTTTTCTGAGCCTCTGCTTCCACACCTGTAAAATGGGCACAGTACCAACCACAGCTTCAGGATTAAATGAAAGTAATTCATGGAAGGGATTTAGCATGAAGCCTAGCACAATTAGGTGTTTGGCATGTAATTATCACGTTATTGTGGCTTCCCTAGCTTCTTAGCTCGCAGGAACTGAGAGGACAGGTTTGGAGCATTGACTACACAGGGCTCTTGTTTTCAAATTTCTACTTCTAAGGAATCAGAGCTGGAGAAACTTGCTCATTCTTTGTCCTTCCCCACCCTCCCTCAGAGCTGTGCCTGTGCCAAAGGGAGCCTCAATTCCTGGATTAAAAAGGCAATAAAGGATCATTTGGGCCAGTTTCATTAGCTAAGCACTCCACGCGCTGGGGTAAAAGAGAAAGAACATGCCCATGGTTTCCAGGCTGTGGCATCAGATCAGGTGATTAGAAATGAAGAGCTGAGATTCCAGATGCAGAAAGGAGTTGCCTGAGGATGTGAGTCAACTCCACCCAGACCAAAACCCTGGGAATAAACAGACCCCTTGCACACATCTATGGGCTCAGAGATCTCTATTTCGAATTTTCTCCTTTCACCTAAATCAAATCAGAAATAACATGCCAGACTGTCCAACCACAATTCATGTCTTTTGCTCCTGCCTTAAAAATGATACAAATATCTATAACATACTTAATATACTGAGTGATTACTCTGAGGCAGGCATTGTGCTAACATCTTTACAGGAATTACCTCATCTAATCCCCACAAAAGCAAGTATCAATTAAGATTCAGGGAGTTCCCTCTGTGGTGCAGCAGGTCAGATCACTGCAGAGGTGCAGGTTCAATCCCTGGTCCAGTGCAGTGGGTTAAAGGATCCAGCATGGTCACAGCTGCGGTGTAGGTCACAGCTGGGGCTTAGATTCAATCTCTTGCCCGGGAACTTTCATATGCCATAGGGGCAGCCATTAAAATAAAAAATAAAAATAAAAATAGGATTCAGATGGGTTGCAAGGACACAAAACAAAAGAACAGCAGCTTAAGGAAGAAAGTTTATTTCTCTCTTATATTAAACAAGTTCAGAAAGTTAGTTCAGGACACATGCCCAATGATTGGTGTTTCTTCTTTATTGAGCATATGGATTTGTCATTCTAGAAAGCTGCATAGGACATTTATGCTTACATTGCCCTGGCCACAATTAGTCACATGACTACCCCTAATGGCAGGGAGTGATGGGAAATGAAGTTTTTACTCCAATGAATCCTCCCACAAGTCAGGGAAGGAAATGGGAGAATGGCTACTGGGTGGAGGAAGAGCACTTGTGGTCCTGGCCACAGAACTAACAATAATTCTGCTTTTCAGAAGGGGAACTGTGGCTCAGAGAGAGGCTAACTTGTTAAAGGTCACCCAGGTCATATGCGGCAGAGCCAAGAGTTGAACCACTGTCTGTCTGATATTGAGTCACTGGGCTATTGAAATCTCTATAAAAAGATATAGGTGGGAATTTCCAGGAACAGGTGAAACCCATAGAGACACACCTCCAAAATCACCAGCTTCAGGGTTTGGATTTTATATGCAGAGCTTCAAACCAGAGCCATTTTGACAACTGAATCCAAATCCCCAGGAAAAAGTTGTTTCTAGTAGTGGCTGTGACAAAGTCTTAATTACAGCAGCCTAAAGAATGCCACATCTGCAGGACTCAAGGAGCAGCCTGTGAATTCTGTTCAGAATGTCCTTCCTGGCCAGTTAAACCAGGGAGGAAGGAGGTTCACACAAGCCAGGGGACCATATCTGGAGGTTTCTCTCCAAGTTGGTGGCAGGGGTGTTTTATGGAAACTGTATGTCTTCTGTCCTCTCTATCTCTGGTGTACAAATAATCACGATTATTTGAACTGCTTCGCAGAGCAGAGAGATGATGAAATCCTGCTGAGGAGTTGGAGAGGAGAGACACTTCCAAGATGACCCATCTTCTGTTCAGTGCTGACAACCTGGGCTCATGACACCCTGGCTATGGAGCTGAGCCCTTGCTCCTCTTTCTCCCCCTGCACCAACCACTAGTGCAAATCTCCCCACAGGAGAGGAAAAGCAAATAACAATGATCACAGCTAAACCAAACTACTTTGCTGCAAATATCTGAGTTCCTCGTCACAATGAGGTAGGAGATATATGGGCCCCAGGCTGAGAAGCTACAACTGGTTCCCCCAGGGTTGAGCAGCTGCAGCTTGTCTCCTGCTGATGCTTTCTGATGGGACACCAGCAGGAACACTGGGCCTGACTGGGTGCACTCTTGTAGAGCTCCCTGTTCTACACATGCACAGAGAAGGCCCTCAGTCTAGAGAAAGGACAAAAGGCGGAAGAAGACACCAGCTGGAATCCTTCTTGGCTGAGATTTGTGCACACACACCAGGGCCAAATATGGAGATAAATGGCTAGAAAAAAAAAAATACAATGGAAAACTTACCCCATATAAGCAACCTAAGTCACCCCTAATGCATGCAACACAAAGTCCACCTGTGTGATCTTCCACATGTACTTTGCTTCTAATAAATCCTTTTATCTTTTTCACAATCTGATCTCTTTGCTGAATTCTTTCTTCCAAGAAGGCAAGAACTGAGGTTCTTCTTCCAGCTTTTCAACACAGGAATCAACAATGCCTCCATGACAGAGGGACACGCACCATGCCATTTATAGCAGAGAAAACGGGGCCTTGTTGACATAAAGTAAAATGGTACAACCACTTTGGAAATCTATTTGTTATTTTCTAATAAAGAAATACATACTCTTACCCTTAGGCTCCAGCAACTCTACTTTGATGTATCTACCTAAGGAGTGAAAACAGTCCCATGTCCACAAACTAGAAATCGGGTTAAAAAATTATTATGAACCCATACACTGGAATACCATTTAGCAATAAAAAGGAAGGAGCCAACGATATAGGCAACAGCATGGATGAATCTCAGAAATTACACAGAGTGAAAAAGGCTTGCCACAAAAGAGTATACATTCTAGGATTTCATACATCAAGTTGGATAGCTTGTGAGTTAAACCCTATTATCATCATGCAGCCCACAGACAAAGGACGTGAAGGAAGAGAGATTCACAACTTGTCCCAGAAAATGCCACTAACAAAACAGTACAGGGCTCCAGCCCATTACAACAGCCATGTACGGCTAGCAAACAGCCAAGTCCCAAGTGAGCTGAGCTTTGGGTGTAAAATACATACCAGATTTTGAAGTCTTTTTTTTTGAAACTTCTCATAATAATTTTTCATATTGAATGCATATTGACCTGATAATATCTGGATGTAAAGAGTTAAATAAAAGATTATTAAAAGTGATTTCACCAGCTTCTTTTTACTTTTTAAAAAAATGTGGCCACTAGAACTTTTCAAATTACATATGAAGCATGCATTAAACTTTTTTTAGGCATTGTGGCCCTAAACACTTTGCTCCAGTGTGTGGGGTGAAACATGATGCTTGCCTCTCAGGCTCTCCACCTAGGTTCTTCTGATGTTGCTGTACTTGAACTTGAGTCTGTGTACTGATGATGTGACTCCCTTGTTCCTCACGGCTCTGTGTGTGTGTGTTGTGGGGGGAGGGTATGCATACATGCATGTGTCCTTTTCAAAGACATTTCCTGCTGAGTTCCTTCTTCACCATTTTTAGCATCATACCAGCTCACTGAGAGTGGGAGAAACAAGGCAGGGGGCCCTGTGAAAACTCAGCATCACAGCTCTCTATCCCCTCTCCTGCTGGCCAGTCCATCTGATGGCCCACAAGCCCTGCAGTTTCAGGTTCTATCCCCTGGCAATGTTATTGAAATTGAGATCGGCTGTCCTCCCTCTCCTAGGGAAAATAGAAATATTCTAATTAAAGCTGGGAAGGCCCTGGGAACAATAGTGCCAGCGCCAGGCTGATGGATGTAATTCAATGTGGAGCGTGAAGAGCAGGACTCTGAGCTCTCGTCGTTACCAAGCTGATCGGAGGGCAAAAATGATCCAAAAGTGGGTTTAATGAATGCAGGGCAGCCCATGTGGGGGTGGAGGTGGGGGCTTGAACTAAAAGACAGAAAGAGCCCTTATCCATCTGCAGCCAGGGAGCAGATGGGGTCATGGGGTATAGGGACCCAGATATATTTGGCTCCTCCCATTGCCAATTTCCATATCTGGAAACAGGGGCTCATTTTGGTAGCCTACCTCTCAAGTCCTCATGAAGACTGAATGAGGTGATGCAGGTTAAGTGCTTGGCTCAGGACCTGGCACAAGCATATGCACTTAGTTAAATAGGAGTCATATTTTTTCATTCCCTTCCCCCTGTGGTGACATTGAACATCCTTAATTCTCATGTTCTCAGCAGATGCCTGACATTTCAGACAGATGCCTGGTTCCAAGGGTGATGTCCTTGGAAGGTAGTGCAGAGAGTAGTGAGGAGAAGCTAAGAGTTTCTGGGCTGACCTGAGGTCATAGCTATAAAAATGCATCCCAATTAGGTGGATAAAATATTATTATACCAACATCTGGCTACCAAAATCTTAGGGTCAGGGATAGAAGGCTAGATACAAAGGTCAAATCTCCTAAAGGTTTTAAAGAAAAGTCTGAAGTGGCTCTATGCTAGACAACAAGAATAATTTATGGTTTTTTGTTTTTGTTTTCCCTGGAGTGGAGAGTAAGGAAGAGAGATTTAAAAAGATTGAAGAGATAAAAGGAAGAGAAAAGTCGGCAAGATGGTGAGGAGCTGGAAAGGGATAGGGGGATTGAATCACGCCATCACCATCAACGACCTCCAGAAGTGCTGATTAAGTGCCATCTTAAAGATCACGGTAATGTTCCCTTTTGAAATTGCTCTCATTAAAGCAATGTTAATCCCTCCCATCAACCACTCCCACCTCTGAAATATGCAGAAAATTCTGTTTTCACAAATGACTTGTACAATTGTATTTTCTTCTATTTTTTTTTAAAATGGGACTCAAACAGGAAGCTGAGGTTCATGTCTGGAGTGACGTAGGACCACAAAAGTGGAAGCAAGAACCATGAAAACCTGAATCCTTCTGAAAATCGGCAGAAATCTCAAGGAGAGCTCTATGCTGGAATTAGGTTAAGGCTTCCCCTCTCCCAAGCCCCTCCTCCCCAATCTTTCTGCAAAGGAGACAGTCCAGAGTTGAGGTCCTTCCTCTCTGCTGGTGGCTAGCTCTGTATCATTTTGGAGTCTTTTAATTGAAAAACAAAATGAGATTGAGTCTAGCTTAAAAGCAAGGGAAGGGTAAGTTGGAAAGTTACTAGAAGCGCACAGAATCGAAGCATGAGTTAAACAGTAGACTCAGAAAGCCAGGAACGAAGGCCGTGCCAACCTCAGCAGCAGGTTAAGGGGAGTGGGAGGAGAGTGGGGTTGGCTCTCAGAGTAGAATAGCCCACCCCTTTCAATAAATAGGAAGACTCCAGCTCTGGGGAAGACGGCTCCATTCAGGCCACTTATATGGGCCACTTGTTCTTCAGGGTTGGGCTCTCACAAAGTGATCCCACCCAATGGGACCTGGTCCAGCCCTTGGAAGACTCTATAATGGAGGCACTTGGACCTCCTGGCTGAATGAGGAATTTTACTTGGGCATGCAAATTCCTACTTGCCTATATACCCTGACAAGCTTGAGGCCTGAAACTAAGCAAATGAATAAGGACAATATAGAGTAGTAGTAAAGAACATAGACTTTTGGAGTGAGTTACGACTAGGTTCAAATCCTGGCTCTATGCTTCTTACTGGTTACACATCTTTGGGAAGGGCTTTACTGTTTAGAGCCCCAGTTTCCTCAATGGTGAAATGGGCTAGTGTCTAGTTCATCATCTTGTTCTGAGGAGTAAACGAGCTAATGCATGTAATATGCGAGAACAGTAGAGGTGGACCTCAGAGATACCGCAGGTTTGGTTCTAGTCCACTGCAATAAAGCAAATCTCAAAATAAAGTGAACTGCACAATTTTTTTGGCTTTACAGTATAAAAATTATGTTTATACTCTACTGTAGGCTATTAAGCGTGCGCAATAGCATTATGTCTAAAAAAACAATGTATACACCTTAATTTAAAAATATTGCTAAAAATGTTAATCATCTGAGCCTTCGGAGAGTTAATCTTTTTGCAATAGTAACATCAGAGATCACTGATCACAGATCACCGTAACAAATATAAAAATGTAAAAGTCTGAAATATTGTCAGAATTACCAAAATGTGACACAGAGACAAAGTGAGCAAGTTGGAAAATGGTGCCAAAAAGATTTGCTCAACACAGAGTTGCCACAAACCTTCAATTTATAAAAAAATGTAGTACCTGAAGTTTTCTTGTGGTGCAGTGGGTTAAGGATCTGATGTTGTCACTGCAGTGGCATGGGTCACTGCTGTGGTCTGGGTTTGATACCCAGCCTGGGAACTTCCACGTGCTGCCAGCGCACCACCCCCCCCACCCCCACCAAATGAATCATCTGCAAATTGCAATAAAGGGAAGTGCCATAAAATGACATATGCCTATAACTATTACATAGTAAAGGCTCAATAAATAGTAACTGTGGTTAGCCTTTCCTTCTGTAGGTGAGGAAACTGAGACTCAGGGGGAAAGAAGTGATTTGTCCAGAATCGCACAGCAATTCATCAAATTTCATGAAGCAAAAACATAGAAGAGAAAGGACTAGACCAGTGTCATCCAATAGAAATATAGTGAAAGTTCCATATATAACTTCAGATTTTCTTGTAGCCACATTTTTAAAAGTAAAAAAAGAAACAGGTGAAATTAATTTTAATATGACAGTTTACTCCAATATATCCCCCATATTATCATTCCAACACATACTCAATGTTAAGAAGCTACAGAGGAGTTCCCGTTGTGGCACAGTGGTTAACGAATCCGACTAGGAACCATGAGGTTGAGGGTTCGGTCCCTGGCCTTGCTCAGTGGGTTAAGGATCCAGCGTTGCCGTGAGCTGTGGTGTAGGTTGCAAACTCAGCTCGGATCCCATGTTGCTGTGGCTCTGGCGTAGGCTGGTGGCTACAGCTCTGATTAGACTCCTAGCCTGGGAACCTCCATATGCCGTGGGAGCGGCCCAAGAAATGGCAAAAAGACCAAAAAAAAAAAAGAAGCTACAGAGATATTTTACATTCATTTTATCTGGTAGCTACATTTAAAAAAATCAAGAGAAGCAGGTGAAATTAAGTTTAATAATATATTTTATCTAACCCAACACAGCTGAAATATTATCTCAACATGCATTAGCTATGAAGAAGCATGAATATTTCCCATTGCTTTTATCATACTAAGTCTTTGAAATTAGAGGTGTCCTTTTATATTTCTAGCACATCTCTATCTGCACCTGCTGCATTTCAAGCGTTCAATAGCCACAGTGGACAGAGGAGTGTTAGACAGTCTGCATTGCTAGCCCTGTGAAGAAGTATTAATAGACCAATTTTGCAGACATGGAAATGGTCCCTGCAAGGTTAAGTGACTTGCGTAAGGTCACACAGTTAGAAAGGGCAGAGCCAGGTTTAAGGCTGTCTGGCCTATTCTCATACAACCTCTATGGGATGCAGGTTCTTCCACCTCCTCTGAAGCCCCCACGCCCGCCTTAGTGTTGCCCACCCCCAAGCCATCGATTACCACCATGATTTATAGCCCTCCTGCCAGGCACTCCTGGAGACATAATTAATTTGTTTCTGCTAGTGGAGGCCTGCCTGGATGCCCTCACCTCCCTGCACCGCCTCTGCTTCCAACCCAGACTATCGATCGATTCCCTGCTCATCAATGGTGCCATGGAGTAAACTACAGCTGCACTTAGATGCGCTTAATCAGGCACTTGCTCAGAGCAGACCCATCTGACAATTTTATTGGGCCGGGAGCATCATATTTCAGTGTCTGTTTCCACCCCGGATTCTTGTTCCTAGATTAGCTGGGGTGGATGCTGGAGCGGCTGCTTTATGTATTACAGCAGGGCCCGTGCTCCTTCCTAGTAAGAGGAAATCCACTGATTGGAAAGTAATTGATTGTCTTACATGGAAAGGGTCACCTGTCAACCAACCAGCATTTACTGAACAAAGTCTATCGGCTCTGCTTTCAGTGGGATGGCATTATTACTAATAATTCCTATACCCTGGAGTTCCCCTCATGGCTCAGCAGTAACGAGCCCAACTAGTATCCACAAGGATGTAGGTTCAACCCCTAGGCTCCCTCAGTGGGTTAAGGATCTGGCATTTCTGCGGCTGTGGTGTAGGCTAGCAGCTGTAGCTCCAATTCAACCCCTAGCCTGGGAACTTATATGCCACAGGTGTGGCCCTAAAAAGCAAAATAATAATAATAATGCCTATACCTATGATAACAATACTAGCTAACATTTATTTAAGCCCTCACTATGTTCCAGCAAGCTGCACATATGCAAACAATGCTGCAAGGTAAGTTCTATTATTATTCCCATTTTACTGAAGAGGAAACTGAGGCTTGGGAAACTAAAGGGACTTTCCCAAGGTCACACAGCTGAGAAGGGATAAATTTGGGATCTAACCTCAGTAGCCTGGCTGTCCTCAAGAGCTCATTGCCTTGTTAAAGAGGCGAGATACATAGTCAAAAAAAATGTGTTGAATAATAGAAGAGGGAAAGCAATAAGGAGGATTGTTTATGCGCTAACAACAACAATAATATTATAGCAAATACCTACTGGAAAACTTAGAAAGCACAGTTTTCAGAGGCTCTGTTGTGAGACCTTTACATACCATATCTCATTAACCTATTTCAAAACCCTAGAAATAGGTACTATTATCATCTCATTTTATAGATGAGGTAACTGAGGCTTGGAGGGGTAAAATGTCTTGGCCAAGATCATGACAATGAAATCCCAGTGAATGGACGATCTCGTTGTGATGTTTACCAGTTTATTTGGTCTATTTCTGATTCCTTACCCTATCTATCCAAGGGACTATACGGTGAAGTTGATGCCCCAAGAGAAATATCTGAGAAGAAACTTACATTCAGAACTGGGCATTCCAGAGTTCCCGTCATGGCTCAGTGGTTAACGAATCCAACTAGGAAGCATGAGGTTGTGGGTTCGATCCCTGGCCTCGCTCAGTGGACTAGGATCCAGCGTTGCCGTGAGTTGAGGTGTAGGTCACAGACACGGCTCAGATCCCGCATTGCTATGGCTCTGGCTCTGGCATAGGCCGGCGGCTACAGCTCCGATTGGACCCCTAGTCTGGGAACCTCCATATGCCATGGGTGCAGCCCTAGAAAAGACAACAACAACAAAAAAATCTAAGACCCACTGTTTTAAAGTGATTTGTTTGGAGGAAGAAGAGGGGTTTGCCTTTCAATGGAAAGCATTAAATAAAGCAGTGAAGAGGATACAGGACATGGAACCAGGCCCAGTTTCGAATCCTGGTACTGTTGCCACATAGTTACCATCCCTAAAGTGGGATTCCTCACTCCCAGATTGGGGTCAAGAGAGTACCTGAGTTCATAGTAGGCATCTGCTATGGATTGAATGCTTTCCCCACACCTGAAATTCATATGTTAAAATCTTAACACTCAAGGTGACAGTATTTGGAGATGAGGGCTTTGGGAAGTAAGTAGGTCATCGGAATAGAGCCCTTGTGATTAGCAGCCTTATAACAAGAGAGAAAAGGAGGCTTCCTTCCTCTCTTTCTCTCCACCAAGTGAGGATGCAGCAAGAGGGCATCCATAAAATAGGAAGCAGGTCCTCAAAGGACGTTAAATCTGCCAGTACCTTGATCTTGGATATCCTAGCCTCCAGAACTGCGAGAAATAAATGTTTTCTGTTTAAACCAAACAGTCTCTGGTATTTGTTATAGCAGCAGGAACTGACTAATATGAAATGAGATAATGTGTGTAAAGTTCTTAGAGGCTCAGCACATATTAAGCCCTCAATAAATGGATACTTCTGTAAGGGTGGTTTCTGCACTCTTCTACCCCTCTTCTCACAACCCCAAACTGGGATTTCTCTAAAATGTAAAATTAAAAATCATCTACACCTACTCTTCTTTTGCCCCTGTACTGTTCTTTGCAAGGGTCATGTCTTTCTCTTTTTTGGGGGGGGGGGGGTCATGAATTATGTATTTATTTATTCATTTGAAATTTTATTGAAGTATAGCTGACTCACAATGTTGTATTTGTTTCAGGTGCACAAGTGTCATCTCTAACAAAGCCAGTTCAGAGCCAATGGGACTCCAAAATGTAGTTCTGGTCTAATGTAAAGTGGACATTCTCTAGGATAACTTAGAATCCTCACTCTCACTGGCTCCCTGTCCTTGATGGATATTTGGATATTTTCTAATCCCGCTGCTTCTCAAACCCACTCCATCTCTCCTTTCCCATTTTTAGCTAAATGAGAACGAAGGGTACCCCCATAGAATGCTGGTGATTCCTTGGAAAACTTCCAGGACCCAATTTTTTTTTTCTGTCTTTTTGCCTATTCTCTGGCTGCTCCCATGGCATATGGAGGTTCTCAGGCTAGGGGTCTAATCAGAGCTGTAGCTGCCTAGAGGCAGGCCTACACCTGAACCACAGCAATGTGGGATCCAAGCCGAGTCTGCAACCTACACCACAGCCCACGACAACGCCAGATCCTTAACCAACTGAGCAAGGCCAGGGATTGAACATGCAACCTCATGGTTCCTAGTCAGACTCGTTAACCACTGAGCCACGACGGGAACTCCCCCAGGACCCAATTTTAAACACTTGCTGTTATGGATACTTGTGACATGCATGCATTCCCTATGCTAAGCATTCTCCATACATTTGCTCATTTAAATCCTCACAGCCCCTCTCTGTGGTAATTATATTAGTACCCTCATTTTCCAGCTGGAGAAACCAAGACTCAAAGAAAGGAAACTGCACAGCTAAAAAGATGCAGAGACAAAACATCAGTCCCATAATCTACATTCTTGACCACAGTGTTCAGCTGCCTCCTTCCCCCAAAGCAAATGGTCTCTTTTATAAAACTATTCAGTATGAATTTTAGGAAGAACCCACAGCCGAGTGGATTTTTTTCTAACCCTTATCTATCATAAAGAAACATCCAGTGGGAAGGAGCTGACAGAGAAACTGCTGTAGGAGGGAAATAAAAAGACACACCAAAATACAAAGATCACAATGGGGTGTCTTTATAATGAGGACATGTAGCTGGAAGTAAGGTGGTAAGTAAGGAGGATGAAACAGAGTTTATAATAACTTTTTTAAAGGGCTTCACTAGTTAGGATAAAGCCTTGGGCAGTAGCATAATGTTCTGAAGTATTAACTGGAATTATTTACCACATTGCATTTCCTTCTGGCTCATTCTTTCCCCCTATTCAGGCAGCAAGTGACTGGTGGGGCATCTCTGCCTAAGAAAGAATTGACACAGAAGAGTAGACATAATAAAGCAGTCAGGTTTCTGGCTTGTGAGTTTTGAAGCCTTTCTCCTGAATTAGAATCTCCGAGGATTTGACCTGCATAAACCTACAGTTTTATTAAGTTTCCCAGCTGATTCTGATGTAAAGTTTGAGAGGCACTCTTGCACTGCCAATAAAGCATTTGGGAGAATGTTTAGTAAGAACAAGATATCTTTTTCTTAGAAAGGTTGCTTTAGAATAGAGGATTAGAGAATAAGAATCAACATGCTCAGATAGTATTAGGACCCTGAGAAAGAGCTGTTTCTCACTCTCCTGACTCCCAGGCTGATTCTGAATAGCAATGAAGGGTCCCCAGTAGCCTGGGGTAACTGAGAGCAGCAGACATGCACCAGCCCATCCCTTGGGTGTAATCTGGGGAGAAGAGGTGATAAGACCTCAGAGCGCTCAGGACTCAGCATGGGATAAGTCTGATGTGCGAACCTGAGTCCCATCCTTCTGAGATTCCTGAGCCAAAGCATGGCGTGAGAGCAGGAGAATAATCAGGTGTCGAAGTAGGTCCCAAAGACAGAGTTTCCTAAATTCCAGAGTGGAGTGAAAGCAGAAGGGCTCCTATAGACTAAGCTAGGGACCTGGAAGGATCTTTTGGCCAGAAATTCAGACTCATTCAACAATGACCTAGATGGACAGAGGCATAAATAGCACACAGGCCAGAGGGAACAGACTAGATGAGAAGGATCTAATCCCCATCTCACTGCCATGCTTTGGTACTACATATGTTCCCCTGAGAAACCCCAATTAGAACCAGTATAGATTTCTGCTCTGAGGCAGAATGGGGTCTGTAGCTGATGCTATTAATGCCCCACCTACACCCCTCAGATCCTTTGTTATTTTCATGCACACAGTCTCCCCATGTGCTTTGATGCCCTATGGCCAGCACCTATATCTCTTTGTGGCAGGGCTGCCCTCAGACTTCAAAGGCCCCCTTGGCTCTGCCCACCCAGAGAACCCACAGTTTCTGGGTGGTCAGTTTAAGCATTCACATTCCCCAGTACAGCCCTTAACTAATGCAGATGGGTGTAAGGAGGAGGAGGAGATAGAAATTCTTGAACTTCTGTGCCCCCAACCTGGAACAATCTGATATGTGACTATCATTGTTCCTAGCACCCTACGGTACTGAGCAGAGATTACCATCCATGGACCTGGCTTGAATCCTTCCCTTGGGAGTCTCACTAGCCTACTTGATCAGATTTTCCATGGATCACTTCTTATACAACATTTTTACACATTATCTTCATCTTAGGGTCTGTTTCTGAGGAATCTGATGTAAAACAAAGCTGAGTTTAGTTACAGGAGGAAAATTAAATTATAACTTTGTGCTTGTCTGAGTTTATTGACTGAGATCATAAGGGTACACTAATTCATGAATACCATCATAAAAATTACTACTTTTCAGCACTTAGATATTTCCATGAATGATCTCATTAAATGAGTCAGGAACCATTGTTATGCCCATTTTATAGATTTCAAGAGGTTCAACAACTCTTGGTTCAATGGCTATTAGCAAAGCCAGAGCCCTCATCCTGAGCACAGGCTCTATGCCTGGGTCTGATGGAAGTCCCACGCTCTGAACAGAAGCACTGAGGGAAGTGAGAGATCCAGTCCCTGACCCTGGGTACCCTGAGCTCCTTCTACACCTCCTATGCAGGCAATTCTGGGACAGAAGAAATGAGAGGAGCAGATGTCACAAGCAGCCTTTGTAAAAGAATAGGTAGAGCCACAAGCTCAGAATATAAAGGCCTTAAAGTTTAAATCCCAGCTTCAGTACCTACCAGCTATGTGGCCTTGGATAGGTACTGTCACCCAGTGGTTAGCTTTAGATTTCTCTCTTGTTAAATGGGGTTTGAAATTCTTAAAAATGCAGATCCCCTGGATAGTGATTCAGGGATCTGATTGTGGGTTCCTAATATATGTGGTCTTAAAAAAAACCCTGCCAAAGTAGGCTGATGACTGCAATTTACTTTGAAATGTTATCAGGAAAATAAGAAGGGTAGGCCAATTGACAGATAAGTGATAAAGCAAGAAAAATAAAATGGTTAGTGGTAGTATCTTTAAAATGGATAAAACTCTTTCAGTTTTTCTTTAAGTTTGAAACTTTTCATAATACATTGTTGGGGAAGGAGTTCTTTTACAGCTCAGCAGGTTAAGGATCTGCCGCTGTCACTGCAGCAGCCTGGGTCACTGCTGTGGCACGAGTTTGATTCTTGGCCTGGGAACTTTCACATGCCATGGGCATGGCCAAAAAAATCCAAAAATAAACAAAAAAAAAATGTGGGGGAAAAACCTTCCAAGGAGGTTTTTTGTTTGTTTGTTTGTTTGTTTTTTCCCCCTAATGCAAATAGTCCTTGTCTGATTCTTTTATAAGTTACTCTGATGCTCAAAGCCAGAGAGAGACAAGGCAAGAGAAGCTGAGAGCCTGAAGTGCTTATCTTTCCAGGATGCCATATCTTGGGGGGCATTTTGGCCTTCAATTTGCATTTTTTTGTTTGTTTGTTTGGGAGTTGTCAGGTCCAGAGAACGTGTCCCCAACAAGGTCTTCAGCCACAAAGGAATGCTGGTTTTGATAATGAGATAGTGGGAACAGAGTTACAGGTACCTGGGGAGAGACAGAGATGGATGTCATTGGCACAAGATATAGCTTGCAGCCACCAGATGTGACTTCACTATGGGGCCCACAATATTTCCCAGTGCTTTGGAAATCATTCCCATTCATCACCCTTTATGCTTCTGATTCATCTTGCAGGCAAGACAAGTCATTTTACGCTGAGGCAAGAAGGATTCCTTTTATAGCCCTCTGAATCAGTGGGCTGTTTATTCTCTCTCTCCTAAGGCTTCTGTCAGTTCCTGGTGGATCCTTCCAGGTTCATCTCAAAGTGCTTCCCTCTGGCAGACAAAACCACAAGCAGCTACAAACCTCACTGGTAATTCACCCAGGCCCACAGAGATGACCACATCAGACTCGAAATAACAGGGGTCATGGTTAACAAGGCACCTTTTCATCACAGGTACCCGAGAAATGACAAGAGAACACTGGGCACCAGTCAAGGGCTAAGAGGTGGAGAACCAGCATCTATTCTCAAGTATATTTGTCCTCTTTTTATGATACAAAAATTAACTTGACTTCTTGGTAGCAGTTCAATGCCTGACACACCAAAGCCAGCTACTATCTTTAGCACAGAGCCTGACCCATAGTAAATACTCAATAATTTTCTAATGAATAAATGAATGGAGAATATAGAAAACTACATTTACATTCATGAGTTAATATAATATTAGGCATCATGTGTTGAATGAACTGTGTGCCAAATTATGGCAGATTTTCTGAAAGCAAAAAAAAAAAAGCTCTAATTTTTCCCTCCATGTATCTATACCCCTTGGCAATGTGACTTGGCAAATCCTCCAATCAAGAGATGAAGCATATTTTCCTAACCTTGATTTTGATTGGCTTTGTGACTTGTCAACACATCTTGGTCAATAAGATGTGGCAGAAATGACCCGGTGGCAGTTCCAATCCTACGCTCCAAAGGCCTTGGGCATGTTCCCTCACTATCTTGGAACCCTGTCATTAACCAATTGCAGGATAAGAAATTAAGTAGAGCAGAGGCAAGATGGTCCAGCTGGGACCCTTCTATAACAGCCAGCTCCCCCACAAAAACACCTCATCCCAGCAATCGACTGAAATGGCATGAATAAGCTCAGATCAGCTGAGATGAGAAGAACTCAAGTGAACCCAGCCCAAACTGTGAGCTAACTTGGTTCTTTTAGGATCTAAGTGTTGTTCTAAGACATAAAGTGTAAGGGTTGTTTCCTTTCACAACAAAAGCTGACAATACACAAGTTCTGTGTTACATACATAATATCATTTAGTCCTTTCAACAACCCTACAAAGTGGGTGCCACGGATACAACTGTCTGTCCTCCATAAACGTGTTCTTTCCTTATCCCATAGCAAAAGAGTTTCAGCTGAGACATATCCACCTAGCTAGAGACTAAATTTATCATCTCTTCTTGCAGTTATGCTTGGCAAAGCAAGTTCTTACCAAGAATCAGAAGAGTGAAGATGATGTTGCAATTTCTGCTTCAATTCCTTAAGATAAAATGTCTAGCCTTGGAATTCTGTTATTTTCCCCTTCCTGCTGACTGTGCTGGGGATAACTAGAATGACTGTATGTGAGAAGTGGCAGAGCCCATCATCCTGAATTCCTAAATGTCCCTTGGAAGAGACACGCCCTAGACTATTACACAAGAAAGAAGTAAATGTCTGACATTATGGAGCCACTGTGTCATGGAGCCTGATAGTTAGAGTGGCTAGTATTGTACTCAAGCAACAGAGGTCCTATCTCCATTTTATAGAGGAGCAAGTAGAAGAGGCTTGACAAGCCTTAAAATTGCGCTGGTTATGAGACTTGCTACTTGCTACATATCACTGTTTAGAGTTATATTAATTAAAATAGAATAAAAATTCAGTTCCTAAACCAAAAATAAAACAAAAAGACAACTTACAGAATGGGAGAAAATAGTTTCAAATGATGCAACCGACAAGGGCTTAATCTCTAGAATATATAAACAACTTATACAACCCAACAGCAAAAAAACCAATCAATCAATGGAAAAATGGGCAAAAGACCTGAATAGACATTTCTCCAAAGAAGATATACAGATGGCCAACAAACACATGAAAAAATGCTCAACATCGCTGATTATAAGAGAAATGCAAATCAAAACTACCATGAGATACCACCTCACACCAGTCAGAATGGCCATCATTAATAAATCCACAAATAACAAGTGCTGGAGGGGCTGTGGAGAAAAGGGAACCCTCCTCCACTGTTGGTGGGAATGTAAACTGGTACAGCCACTATGGAGAACAGTTTGGTGATACCTTAGAAATCTATACGTAGAACTTCCATATGACCCCGCAATCCCACTCTTGGGCATCTATCCGGACAAAACTCTACTTAAAAGAGACACGTGCACCCGCATGTTCACTGCAGCACTATTCACAATAGCCAGGACATGGAAACAACCCAAATGTCCATCGACAGATGATTGGATTCGGAAGAGGTGGTACATATACACAATGGAATACTACTCAGCCATACAAAAGAATGACATAATGCCATTTGCAGCAACATGGATGGAACGAGAGAATCTCATACTGAGTGAAATGAGCCAGAAAGACAAAGACAAATACCATATGATATCACTATAACTGGAATCTAATATCCAGCACAAATGAACATCTCCTCAGAAAAGAAAATCATGGACTTGAAGAAGAGACTTGTGGCTGCCTGATGGGAGGGGGAGGGAGTGGGAGGGATCGGGAGCTTGGGCTTATCAGACACAACTTAGAATAGATTTACAAGGAGATCCTGCTGAATAGCATTGAGAACTTTGTCTAGATACTCATGTTGCAACAGAACAAATGGTGGGGGAAAAAATGTAATTATAATGTATACATGTAAGGATAACCTGACCCCCTTGCTGTACAGTGGGAAATTTAAAAAATTATAAAAAAAAGAAATTCAGTTCCTGAGTCACACTAACTACATTTCAAGCACTCAGTTGCCACGTGTGGCTAGTGGCCGCCACATCGGACAGCATAGACATGGAACATCCCCATCCCCCCCAAACACTCTATCAGATGGCGCTGGTCTAGAAAGTGCAGAACCATGATTCTAACTGGGGTCTGAGTGACTTCAGTGCTCTTCTTCTCTGCCTGCCTCCTGCCATGCAGAGTTCTTTTCAAGAGCTGCTCCCTGGTGCGAGTACATGTTTGTTTACAGATCATTAGTATCTATTTGTCAGAGAGGCTAGGAGAGAGAGGAGAGGAGATACAATTAAAGGGTGATGGCAGCTGGATAGAGGATCAATGAGGAAAAAAAAAGTAGTCATATCTGAAATGTTCACACAAAGCCATTAAGAAAATCATTTGATTTGCCAGCACTGGACATGAAACAATACAAATGTCTTCACCGGTACCCTAAGCTTTAAAGCGGGATGACTCACCCCAGACAAAATGAACTGCTCCCTTTTTTTTTTTTTTTTTTGTGGCCACTAGGAATAGGGTCTTTGGAGTTCCCATCATGGCTCAGCAGTTAATGAACCTGACTAGTATCCATGAGGATGCGGGCTCGAGTCCTAGCATCACTCAGTGGGTTAAGGATCCAGCATTGCCATAAGCTGTTGTGTAGGCCAGTGGCTGCGGCTCCAATTCAATCCCTATAGCCTGGGAACTTCCATATGCTGCAGGTATGGCCCTAATAAGACAAAAAGACAAAAAAAAAAAAAAGAATGGGACCTTTATTGATCCATCTAGGATGGTTACAGTTGGAGAAAGCCCACTGCAGCAGGGTTGGTGGGCATCATTAGATATATTCACCACACTGGTTGATGAGATGGTAGAATGAGGGGGGCAGGATAATCAGCTCAAATAAGACAAAACCTGTAGGTGATGTCCCTCAGGAGCACCTGCGTACAACGTGCAGCCATGCAGTAGGATCCTACCATATTCAGCTACAGGTCCACCTCAAGATGAGTATATGGGTAGGTCTTCTTTCTTTTTCCCATCTCTTAATCCCAAGGATGGCCAAGCTGGCAAACATGTGCACAGGCTTTATAAATATATGTTGAGTATGCGCTGTGTACAGGCAGTGTCCTAAGCACCACAGGGATACCTCAGCGGAAAAGAAAAATGCATTCCTTCCCTCACATGTATACAGGTCAGTTAGAAAGCAAGAGAAATATCCAGGCCATAACAGTAGAATGTGATCATTTCTGAGTTAGAAGGAGTTGTGCAGGTGGGGGCTGTGGAAGCAAAAAGAAAAACAGTTGTTATGGGCTGAACTGTGTCCCTCTCAAAATTCCTATGTTAGTGTCCTAAACCCCAGTACCTCAGAATGTGACCGTGTTTGGAAATAAGGCCTTTAAAGAGGGGATTAAGGTAAATGAGGTTACTAGGGTGGGCCCTAATCCAATGTGATTGGTGTCCTTGTAACAAGAAGTGACTAGGATACAGACAACAAAGACCAAGGGATGACTATGTGAGGACACAGAGAGAAGGTGGCCATCTACAAGTCAAGGGGGGAGGCCTCAGAAGAAACCTGACTAGCCAGTACTTTGATCTTGAACTTCCAGTCTCCAGAACTATGAGAAAACAAATTTATGTTGTTTCAGCCTCCCAGCCTATAGCATTCTGTAATGGCAGCCAAGTCAACTAAACCATTCATCTACTTTAGCAGCCAAAGGAAATACACAGCAAGAAGAGATCCGGACCCCAGAATGGAGCCCTGAAGAGCACCCATCCCATCTGACAACCTGAAACCCCAGCCACTGGTCCTGTGCAGCTAAGGCTGTTGCAATCATCCATTAAAGGAACTGTAGATAAAGTCTCAGGACAAAACAGGGGAAAGTGATTACTAAGAAGAAGTATCTGAATTAAGGGAATAATTCTCTAACATTTTTTAATTAAAACCTTCAACCCAAGAAGCCTGTTAATTTCAGCTGGAGCAAGTGGTTCTGCCACCACTCAGCACCCTGCTGCCTGCGCACTGTCTGAAGTGGCTGCCTCTGATTTCCCTAATTTGTG
The DNA here is from genome assembly GCF_016906955.1 of Phacochoerus africanus. Classification (NCBI taxonomy): domain Eukaryota; kingdom Metazoa; phylum Chordata; class Mammalia; order Artiodactyla; family Suidae; genus Phacochoerus; species Phacochoerus africanus. The sequence continues at coordinate 42,771,068 of NC_062558.1, forward strand.
AGGTGCTCACACTTTGGGTGGCAGGCGGGTAACTGCAGCCAGATGGGAAGCCAGCCCCTGCAGAAGCAGATTCCTATTGGATTTTTGCACCAGTAGGAGGCTGCAGGGATTCCTGGGGACGTCAGCAATTCCCTTCTACCCGCTCCTTCCACTGGATGCATTGGAAGGGCAAAAAAGAAAAAAACATCTAGTTGCAGGGTGGTTAACAAAGAGACTGTCAAGACAGGCCGGTTTAGCACTCCCCACTGTGTGAATAAGAGTCATGCTCATTCCCAATTAGCTCCATGGACAGACCAATAAGAGTAACTAATATTTACTGAGTTATTTCCATGTGCCAAGCATCACGTGTGCTCTTTGCCTGTACTATCTCATTTCATCCTTACAATAAGTTTCTGTGTTAGGTGGTATTATTAGCCCCATTTTGCAGAAGATGAAACTCCAGCTTGGAGACCTGTAAGGCCTGCTTAAAGCCACACAGCTAATGAGCTGCTAAGTCAGCAAGTCAGGTTCCAAAGAGTAGATAAAACAAACACTACCAAGTACAAGCAAAGCATGGATTTCTGGAGTTAGAGAAACTAATTTGATATCACCTGCCTATATACAACTGACAGTAAGGGTCAAGGAAGGCTGCTCTGGGATGGGGCTATAGGGCTGAGACTTGAAATGAAAGAAGCAGCCGACAAAAAGGAGGTCAGGGGAGGGCACTGCAAGCAGTGCAATGGCTATGCAAAGGCCCTGAGGCTGGAACTGTGGAGGGACTGAGCAACTTTTAGTTGTCACTGGAACAGAGCAGGAAACAGGGGCAGTAGGTCAAGGTGAGGCCCAAGAGGTAGGTGGGGCCCAATATGTCAGGCTTTATGAGCCAAAATCAAAGATCAAATTTCATTCAAAAACCTCAAGAAGGCTTTGTAGAATTTCCAGTAGGGGGTGATATACTGTGACCTCCCTTAGGCATCATCACATTTATTGGGTATTCCAGGTATTGGCTGACTTAGCCTCCTGTGTTCTGTATACTGTGAGGGCAGAAACCATGCCCAATCCATCTTTACAATCTCCTCTCCAGGTACTAATAAACTGCTCTGGGCCTCTGCAAATATTTGTTAAATGAATAAAGAAACAAAGGAAAGATGGATGGGCCTGTTTTCTTTACATGTTTTAAACCTCCTCTTGGTTCTGCCGCATTGTCTCCTAGGGGAAGGAGTGTCGGCTTGGCTCTCATTCTCTCATCTTTATGAGAGAAGCCCCAGGGCTGGTACAGGGAGATGTTTCCTCCATTGGCAGGAGATGGATGGGCTGGATCCACCACATTCCTGTGTGAGACCCTCAGTGACCAAGGGACTGAGGGAGAGTGATGATGGAGAAGCAGGGCTGTTGGTGAAACGACTGGCCATTCATTACCAGCCAGTACATCAACACAAGATAAATCGAGCCTTGGAATTCTAAATGAACCTGCCTCCTTGGACAAAATAGCCTCTTCAATCCCAGCTCAGATGTGTGGCCCTGGAAGGTACTCCAGAGAGACTGCTGGTACCCAAGCTCTAGGCAATGCAGGATTCAGAGAGGAACCATGTGCAGGCTCAGTTACCCGAACTCTGAGATGAAAGAAACACTCAGATGGGAAAAAGTCCCATCTCTGATTGGTCATTTTAACTTTGTTAAACTATTCTCAAGCTCTGCTTCCCTCTCTCTCTCCTGTTTTTGGTCATTTTTTAGTGCCTCCTGGGGCTCTGACATCTGCTTTCTATCATACGATGCTAGTGAACTAATGCAGTGATGGCACATACATTTCATCTTTTTGCCAGTCCAGATTTATGGGTAATGACTGGCCATGTTGAGAAGGCCCCTGAGGTTCCATCAGGGCTCAGGAGGACAGAAGCTGTGATTGATTAGTGATGTCTGTCAGGACATAGTTTGGTGGATAAAAGTTTAGTACCACAAATTTTCCATTCTCTTCCAAAGACTAGAACCTCTAGAAAGTGTCTTGTCCCACAGAGAGAAAAAGAGGGAAAACCTATTTTTCTCCAATGCATGTGATTTTGGTTTTAATTTTGCCTCAGTGGAATAATAATATCTTTCATAACTAAGTATTTAAAATATGCTATCACTGAGCTAAGTGCTTTACATCTATTATCTTATTTAACCCACATGATTCCCCTAAGGTCATAACTAACTGAGGCATGAAGAAACTCAGGCTTAGAAAGACAAAGTGACTTGTCCGAGGACTCCCAGTCAGTAAGTGGTAGAACCAGCATTTGAACCCAGCTCTGTTGGAATCCAGTGGATTAAAGATTCCACAGCCTCTTTCACCATCTGAATCTGCACCCCCTACCACACACACATACATACCCACACATACCTTTCTCCTGTATTTCACCTCTATCCCTCTTGCTGCACAGTCTGTCTTAAAATCCCACAAATTCAATGCAAGATATGAGAAGCCCTGGAGTTGTTATGCCCAATATAGTGGCCACTGGCCACATGTGACTAATGATATTTGAAATGTGGCCAGTTCAGATTGGATGTGCTTAAATGTAAAATGCACACTCGATTTTGAAGACTCAATAAAAAAAGAACATAAAATATCACATTAATAATTTTTTATGTTAATCACATGTTGAAATTGTAATGTTTTGACATATGGGGTTACATAAAATATTTATTTAAAATTAATCTCACCTGGTTTTTTTTTTTTTCCTCTTTCTCTCTCTTTTTAACATGGCTATGAGAAAATTTAAGATTATAGTTGTGGCTGGTAAAATATTTCTACTGGGCAGTGCTGCTCTTAAGATTGACCACTCACTCTGATCCCACAATTTTTAAGAGATAAGGAAATTGCCCACCAGCATCACCTGCATTGGACTAAGGCTAGACTCAAGTCAGGATAGAACATTCTTTCCTACCCCTCCACTGCTCCATGTGCAATATTCTGTTCACACTGACCATATGGTCCAGGGTCACATAGCCAGCTCATGTCAAGCCCAGGAAGCCTGACTGCATCTGTCCCGCCAAACTGCAGTCCACACTTGGCAGGGCCGGTACCTGCCCCCTTGGGGAGTGTGGTCTGGGGACCACTGTGAGCAAAACTCAGGAAGGCAGGAATTTCTTCCTCTTGAAAAACAACATTACACAATATATGTCTTGGCTGAGTCTCCAAGAGACAATTCCGTTATAACTAAAAATGAGTCTGGTTTCCTTTAGGGGAAGCCAATATTTTTTATCCCATCAGAAAAGATATTCAGTGTGGTTCTTGTTCTGTTTTAGAATCCTGCTTTCTGGCCATATTCTCACTGTAAATGCAGGATCTGCTCTCCCTCCTTGACTATTTACTCCAGAGGCTGCTCTCAGTCCAGCTACACCTTCCATTCTGTCTCATCTATCTATTTGCAAAGCATAGTGGAGGACCTAGCACACAGCATACCTAGCACACTATCAGGGCACCGGCAACACTGCAGCCAACATCCCAGCTACAGTTATTCCCTCTGAAGTGGACAAAATGCTGTAGTTTCAGCTCCCTTCACAAAGCATCACCTAAAACAAAACAAAACAAAACTGGGGTCTGTGCTGAATGGGAGAGAAACAAAAGGTAGGTAAGAAATATCCTCAATGTAATGCTCACAATGGGGATGGATTAAATGCAATAGACAGCTGCACGGAGGTCAGTCCAGCTGCAGGTGGAGGGACACAGCAAGTTCTGCAGCCAGAGCTGTTCCTCCTGCCTCACCTCTCAGCAGCATCCCGGCAGGCTGCAATCTGAAGGCGTGGGCATCAGCAGTTAGGAACCGAGGCCTCTCTCTGCACGAGGCAGTTCTCCCAGCATCCTCAGCGCTCAGAGGGAAGGTTCTCCTCTGAGCTCAGCAAAAAGCCTCGCCGGCATACGGCTAATGGCCTGGCTGACTGCAGTTCCACCGGTCAGGAATTTGGAGAGGAGGCGTTCCATTTTCAGAGGCCACTGGGGCTGACCTTGGCTTCTGGGGCGAAGAGCTGCACTTCTTGCTGGAACTGTCTGCGAAGGGTCTGGAACGGAGCCGCATCTTGCCCGGGCCTGGAACGGAGCTTCCCTTGGACACTGAGGGGTTCGTTCCGCTCTGCTAGGCTTTGAAAGACAGAGAAACGGGGCTACTAATGCCCTCCGCGTGGAATTGCTGTGAGACAACTGTAAGGGTGTGTGTGGAGCGTTTAGCCAGAAACCTAGCCATAAAAATTACCTCAGGGTCAGTTAGCGTTTAGTCAGCCCAGGACATTTCTGAGAGGCCTGATACCAACAAAGCTTTGTTCTAGATCACGTGACCATACCCTCACCCTAGTCACAGCTGATTGGACAGAGATGGGCACGTGCCTTGAGGGCGACCAATCCCAAGGTGGTTGGCAAATAACATCTGTCCTGGTGGCTTCGGGGGGATGAGTAGCTAGACCAGTGCTTCTGCGGGGATGGGAGGTGTATAACTGGTGGACAGTATATGACTTAAAAGGGTTTTTTTTTTATTGTTATGCATTTATTTAACTATGTATCAGGAAAACACTGGCTCCTCATTTACGGTAGTGATTAAAAGTTTTCTTTTTGGAGTTCCCATCGTGGCCCAGAAGAAACGAATCTGACCAGGAACCATGAGGTTGCGGGTTCCATCCCTGGCCTTGCTCATTGGTTTAAGGATCCAGCATTGCTGTGAGTTGTGGTATAGGCTGTAGACGCGACTCCGATCTGATGTTGCTTGGGGCTGTGGTGTACGCCAGCAGCATAGCTCCAATTGGACCCCTAGCCTGGGAATTTCCATGTGCTGTGGGTACAGCCCTGAAAAGCAAAATAAATAAATAGATAAATAAATAAATTTTTTAAAAATAAAAGTTTTCTTTATGATACATATTAAAATTCACAAAGACGAGTTTTTTTTTTTTAATGTATGAAGTGAAATTTAGCCTCCTAGTAGGTCTATGGCAAATAATGCAAGAGTGGAAAGTGAATGACACATGGCAAAGTCCCAAGGCACATTTTTCCCTCCGGATTTGGAAATGAGGGAAACAGCTGGCTGGAGGTGATGATGAGGGGCCGAAGGTGATGAGCTTCAGGGAGCTGAGTTAGAAACAAAGCAAAACCAAAGCCCTATGCAGGCTGCCACTGTGAGGGTGAAGGGAAAACCAGGAGGGTGGGGGAGTGGTTGGGGATGAAATAGGAGACTTGAATAGATGTTTGTAAAGGAAGAGAGAGACCACAAACATTGGAGACAAAGGTAGAGATGGAGAGACAGAGACTAAGAGAAAGACAGACAGCCAGAAACGAAGACAGGTAGAAATGCCCCGAGTTACTTACCTCTGTAGACTTTCTGGTTCTGCTTCCATGCCACACACTTCTAACAGTGAATCCTGCAGGTTTCCTGAGATACCTTGTGTGGGTCTCTATCAACGTCCGAAAGCCCAACAAATGGATGGTTAAGAAGGATTTGCATTTTTGAATATCCCTGGGAACGAGCCAGCATGTTTAAACCTACAGTGGCAAACAATGGGGAGCCATTGAGTGTTACTGACAGAGAAACAGGGAGGGACTAGGGTGAGGCAGATGAGGTGCCTAGGGAGAACTTCAAGGAGATACTTGCAAGCTCAGATATCAACCCCAGCTGATGGTTGATTTCTAACTGCTTTCCTTGAAATCTTATGGAATTTACTGATCCAAAAGAGTACTGGCAATTATTTGAGGTCCTACTCTGTCCAAACCATGGGTGGCTATCTCTAGAACTTTGCTACTCTGGAAGCAAATTGAAAGAACCAGTTCAGTTGGTATATAATTTAAATTCTGCTAATGCGTATTTACTATCTGCACCCAATTATCACCAATCAATATAACTGTTATTCCTTAATGGGTGAAAATTGCAATTCCGTTGCCCCAGATCGGCATGGGGTGTTGCGTCTAATTGGGACAGAAGTTATTCAGAAGCATAATGAAAATGTAAATTTCCACACATTAATCAAACAATTATTTCTATAACCATAAGACAGCTGATCCTAAACTTAATTAGGAAATAAACAAAGTTAATCAGTGAGCAGACAACATTTACTAATCATATATGTGTTGCAAGAAAAGAAATATTAGGCGATAATTCATTAAGACATCTCAAAACCCAGCCATTCTACAATCCCCATTAGTAGTCTCCCAGCTTCAAGGAAGCAATACACAAATTTCTATTAAAGCATTTTTTCCCCTCCTTTTAGGGTCTAAGAGGCACCAGTGAACAAAGAAATATATTACCACGTACAATAAATAATTGCACTGCTTTAAACAACAGAATTAAGAACTGGAAATGTACTTATGTAACATGGGGGACCATCCATAACTCTTTGAGCTTAACTACCAGGGTTTAGCTATCTTCCAGTGAGAGAGAGGGGAAAAGGAAACTAATTCCAACACAGACATAAAAACTGTAAGCAGACATAAACTAAAGCCCACTTCATTTCTCTCTCCACTGCACATTCTTAACCTTCTTATCAAAACTGCTGCCAGGTACAATCTGGGACCCAAACATGGATTCTTCTCCTCAACTTCTGATTGGTTCCTGGGGCTTTTACTGCCCTTGATGGCTCTGCAAGGCTCTCCCCAACCATCAGGCAGATCTGATGATGGTGCAGACCTATCCAGAACTTTCCAAAGGGATATTTGCTTTTTCTTCCTGTTTTTAGCAAATGTACAGAATGAAGAAATTTAAGAGGCTTCTGGGAGAGGAATAACTAATACAAAATTTGCCCTAAAAGGAATATGGATTTGGTCAGGATCAAACTACACAGCTGACACATATGGTGTGTTGTCCAGTGAGCATATTAGTGCTTTACACATCGCTATGGTCTGAATGTTTGTGTCTCCCCAAATTTCATATGTTGAAGTCTTAAACTCCCCAAAAGTGATCATTTTAGGAGGGGGGGCCTTGGGGAAATAATTAGGTCATTAGGGTAGAGCTCTCATGAATAAAATTAGTGTTCTTATATAGGAGATTCTAGAGAGGTCCCTAGCCCCTTCGTCATGTGAGGACACAGAGAGAACTCTGCACCCAGAAGAGAGCCCTCGCCCAACTGTGCTGGTACCCAGATCTCAGACTTGCAGAACTCAGCCTTCAGAAATGTGAGAAATCTATTTCTGCTGTTCATAAGTCACCCAGTCTGCAGTATTTTGTTACAGCAGCCCAAATGGACTTAGACACATAATGTGTTCAACCCTCACAACAATCCTATGAAATAGGCACCATTATTATTATCTCCATTTGCACAGAGAAGGAAAGTGAGACACAGAGAGTTCAAGAAACTTGGCCTGTCACACTGTAGTTGGTGGAGCCAGGATCTGAATCTAGGGAGACAGGTTCCAGAGTCAGGGGTTCACTGTTTATTCTTTTATAGATAGACTGTCATTTGTCTAATCAGTCTCCTACTCTTGGTCATTTGGGTGATGGAACTTTGGAAACTTTCATCATTACGAATAATGCCGAAATGAATAACTCAGTACATGAGCCATTGTAAACATGGATGAATATCTGCAGTTTAACTGTCTTCAAGTAGAATTGTTGGGTCAAGCGGAATTCGAAGTTATAATGTTGCCAAGCTACCCTGCATAAGAGTTGTACCTATTTAAACTTCACATAATGAATGAGAGTACCCTGCTCTGTGACGATTAGCAATTTGTCTTTCTTTCCTTCTATACTTTGGGCTTCTTGGGGCAGCAACCATTTTGGATATCACTTGGCACACAGGAAATGCTCCATAAATATCTGGATGAGTGGATGAGTGGAAGGATGGATGAATGGATGGATGGATGGATGGATGAATGGATGGATGGATGAATTACCCTAAAGGCATCCTTCTGGAGGAGACCAAGACCAAATATAAAAAATAATAACAAACTAGGAACTTGAAATTAATTACACCAGGTGGATTTCCTTCATTATATGCTCTTGAAGCACATTCTGTGTTTCCAGGAGTAGCAGGAGGAAATTCAGCCCTGCCTGGCCATAGGCAAGGTGGTCCCAGTGGCTACATCACCGTGGGCCAAGACAGATAAGTTCCTGAAATTTGTTGGGCTGGCCATTGTCAGCGACCCTGCTGCCCTTTCATGAGAATGGAGCTGCTGCAGTGACAGCAGTGCAGTGACAGCCTTAGGACTTCTGTAAGAATCTCCGAACACAGCTTTTATTTCAATTTTAAATTACAGATTGATTAAAATAGCCAAACTGTATAAAGATGCTTTTATTTTAATCCTACTAAAGATGGATAAAATATTCATTGCTCATACTAAAGAATAATGGCATAATTTGGGGTATGGCTTCAAGATGACTGAGAAGGTAAACCCCACTCCCACCCTAGCCTTTGTCAGCAAACCCCCACCGCCCACACTGCCTCTCTGCTCAATTTTCTCTCCCCAGAGCCCCACATCCTTCCTTTCTCAAAGCTCTGCATCTTTATTCTTTCAAAGGCACAGCTGGCTGACGGACTGGATGAAGAATTTGGCTCTTCTCCTCACTTGTTCCTGAACAGATCTTAAGCTGCAGTTTGTTTTTTCCTGGAATTTTTTGCCAACCAAGCAGACCCCAGGGAAGACCACATGGAAACATCAGGAAGAGAACTGAGTCCCATGCTTAGAACCAAAGCAGCCCCATTGTTAAAACAGCAGGAAAAATAATATTCACTTTTTCCAATATAAATCTATAACACATATTTATCATGGTGACTTCAGAAAGTACCAATAAACAAACAGGAGAAAGTAAAAGCCTACCCAGGCCCTCATACAAAGATTACAACTCTTAACTGGTCAATAATCTCATCATCTTTTTTTCTATCCACGTAGTCATTTCTCATCACAAAAATAGCATCATATGGTGCAAACTCTTGTGGTCCACATTTTTCCGCTTGACGTATCCTGAGAGTCATCTCCTGTCTTTCAAATAGACTTCCATTATTTTTAACAACTGCATAATAGTCTATTGGATGGCTGTAACTTGGCTTATTTAAACTTCTCCTCTTGTTGGCTATTTCAGTTGACCCCTTTTATTATTATAAATTGTACTACTGGCAAGAATTATAGTTTTTTCATGAGCTTTCTCTTCCCCAAAATATTTCTGAGGTTTCTCAAGGGTGACCATGTCACAGCTGATGGCTATCAGGGAGAGGTATCATGGCCTATTATGTCAAGGGTGGCACTTCATTGCAAGAAGAAACGGGGTCCTTTTCCTTCAACACTGACAAGGGTGGAGCTCCTATTCCTGGGGGAGGTGATGTGGGGCTTTGCCACTGCACTGATGCATCTTGGCATTCCGGTCTTCTGCAATTTTCACTTTGACCTCTACTTTGCCTTTCATTGATCTGTCCCCACCTGGGAGCAAACCCTTATTTTCACTCCAACAACACAGCTAATACTAGACCAGCAAGTTGGCCAAGAAGTTGCTGAACTTCCAGGAGGGATTTACAACCAAGCATGTGATTTATTTCTGCTGCTCGAGGTGGCTGCTCTCAGAATCCCCAGGCACCAAGCCCATCCTATGGGCCTTTACTGGCTGCCCCTTACCTGGCTGCTGTTCTGCCTCCAAAAAGCAGGGGCAGTAGATCTACCCTACTGGGAGCACCTTTGTGCACACCTCACTCCTGGGGTCCAGATGTCCACGTCTAAAACGCCACCTCCACTGTCCTCTCATCCTGCTCACAATTTAACACTGGGAATATAGAAATAAATGAAAACCACACAAATGAGAATAGGCAAAAACTATGTTTTCAGAGGTGGCTATAAAGAAAGGAGTCAGCCACAATCACTTACATGTGGCAGAAACTCAAAGGCTGGCAGAAAAGTGGGAGAGCTACATAGTCGAAAAAAGGGAAGGCTTCACATATGCCCCAGCTGTTGGCACGGGGAAGCTGGAGACAGGCAACCTATATGAACTAGAAGAAGGTATCCTATGTGGTTTTTTAGGGATGCTTATTTTCCTTTCTCTGGTCAGTCGTAAGTTAGAAGTGGGGGCAAAATTAGGGAATCCAGCAGTTATTGATCAAGCCCTTATCATTTGGGGATAAATATTACAGAGGTTGTGATTTGGCTCACTGAGCTGGTGGCTGCAGAGGTTGTAGGTCAAAGTTCTATTCTTATATAGGGTCTGGGCCATTGTCCACTTATATATTCAGCCTCAGAACTGTTAACTCCCTTTATGAGAAGCCCCACTAGATACCAATAAGGGTGATCATATAGGAATAAAATCACTGGGCATCAGTACCTTTCCCAAAGTCTGAGTGATTGAATCTTCAATAGCACTGTAAAAAGAAAAAAAAATTCACTTTCATCAGCACTTGCCTAGAAGACATCCAAGCTAACTGCCGTGTTTCATCGCAAATGGCTGTAAACAACTGAAGCTGATAAAGGGCCACAAAATCTTAATGACCCCAAATGCCAGGCCTCACTGGAAGGAAGTGAAAACTCTTTTCTGACCTGTGGATCTGCGTACGGATCTATGGATACATTTTTCCTGTGCGCAGAGCTGGCTTCCAACCCATAATTGGCAGAGAATCATGGAAATTCCTTTCTAGCACTTGAAACTCCTGACTTCATCACCTCTGTGCATGATCTATTCAGTGAAATTCCTCAGCAGCATGCTTTTGCTTCACAAATTAATAGACTTTGTTTTGTCTTTTTTTTTTTTTTTTTTTTTTTTAGCTCTGTGACACTAGTGTATTTCTGACTACATCATCTATGTGATCTCAACTGCCGAGTCCAGGTTGGACTCCCCCAAGCTAGACCAGGTGGTTTTTAAAGCTGGGCTTTCTCATCCTTTTTGGGGCTACCAGGACTTCTGCCTCAGCTCCCCATCAGCAGTACTCATCATAAGGATACAGCAAATCCAGAAAAGCAGTGCACAGAGCTGTTAAACACATACAGGAAAAAAAAAAATCTCCTACCCACTGCAAATAAAATAAAGTCCCTAGAGAATTAGAAAGAGCTTGGCCTGAACATCTGCTTTCAGGATAATGGCAAATTCACAGCTTTCCCTCAAACAAATGACATCCACTTGCTCTGCTCCTGTAAAGCTAAAGGGACGGAGTCCAGGTGGTTTTTCAGAACTAAGAAACAGTGTGCCCCACAGGGCATTTGAATCCCCGCCACTTGCCAAGCAGAAGAGGGTTTTTCAGCTTCTGCTAGTTGCAGCAAAGTTTTTGTACCTTTGTGAGACTCAAGCAGGGCACCCTATTATAAGTGTGAGAGCAGAATGGAGCAATCCACCACTGTTTAATCCATGGATTTTCCTGGTGCATTTAAAATGGGGTTTTAATTGACCACCCCAACAAAAGTTCTACATAAAATGGAACTATAAATTCCACAAGATGATGAGACAGATTTATCCATCTCTCGTTTGCAGAGAATAATTTCCCTGGAAACTTGATCATAGTAGATACCCGATAAATAGGTATTGACTGAGTGAACAAAGTTAGTTTCTCAGGAGTGTTATAGATCAAGAGAAAGATTTGGGGACCAGGTACTCATGATTACTTGAGGTGTGCATGCATTTGTGGAAGGAAAGAGAAAGGGAGGGAGGGAGAAAGAGTGAGAGAGAGAGAGAGAGAAAGAGAGAGGTGAGATAAAGAGATAGATAGAAAGAAAGAAAGAAAGAAAGAAAGAAAGAAAGAAAGAAAGAAAGAAAGAAAGAAAGAAAGAAAGAAAGAAAGAAAGAAAGAAAGAAAGAAAATATAGATAGACAGACAGGTCTTCAGAGTAAACCATGATCTAATTTATAAAAAAAGAATGTTCAGAGAGGGTAGACTAGAGAGAGATGGATTCAGGCAAGATAACAAAGAGAAAGGTAAGGGCCTTTCCATTACTGTGTGACCTTAGGCAAGTGTCTTTATCTTCCTGATCTTGGTTTTGTCCTCTGAAGAATGAGGATCTACACAGAGTCTTTCTGATGAGCTCATCCGTGTAAAGCACTAATCAGAGGATTTAGCCTAGAGCAAATCTATATAAATATGAGCTGTTAAAAAAGAAAGACTATCTTTCATGAATTCTAAGATGCCATTGGTTACAAGACACATTATTTCATGAACCATTGGAACTGAGGAAATGGTGCCAATTACCCCATGACACAATGCTTTCACGCCAGCTCATGGTAAGAAACATCCTGATTTCAGAGATGCTAAAATGTAGGAAAAAATGTGCATCTTAGAATCAATGAGCTATAGTACACAGATAAAATTCATCTTTCTCGATGACCCGCTCTAGGACAATTCTGTGCCTCTGGTAAGCAATCCTTCCCAAGCATCCCTTCATTCACAGCACATTCTGGATCCTCTCCCTTTAGTGAGAGCAAGGTCCCCTGGGCAAGGCGAGGGGGCTGCCCTTTCCTCCCTCATGGAGGCTGAAGCAGAAGCAGGTTGGATGTACCTTCTCCTCTGGCCCAGTCCAGTGTCACCCTCAGCCACTCGGCATGCGTGTGTACAACCCTGGCTGCCTGACTGAGCTTTTGATATTCACCCTACAGGATTCATACTCTTCGCGATAAGAACAGAATCCAGCTTTATATGACATTCGGGACCTAACCCCACCCTCTGTGATCTTTGGCAATGGCCCAGGGTCGCCTGGATTCTGACCTCCCTGGAAAGCCATGATTCATGTTTCCCTTCTCAACCCTTGACATCGACCTCCCAGAATCTGCTGAGGCCTCTCCAATGGGAAATCAGGACTGTGTCCTCCTACCATCAGAAACAGGGGTGGGGGGTGTAGTCTGGGCTCACCAGCAGGGAGACACTCATTGAGACATCCTAGCCCTCAAGTCTGAATGAACCCTGAATAAAATCCTAAAGTAATGGGTCTAGAATAATGAATCCCAACCACAAAAAAAGGGTAATTATCACCCACGATTATGGAAAATGTACTAGTTATGTGCCAGATAATGTTCAACATGCTTTACAAGCCTTCCCTCATTTAAAACTCACACCTGAGAGTTCCCGTCATCACTCAGCAGTAAGGAACCCAACTAGTATCCATGAGGACTTGGGTTTGAGCCCTGACCTTGCTCAGTGGGTTAAAGATCCAGCGTTGCCATGAGCGGCAGTGTGGGTCGAAGATGTGGCTCAGATCGCACATTGCAGTGGCTGTGATGTAGGCTGGCAGCCGCAGCTCTGATTCGACCCCTAGCCTGGAAACTTCCATATGCCATGGGTGGGGCCCTAAAAAGAAAAAAAAAAAGGAAACTCACACCCCTTTGGGTAGGTAACCACAAGGTCCATTTTATAGATGAGGACACTGAGGCTCAAAGTCTCAAACCTAGAAAGAGTTGGAATGAGGATTCAAAGCCAGGTAGCAATAACTCTAACCCAAGACTCCTGGGGACATGGAAGGGACATGAAATGAAGCTGGAGAGGGGTCTGCTAGGGGACACTCTTTGTGCTTTGCTGCAGGAATGGGTTTGCAAAGTGTTCCAAGCTTGAAGACGGTAAAATTCACCAGCCACCACCTAAGCCTCTATTTCTCACTCACGCATCTGTGAGTCATTTGGAATCTGGCTGGTCCAGGCTGGGCTCTGCTGGGTTTGGCCCTGGTCAGGTTGGATCCACATCTGCTTCATGTGTCCCCACACCCTCCTTGGACTAGCATTCTGACTCAAGAGGCATGTTCTACTCAGGCTATAAAGGCAGGAGCTTGAGGAGGTCAACCGACAGCACAAATGCATTTCAAGTCTCTGTTTGTATGACATCCTCTAACATCTGTTTGTATGACATCCTCTGACATCCTCTTGCCAAAGCAAGTCACACAGCCCAGCCCAAGGTCAAGGGATAGAATGCACTGTTCTCTTTGCAGATGCATGAGGGAGTGAACATTTGTTGAGCAAAGACTTAACGCCCTACATCCTCCTTGTGGGCTTTTCTTTTTGAGGATTTTGCAGTCTCCTGGCCATTTATAGGGCAGAAACTGTTTCCCTGGCATAAACTGAATCAGAGCATCCACATTATTGGTGCATGGTTTCCTTTTTCTCTTGTAAACTTTGGTCTGTCACCTCCACCCACAAACTGAGTTCTTCTTCTGAGTTCTATACCTCTAGCCCCTCAATCTGAATGGGAAGCCCCCTTTTTAACTAGACTTCTCACTCGTGGGAAAGCAATGTTCTCTCTTTAGGCTTCTTACCAGGTGTGGTCCCCTGAGGGCCAGGTAGTAATCACTGCCTCTGACATGTAACTGATAGGCTCTCACCCCCTTGAGCCTATCCACCCATGACCATGGCAAGTCCATCTCTTTCTCTGTAGCTTGTGGTCTGGGACATCCTCCAGGAGAAATATTCATGTTCACCGCCCCTCACCTTGCCAGCTTAAAAACTCTCCCACAATTGGCTACTCCCTGCAGGTAAACGTTATCATCTTGGCCTCTCCCAGACCCTTTAATGTGCTTCTTTCTGGCTAACCCTGGGGCCCCATGACTTTGAGGAGCCCAACCTGTTTCCTGATCTAAAGCTCATTCTTTCTTAAAAGAGCATCTTTTTCTTTTTCCTTCTTCCCTGAGCATATTTATTCAAATATATAGGTCATTGGGCTTCACACAGCCCCTCTCAGCAACCCAGGCTGTGCCCCAAGTTTCTACCAGGCGTGAGACTGCCCCTGGATTGCTCCACTGAGCAGAGCAGAAACCAGGCACTATTTCCCATCGTCCACCAGTACCATCATCTCTCCCACTGCCCTACCAGGATCCCACTTTAATGAGCTGAACTTCCCCTGTGCTGATGGGGCCATTAGTCCAGGATGAAGAGAAGGGTGTGAATGGCCTTCTTCCCCTTGGGAGGCACTATATCAGAGGAGTCTTAGTGCCGCTGTGTGGGCATCCAGCTTCAAGAAGCTGCCCCTCTGCTTCTCCCTTCGACCCATGTATCCAGGTGGCTGGTCTGGATTGGGGATGGATCTTTATCTTTCCACTTAGGATCCCCATGCCCTACATGAACAAATTTTCATTATTCCTACTGATTAGAGAAGTCAAATCTACAATGAGGTACCACGCCCCCCCCCACAGGTCAGAATGGCCATAGTGAAAAAGGCTACAAATAACAAATGTTGGAGAGGGTCTTTCAAAAAGGCAACCCTCTTACACTGTTGGGATTGTAAATTGGTGCAACCACTATGGAAAAGAGTATGGAGGTTCTTCAAAAATATATATCAGAGAAAAATCTAATTTAAAAAGATACATGCACCCCGATGTACATTGCAGCACTATTTTCAATAGCCCAAGACATGAAAGCAACCTAAATGCCCATTGACAGATGAATGGAAAAATAAGATGTGGTACATATATATACAATAGAATACTACTCAGCCATTAAAAAAGAATGAAATATTGCCATTGTAAGCAACATGGATGAAACTAGAGATTATCATGCTATGTGAAGTAAGTCAGAAAGACAAATACCATATGATATCACATATGTGGAATCTAAAGTAGGAAATAAATGAACTTATCCACAAAATAGAAATAGAGTCACAGACAGAGAACAGACTTGTGGTTGCCAAGGAGGAAGGGAGTGGGAGAGGGAAAGATTGGGGGTTTGAAGTTAACAGATGCAAACTATCATATGTAGGAAGGATAAACAACAAGGTCCTACCACATAGCACAGGGAACTATATTCAGTATCCTGGGATAAACCATTATGAAAAAGAATACACACACACACATTCACACAAATGTATGACTGAATCACTTTGCTGTACAGCAGAAACTATCACAACATTGTAAATCAATGATATTTCAATAAACTAAATTTGAAAAAAAGAATCCCTGTGTCCCTGTGACAACTCTGGCTTTGCCATTAGCATAGTGTCATCATGCTAAACCACTCCTTCCCTTGGGGTGAAATCCCTCCCTGGGAGCTCCCCGGATGATGGCAGGGATCACATTCTAGCAGAGATCACTACTTGTCAATCAAATTAAAGTCTGTTTACATGAAATAATTTTGCTTACAGGAAAATAAGTCATAAATCAATCCAAAGCATGACCAAAGAGAGGAAACATCAGGGAATTTGAACTGGAAAGAGAAACGCTTTTGCCCAGGCCAGACCCTTAATACATTCTCAATGAGGCTGAAAAGTCAGTCTTTCAACGAGTCATAATTAGACCACCATTCGGAACTAATATCTTCCCAACTACTGAGATCTAAAAAGGCTTCTGGCCCAAGCAGCAGGAAGACAAGGGAACAATCAGCATCATTATTCATACTCTGTATGAGATTTCAAGAGAAAATGATCGGGAGTAGGGGGTGAGGAAGGAGGGTCCACACAAACCAAGATGCTCACGTCCTTTGCGAGTGGTTGTGCTTGGCTGAGTTACCTCCCCAGTTTGAAAGTGTCCTGAGTGGTCCCCTCTCTAGTGCAATCAATCACCTTCCTGCTTGCAGGAGCCCGGGAAACCAAGGTGATTAGCAGAAAATTGAAATATCCCTTCTGGGACAAGAGCAAAAACTGCAATTCGCCCGCACTTGGCTGACTCCGGCCTGAGCACCACAGACTTTTCATTCTCTGCTACATTCTGCTACAGGACATTCCAGCTCCATCTGGTCACTGAGCCATAAATATTTTTCTTACCACCTGACCAGGAGTCCTGGGGAAGGCCTGGAGTTCCAGATGGAAAGCCTACATGATGGACAGACTGTGTCCTTCTCAGGATCCTCAGAGACACAGGGACATACAAGGGAGTCACAACTGAAAGAATGCAACAGCCCATCATTAGACAGAATTCACAGGAAACTGTGGGTCACCTGAGCCAGCATCTCTCAAAGTGCAGCGCATACAGCTTGGTGGTTCAGGGTCCGAGCAGTAAATAATACTGATAGAAAGCCATTCTCTTTGGGATCTTAAACAGGAGTGAGAAAATCATTCCTTCTCCATTCCTTTTCATCCTGATTAAGTCAAGGAGGAAAGTCTCTCTTTGGCAAAAACAGATCACTAACACTTACCACCAGATGATGTGTCCTGATGTAACCAGGGGTCATCAAGCCCCAGAGAAGACCCTCAGGCAGGCAGCAGTCTCCAGCCAGAATTCAGTAACCCCCTCCTGTTTAAGACTTGTACCTGGAAACAGCATAGCGTACCTTCTGCCATATGTTTTGGTTCAAAAGAATCCCAGGGCCAGTCAGATTCAATGGGAGGGGACCACACCAGGAGGTAAATACTGGAAGGCATGGCTCACCAAGGCTGCTGATATCCAGACGTTCACTGTGTTATAGAGTCTGAACCACCCACTTTGCTACAGGGTCAGTGATGCCCTTTGAAGTTTAAAAAGATATATTTCCTCTGTTTCATATATTCCTTTAAGCTGCATACAGCAGCTCAGGCCTATTTTGTGCTAGGCTCAGAAGTCATTAAGACACAATTAAACAGAAGTTTGTCAAAACCAAGACCCTCAGCTTACTCTTCGTCTGGCCCCCACTGGGCCCAACCCAGTACCATACACAGAGCAAGTGTCAATAAGTCATGAATCCTGCCTCCAATGCTTGTGGCTCTGTGAACTGGAGCTGGTCAGTTAGCATGCTTCAACCTCCATATCACCATTTGTAAAAGAGGAATGATGTTCCATTGATCAGGTCCTTGTAAGAGTCATTAAGATTAATGTACGGTGTAGTTCCCTGGTGGCCTCATGGGTTAATGATCTGTCATTGTCACTGCTGTGGCTTGGGTCACTGCTGTGGTGCAGGTTCCATCCCTGGCCCATGAACTTCCCCAGACCACAGATTCAGCAAAAAAAAAGATTAACATAGGAAGCATTTAATATGAATTGGTGAATGAATGCATGCATAAGTGCCTAAGTGAGTGAGTGAAGGAAGGAATAGATCCAGAATCTCTTACATGCCAAGCGTGCGGCAGAAGATCAAGGGGCTGTAGAGTTGAGGGGCTAAGACCTTGAACCCTGGGATCAAACTGTCTAGGTCTGAATATCAGCTCTACAGCTCAGACGCTACATGACCCTCTCTGGATCTGTGCAAAAGATGAGAAAACTGTCTGCCTAGCCTATAGTAAGCAACAGCTGTCATTAGGGATCCAGGGGCCAGTAAGTTCTGCACAGGGCAGTGGGCAGGCACCCTGAGCCCCTGTTTTCCTGCCTCCCAGGGTGCAGGCCCTCAGAGGCTGTGAATGCCAGCTGTCTTGGCAGCTACTCATTCTGGAGAGTCTCCAAGTATAACTCAGACCCTGCAGAGAGAATCTGTAAATGAGGCCTCCCGTAATCACAGCTGACCTCTCTGATCTGGCCCTTTGTGGCACTTTCAGTTCCAATAAAGCCAGGCCCTGTCTTCCGACCCATGACGCCATCCCCTCACCACCATCAGACTCTGGAAGGGAGATTGCCCCAGGGCTAATGTTCTGAGACCTGTGTCCCAACTGTTTCTGCAAATGAGTTGTGAAGAGCTCAGGAGTCTCCGTGCCACTACGGTTTCCACTTTCCACCCACCACCCCCCCCCCCGCCCCCGTCCGCTTAGGCCATTTGATTCATCTCTCCAATTTAATAAAAATAGCATCCTCCCAGGCTCCTGCTGAGGCCAGAAACAGGTGGGATTCCTCCAAAGTTTAAACCAGGTCAGCCCTTAATTAGTCGGCAACATCAATTTCACTTTTCCCCGTGATTAGCATTTCAAAGTAAATTCTGCATCTTGGGCTGTCAGCATCCAGGAGCCTGGCAGAAGGTTGTTATGTAGAGCAGGAAAAAAAAAAAAAATCACACCATGGAGAGTCCCAGGGATTTCAGAAACTCAGCAAATTTGCCAAGGCCCCTTCCTCTCAGCTGCTGATGCCATGCCAAGGTCCCTGACTGGCTCCATTTTTCCCATTCTGTCCCTGGAA
Organism: Phacochoerus africanus; assembly: GCF_016906955.1. NCBI lineage: Eukaryota > Metazoa > Chordata > Mammalia > Artiodactyla > Suidae > Phacochoerus > Phacochoerus africanus. The sequence goes on from NC_062558.1 coordinate 42,789,879, forward strand.
CTGATCTTTGTCTGGATCAACAGCAGGTAGATGGAAGCATTGAGAGTTGTAAACTGAGGTCCTTGGGCTAATTCTCCCAGTAGATATGTAGTCATCATTATAAATAGGAAATTATACACAATATATACAAATTATACAAAAAATTCTCCTTTTCTCACTTCTCCTGGAAAATGCAAGATCTGGCCACACGTTTAGCCCACATTTTCTCATGTGGCAGCATCATAAGAGTTGACTAGCAAGTGCCACCTTTAGACAAACATGAACTTTCCAGTTTACCACAGTCCCCACCATTCCCTACTGTTCTGCACCTGGCCCTCTCAGGTTGTGTGCCTGGGCCCTGCAAAAATTTGAGTATTTTGTCCTCTGTTATAGGGGTTGGATTGGAGGAAGCAGGACTGCTCATAAGAAGTGCTGGAGGGAGTTCCTTCTATAACTCAGTGGGTTAAAAATCTGACTGCTGTGGCTTGGGTTGCTGCAGAGGCACAAATTCGATTCCCAGACCAGTACAGTGGGTTAAAGGATCTGGCATTGCCACTGCTGCAGCATAGATCACAGCTGTAGTGCAGATTGCAGCTAAACTCAGATTCAACCCCTGGCTCAGGAACTTCCATGCCCCATGGGTACGGTTATTAAAAAAAAGAGTAGAAGTGTTGGAGGACAAATAAATGCTGAAGAGGAAGTGGAGAAAAAGGAACCCTCCTACACTGTTGGTGGGAATGTAAACTGGTGCAGTCACTATGGAAAACAATATGGAGATTCCTTTAAAAAATAAAAATGGAGCTACCATATGATCCTGCAATTCCACTCCTGGGCATATGTCCTGAGAAAACTCTAATTTGAAAAGATACATGGACCCCAACGTTCACTGCAGCACCATTTACAATAGCCAAGACATGGAAGCGACCTAGATGTTCATCAACAGATGGATAAAGAAGATGTGGTGTGTGTGTGTGTGTGTGTGGGGGTGATGGAATGCTACTCAGCCATAAAAAAGAATGAAATCATGTCATTTGTAGCAACATGGATGGACATAGAGATTATCATACAGTCAAGTAACAGAGAAAAACAAATGACATATAACATCCCTTATAGGTGGAATCTAAAAAGAAAATAGATACAAATGAACTTATTTGCAAAGCAGAAAGAAACTCAAACATAGAAAACAAACTTATGGTTACCAAAGGGAAAAGGGGAGAGGGATACAATAGGAGGCTGGGATTAACAGATACACATAACTATATATAAAATAGATAACCAATATGGACCTGTCACATAGCATAGGAAACTATACTCAATCTTTATAATAACCTATAAGGGAAAAGAATTTGAAAAATAATATATATATGTTCATGATAGTGTGTGTGTGTGTGTGTGTGTGTGTGTAAAATACCTGAAACTAACATAATATGGTAAATCAACTATACTTTGATTAAAAAACATAAAATATTTTATGAACATTTCCACAGACAAGAAACTCCTGCACTTGGAGAACAGACTTGTGGTTAAGAGGGAGGGAGAGGGAGTGGGATAGACTGGGAATCTGGGGTTAATAGATGCAAACTGGGAACCATATCTAGTCACTTGTGGTGGAGCATGATGGAGGATAATGTCAGAAAAAGAATGTATATGTGTGTGTGTGTGTGTGTGTGTGTGTGTGTGTGTGTGTGTGACCGGGTCACTTTGCTGCACAGTAGAAAATTGACAGAATACTGTAAACCAGCTATAATGGAAAAAATAAAAATCATTATAAATGAAAAAAATTAAAAAAATTTTTTAAAGAAGGTTGGAGGAAGAGGCAGGAAATTATTGATGGCCCACAGGCCATTCAGAGATGAGGACAGAGTTTGCCTGCTCTAGAAGAGGAGGGGAATGCAGGTGGGGTGGGAAAGGCCTCATGGGTGTGAGGGGAAAAAGCCTGGCAGAGCGCACTGGACACACTCAGGATGTCCCTCTGTCCCATCCCACCCCAGGCTCTCTCACCTTTCAACTCAAATCTCATGAACATCTCTGAGAATGGGGGCAGAGTAGAATGAGCATGTGGGTGGGTGACAGGATAAACAGGTCCCTGCCTGGATCTGTCATTAACCTGATAGATACCACGGACACGTTTATGCGGGCCTTGGTTTCCCCTTCTGGAAAGTAAAACTGTTGCACTGGGTTACTGTCCTCTGATCTTCCTCCAGCTCCTGGTCACTTGTCTCCAGAAAGAGGTTGAATGACCAGAGGGTCTCTGAGGTCTGGAGAGGGACAGAGTGACACTCCCCATTGGATTCAGACACCTCCCCCATCCTCAATCATCCTACCACCTGCTCCATTTGTTGATTTAAATGCGTGTTTCCTGAATCTTAAGGAAATGGCTTCGCCTACTGTGCAGCTTCAAGTCAAGTGCTCATGGCTCCAGGCAAACTGCACCCCTGGGCACCTCCCAGAGGGAAATCCTGGCATTAACACCAAGCCCCCTACTCAGAGCTTGGACCTATCTGCTTTCAACTCAGCTAGTCTGCCAACAAGTCTTAAATTTTCACCCCACACATGTCTTCAATTTGTTTTAAGTATCTTTTGTTTGTCAGGAAGAGTGCAGGGTTCTAGGGCTTTGGTATGTAAGGTTTAGAGAGAATTCTGTTGCTGACCCCCACAGCTCTCTGTGAGAGAGAGACAGAGACAGAGAGAGAAGGACAGAAGGATGGTTAAGTGGATGGATGGATGGACTCCACAGATCAAGTTCTTAACCGCCCCCTGACCTTATTTCCTTTTGTCTTGCTCTCAGTGTCTCTCATATTCTACCCTTTTCTCCTACCCTCCCTGTACTCTGCAGGTTGAGTCAGGATAGAGTTCAGACCAGAGACCTGTTTTCTGCCCCCTCATCTGCTTTTCTGGGTTTGGGGTCTGGACCCACTTTCTGGGATCATGGCCCACCCATTCCTGACCCCCTCACTCCATGTGTCACTCAGGTCTGACGCTGCTATTCCAGCCCCTGCCCTGTGAGCTGAGCCCCTAAGTGAGGGGCCAGCTCCTCCCTCACTGAGAACTCGGCTCCCCATAGGGACCTCCAGATTCAGAGATGAGTGAGAGGGGTAGGAGATGGGCAGTGAAATTGAGGAAGCTTTTGAGACCTTGGTGATAGCTGGGCTGTAACTAGAGATGCCACTCTCTTCCCTCCTTCTAGGCGCCAAGCACTCTTCTGAGAATATTTGCTTTGGCATCTGCATGAGGCTGGCAGCATGTGCGCAGTTCAGAAGGCTGCTGGAAGGAAGGGCCAACAAGCAGCCTCTTTCCAAGTGAACCCAGCTCCCCCCTGCCATCCTAGAGTCTCCTGAGGGAGAGGCTTCTCTTACTGTTGAAGAGGAGCAGAATACACCAGGGTCTTTTAGGGTCAAGAGCCAGTGTCTGATGAGACATCCATCCCCTGACTCATCAGCCCACATTTGGACCAGGATAGGCAGTGCTCTGGGTCTGGAGACCCACTGGTCTTGTTCTGCCTCTTGTGCTCCTTCTCCTGGACAGAAACGCTACTTTTCATGGATGGCCCCATGCTCCTTGCTCCCAGGCCACCTCCAATGACAACAACCATTTCATAATGACAGTAACAATAGCAGCTAATTGTTTCAACAGTAAGTGGTGCACATACTGGGTAACAGCCTTGCTAAACTCTCTAGAGCCACTCCACTAGTTCATCCTCTGAAGAGTCCATCAACCATACATTTTTCTATCAGATTCACACTGTGAACTCCCTGTGTGATCTGCGCAACATACTTACCCTCTCTGAGCCTTGGTTTTCACATCTGGAAAATGGAAATGATGAAGACAAACTGCCTCATGGGGCTGTTGGGAAGGATTTTGCTCTGCCTACAAAAGGCTTGGCCCAAATCCTGGCTCAAGTGGAAACTGACCCATCGGAGAGGTTAAGTGATTTGTTCAAGGGACACACAACCGGAATTAGGGCCCTGGTTTTCCTGTTCCAAAAACAAGTGCACTCAGCCAGTACACTGTGCTTAAAATCAGAGTTCTCTGCAAATGAAAGCACCGGGGGGAAACCTTGGCCTTCCCTTAATTAGATTAAAATCTATCATAAGCATGTAAACCGTAATCCATGGCCGCTGCTGCATTTTAAATAGAAATTGAGAGTAAGCAGTTCAGATGGGACTGAGCAGCTGCTGGCCATGTCATTACCCGGCAAATCATGATGCCATGTGTGTCCCACACACTGTTGGGACCCCTGGGCTTGGCTGCCATTGATGGTGATGCCCTCTGGCTTTCTCAGTCCAAGACCTGATTCTTGTCTGCTGTGATCTAAAGCTGCCATCTCCGTATTGTCTGCAACGTTGATAATCCCAGGGGCCCAAGATTCAACTGCTTCTCCCTGGACAGTCCTTTCCTTAAAGAACACCATTTGCGCACTTAAGAAATACATTTTCAGGTCTTCTCCTGCCTCTTCCCCCTCCTTTTCTCTACCTTCCTTTCACGTTCTCCTCCCTCTTCTTCTTGGATCCACACAATGGACTGGATGACGTATATCCCCAGGAGCCTTATAACTGTCACCTGCTCCCACAAAGGGCAAAGGGAGAGACAGAGAAGAGAGGCATTATTGGCTACACAGAGTTGTGTAAACTTTAACTGTAAAGGGTCACGTAGAAAATACTCTAGGATTTCCAAGCCATTAGGTTTCTGTTATCACTACTCAATTCTGTCGATGGAGCATGTAGCAACCACGGACAACATGTAAATGAATAGCTCTGGTCTAATGAATTTTTTTTTTCTTTGCTTTTTAGGGCCTCACCTGTGGCACATGGAAGCTTCCAGGCTAGGGGATGAATTGGAGCTACAGCCACTGGTCTATACCAAAGCCACAGCAACACAAGATCCGAGTTGCGTCTGTGACCTACACCATAGCTCAAGGCAAAGCCAGATCCTTAACCCACTGAGCAAGGCCAGGGATCGAATCTGCATCCTCATGGATCCTAGTCAGGTTTGTTAACCACTGAGCCATGAAGGGAACTCCCTGATAATTTTTTTTTTTTTTTTACAAAACTGAAGGCTTGATTCAACCCACAGGCCATAGTTTGCTGAACCCTGTGGTTACATGCACAGGACAGCAACCATCAACACTTCCTGCAAATCCCATCTTATAGGGTAAATGGGAATTATCTACCTAATCTTCCTGGGACTCAGTTTTCACATCTCTCCAATGGGAATAAATACACCTACCCACCCCCTACTATGGTAATAAATTCTCTGTTCCCCAAACATGCCAAGCTTGCTCTGATCCCAGGGCCTTTGCACTTGCTTTGCTATCCTTTCTACTCATAAAAGTCCTTCCTTCTAGCTCTTGTATGTTGGCTCTATCTCATCATTTAGTCTCTTAAGTCACCTTCTCAGAGGCTTCCCTGGCACCCCTGTCCAAAGTGATGAGCCTCTCAGCCTGGCACATAGCAGATGTAGAAGCTGCTTATTTAAGGACACTGATTCTTTCCTAGATGAAGAAAGATATGTTCTCTGCAGCCTGGGAATTCCCTGCACTGGGAATGCTACCTATTCCATCTTTCCTGAACCTTCAGAGTAGGTCACATGTGAGATCTAAAGCTCAAGGCAAGGAGAGTCAATGCATCTTTCTCCAGCCTGTACTTTTCAACTCTGGGCACTTCCTCCTTCAATCAAGTGACTGGTGGGGCCAGACAAAAGTAAATGAAGAGGTGACCTTCAAGGCCCTTCAACTAAGCCATGAGTGCAGAGTTTAACTGTCTGGTGACCCATCCCCACCTGGCTTATGGGCCTTCCATGAGTCACCCAGAATTTTTCCGCCTAGATTTATGAAATCCATTTTCTCAGAGACAGACTAAGCAGTTTATAGAGAACCAATATCATTAGGTTAATGATTCCCTATAAATTATTCCCCACATAGCCCAGTTAATCCCACAAATGGAGCATTAATGTTGGAGGGTCAGTTGCTGCTGTTCACTATTCCCTGGGATGACCACGGCTTAGACAGATGGTGCTGTCCAGTAAGGGCTTGCTTAGGGGGCTGAATCCCCATTCCATCATAATCCTCCATCAGCCATTTGGGGGCTCCCGCTGCAGCTTGGGTATGATGCCCCAAGTGAACATCATGGATGGGAATTATTTTCTGTCTCATTTCATCCTTGGCCATGACTTTTCATTTTCCATTGATGTCTGATTTATTTATCTGTTTATGAAGCAACCCGTTTGGCTTGAAGCAACAGCGATAGGCGTTTGATCAAATCGAGCCACAAATCTCATCTTCTACCATGCTGAATTTTTATTCCATCATTACTTAACAAAATGGAATTAAGTCAGGGAGAAAGCGGGCTCTTGCATTATGCATTGGCCTCATTTCAGTGGTCTTTATGCTTTCTCTTGGGGTTGCAGCTTTTCTATGCTACCAAGTGTTCCCAGAGGAAAGCAGTTGCATTTCTAACACCTGAGAAATTTTGCTCTTCACTCTGATTTGCCTGGGCTCAAAAGTTAGCGGAGCTAACTGAGGGACACAGAACAGATTATCTTTAGCCAAGGTGGTTCCCATGGGAGCCCAAGGCTTTTCCACGGACTAGCAGAGCTTCCTAAAGTCTAGCCTCCTTGGAATCAAGGTGTGTTTTCAAATTGTCCTATAAGCCCTGCTATTCCTCACCCAAGCTGGCAGGGAGTGGCACAGAGCAAACAATATTAGCAGCAGAATCATGATCAAAATTACTGGAAACTAATTATCAAAGTTCTTGCCAGGTGCCTGGTACTATATTAAGTGTTTTTATATATTTACTCCCATTCTATAGATGAGAAAATTGAGTAAGGGACAGAACCAGGATTCAATTCTCATCTACCCACCAAGAGAATGAGGTTCTCAACAACCCCAGGATTCTGCTTCACAAGGAGCTACTTCATTTCTTGCCAAGAAGGAAGGGAAAGTAATACTTATCCACTAGGCACCTATGTGCTAACATTGTCCATGTTATCTCATTTTATTCTTAAAGTCCCCTGTGACATATGCGATAACCCATCTTACAGAAAAAGTTGGGGCTGAAAGATACGAAAATAATCTGACTCTAAATCTAGGATAACATTGATATCCAGTCCAATCAGGGGTCTTCAGACTAAAGTTATCTTGTGAAGTAGCTTCTACAGCAGGGGTCCTGGTGCAAGGTCCTGAGATGGCCTTCAGGACACTCATGAGCTTTTATCATGCACAACATGGAATGCATGTGTACATGCGGATATTTTCTAAGGAACGCCCCATATCTCTGATCAGACAGTGGAAGGGTTTTTAAACCTAAACTAGATGAAGAGATACTGGTCTAGAAGACAGCTTATAAATCCTTGTTGGCTTCAGGCAGTCAGCCATCATACACATATTTTCAGCACTTACTCTGCATGGGATACTATGAAAAAGAGAAAGATTGATATCCACCCATGTCTTCAAGGAGACAAATAACAAGAGGAACAAGATCAGATCTTGTCATTTCCTTGCGTAAACCCTGCCACTGGTTTTCCATCCCCCAAGAATAAAATCTAGACTCTTCACTGGGTTTTTTACGATCTACGAACAATGCTCAACAGGATCCCTACCCTTCCAACTCTTCATATACCTGGTTTCTCCTTAACCTCAGGACTCAGAACAAAGGTCATTTCAGAAAGACATTCCCTGAACTGATAGGGATAGAGTAGGACAGTTACACAGCTAAGTTGTAGAGGTCCCAGTGGGGAACCACAGATAGAAAAGGAAACCTAGGGAACTTTGGGAGAACACTGTAAGCTAATAATCACTCAAGAAAGCCACTGGAATGTTATGGATTGAAGCAGGCTTGCTTAAATATAAAACTATAAATAAAAGCCCAGGCTATTCCTCAGGTCATTAAGCAAAAGATAAAATGAGGCCTGCATTCAAGTTCAGCATAATAATAACCTTTAGGACCAAGGACAGGAATTCAAGGGAAAGAGGACATTCCCAAAGTCCTCTCATTATACAGAAACATGAAATGATTCAACATACTTCAGCATATGCTACCACCCTTCTCCTGATTTGAACAAGTGCCATGACAGTCCTAGTTCGATCTCATAGGGTCAAATACTCTCTTACTTGATACAAGGGAGAGCTAGTGATGTAAGCCTGACATCTGCTTGAAGGACGAGAAAGAAGGCGGTCTCTTCCCCCTCCTCACTTTCCTTGGATTATAAAATGTAGCCCACCTAATCCTCAGGGCAGTTGGGAAAACAAGACTGAGGAAGCATGGAGCTCTGAACCATGGCAGTGAACAGCTTCTAGAGGGGACTTTCAAAGAGCAAGAAAATTCCTAAGAGAGTGGTCTCAAAGGATGGTCCTTGGATCAGCAGCATTGGCATTGCCTGCAACTTGTTAGCAATGCATGGTCTCAGGCTCTCCCCCAGATCTACTAAATCGAAAACTCTGGGTGATAAGACCCAGAAATCTGGTGTGGTTTTTGTTTTGTTTTGTTTTGTTTTGTTTTGTTTTATTTTGTTTTTGTCTTTTCTAGGGCCATTCCCGCGGCACATAGAGATTCCCAGGCTAGGGGTCCAATCGGAGCTATATCTGCCAGCCTACGCCACAGCCACAGCAATGCCAGATCCAAGCCGCGTCTGCAACCCACACCACAGCTCATGGCAACGCCAGATCGTCGGCCCACTGAGCAAGGCCAGAGATGGAACCCTCAACTTCATGGTTCCTAGTCGGATTCTTTAACCACTGCACCACGATGGGAACTCCAGAAATCTGTGTTTTAACAAGCCCTCCAGATGACAGGATGCACATCCAAGTTCTAAGGTTAAGGGTAAGGCAAGAAGGGTAAAGGGTTTGATATCTGCCCAAATCCGACTAGAAGGCAGTCATGAAAGAATCACAGGGGAAAACTCATTTCAGTGGTTCTCCACTCTGGCTTCACATTGGAATCACCTAGAGAGCTTTATAAACTCCTTATACCAGGCTGCATGCAGAGAAATTAAGTCAGGATCACTAGGAATGGGACCAAGGAGTCTGTATTTTTTTAAACCTCCCCATGCAATTTCCCTGTACAGACCTGGCTGAACAGCACGGGGTCTGTGCTTTTGTTGTAGAACGGGTGGCAAGGGCAGCCAGGACCCAGGACACCTGGAAATTCTGCCTGATAATGTAGCTGGCTGGGCTTCACCCAGCTGTTACGGAGAGGTTGATGGCAATACTTCTGGGAGGGGATTAATTCATTACAAAGGAGAGAATGCATTTAGTTAATTAAGTATGGTAAATGTGCCTCATAAGTACTTCTGTGAGGAAGAGGGCGGAGGGAGAAGGACAGAAGAGGTATAAAAATGTGGTTGTTTAACTTATCTCTTGCTGCTAGAAAGAGAATGTACTCAATCAGTAGAATTAGATGAAAAGGCTTGATAATGAAGAAGAGACTCAACACTGTGGATATACCTTAGGAGAATGATTTTAGAGTGGAGTCTGGGAGGACATTATGCAGAAGACAAGGGAAGATGATACCTGTGTCATAATAGCCAGGGCCATGACATCTGGAGTTGGACTGACTGGGTTCAAATCCCATCTCTGCCTTTTCATAGCTATGTGACTTCAGGCATGTTGCTCAACCTCTCTGGACCAGTCTCTTTGTTCTTTTTCCTAGGGTCTATAAAACATTATTTTTTTTCATATTTTACTATTTTTTTGTGTGTGTTTTTGTTTTGTTTTGTTTTTAAATCAAGAAGTAATCTAGGACTAGCATTGTTTGCTAGACCTGGCCATTGTTTGATACCTAATGGGGCGGGGGAGGGGAGGGGATAAAAATTTCTATCTCACTGGGTTTTTGTGATGATTAAATGGGTTAATCCATGCAATGTGTTTATTATGCCAGTTCCTGGCACTCAAAGGTGAGCTGCTGTATTAACTGTTTGTGTTTATAAGATTGTGGATAACAGGGATTGCACTGAACCAGGAGCTCGAGGATTTCTTGGCATGGAGCATGCTTCCTTTCTTCCCCCAGTAACATGGCTGTGACTCTTGCAAATAAGCCGTGAATCTATGTAGTCCCAAGAGTTCTAACATTTGTTGACTTCTTCACAATTGCAGAGACTGTTGCTTCAACTGCTCTCCCACCTCTGGCCACCATCAAAAAGTGTCAAATCAGCCCTAAGGGCATAGGAAGAGCTCAGAGACCTCCAGCCAATACAGCAGTGAGCTGACGACATCAGAGCCCTCTCAACACTCCAAATACACAGGAATGCTGAATAAAATATAACATCAAAAGCTTCAAATACATAGCTTGGATCAAAAATAAACATAAAGGAAAAGAGAATCCCAGGTCTCAGAAAGGACAAGCAAACGAAATGAGCCCAAAGATCCATGAGAAATCAGAACTGCATATACCTAGAGAGTCATAACACCAATGCCTGGAGAGCAGAGATGCCTCCACAGGATGGGAGCTGATAAAGCCCAAAGCAGGGAACCATAGAGGGCTTTCTGTCCATGAAAGGGACACAACAAAGCTCTACCTTGCGGCTTAAGCACATAGCTTTCAGGTGAGTTGGCCACCCCAGACCATAGGTGGTAAAAGATTCACTGAGAGAAATTTCAGTATCAAGGCTCTGCCATGAGCTTCCCCATTCTTGGCCCCCCTGGGAGTCCCAAAGAAAAAATTCCCACTGAAAAGGAGCTCACAGTTAAAAAAATTAGAAAGCACCTAAAGAAACCAAAGCCCCCACATGAGGCAGAAGAGACAACTAATGAAGGAATTCAAACCATAGAAACTAAATGCATGAGACCTCTTTAAAAGTCTTTTTGAGGTTAGGTGAGAATGTTTGATAAAATAAAGCAAAGAAAATAAAGTCAACAGCAGCTACAGATCATTAACCAAAGACACAGAGGCTACATGAAAGAGACAGCGGTCTGTTCAATTTCTGCCTGCTGGTTTTAAGGATGTGATACAGATAAGTGAAAAAAGGATACTCATGTAAGTGCAGGCTGACAAGGTCTTTCTAGTCTTCATGGAAAAGCCAAGTTATCAACAAGGATCAGAAGCCTTAATATTTTTGCACACATTTTTGAGAAATCCACTTTTAGGGATTTATTCTAAAAAAATAGCAATGGATATGAGCACAGATTAGCTACAAGGATTTTTTTCACTGCTGAACAATTGGAAACATCCTAAATGTTCAGCAGCAAGGGTTGTGTCAAATAAATGAGGATATATCCAGATGTTGGGATTCCAGGCAGGCACCAAAATGTATGCTATTGAAGAATGTTAAATGACATGGTAAGATGTTCATAACATTGTAAGTAAAAAGACAGACTTTTTTTGTAATTGCATGGGCAATACAATTCCATCTTTTATAAATATAGGATAAAGATAAACACTGTGGTTTAATATTTAACTGTGGAAACTCAATTATGAAAAATAGATGTAATACTGGAAACAAAAGTCACAAACAGGATTATCTTTGAACGGTAATACATTATGTCATTGATGGAAAGACATCACTGGCCCAGTTGAAAAATGAAAATTGTCTTTAATGGGAAAGGATGTGGAAACTTTTGGAGAGTGCTATGTAAAGCAGAAAATAATACAGCTCCTCACAGGCAAAGATTCCAGTTTCCTGAATCTCTGCACGATGATGATAGCTGTCAGTAATATGCATTGCTCTCCAAGTTTCTCTTCTTGTCCGCCCATTCTGCAGTCTCTGGCTACCCTTCTGCTTGAAATCAGGTGAAAATCACTGATGTAAAAGACCATTTTTACCATTTCTGAGAGTTCACTGCAAGGCTGGGTTAAGAGATGGTATCTTCTCCAGAGTTATCCTGCAAGCATCATGGCCATGTGAGTTCTAATAAAGCATTGACTACAGGAGATTTCCTTTCCTGTCCTTCTTTGTCCTTGTTTATATTTTCCAAATATATTATTCTGTATTAGTCACCAGAAGCTACAGGGTAACCAAATGACCTCTAAATCAGTAACTCAGCCCAAGAACTTTTTTTTTTTGTCTTTTTGTCCTTTTAGGGCCACACCTGCAGCATATGGAGGTTCCCAGGCTAGGGGTCCAATCAGAGCTGTAGCCACCAGCCCACACCAGAGCCATAGCAACTCAGGATCCAAGCCTCATCTGTGACCTACACCATGGCTCATGGCAACACCAGATCCTTAACCCACTGAGTGAGGCCAGGGATCAAACCTGCATCCTCATGGATGCTAGTTGGGTTCATTAACCACTGAGCCATGTTGGGAACTCCAAGAATTTCTTTTCAAACTAAAAACCTGATACTATCTTATAGCAATGTTATCTAGGACACACAGCTCTGAAGGTTGGGGCAGCAGGAGAAGAGAGCGAATGGAGATGGCACAATGGCCCCTAAATACCTTAGGACAGAAGAGACACACCATTTCGGCTTATACTTCATGAGCTAGGATCCATTGGCTAGAATCCCCGGTGCCCACATGGCAAGGTACTGGTAAGCATATTCTTCACTTGTACCAGAAAATCTCCTATACCACATATAAAGGACACAGGTAATCCTGACCGCCTCTTTAATAAATACTATTTTTTAACACCATGTCCGGGGGGGAATACTTTCCTATTAGAATTAACCTCAGAAGGAAATCAGCATGTTGTCTCTAAAGGGAACCCAGTCACATATGTCACTGTCTTTTGTCAAATAAGTGGATGACTTTCCAGGTCTTGGGAATGTCTTCATAACCCATTCCTCCACTCCCTCCCAAAGACACCTAAACCTCCCCCTCTTACAGAGACCAAAAATCAAGAGGACGAATCTCTGTATTATGATGGGTCCAAGCTGGTTAGCACAGAGGAACAACAGTGTCATCAAGGCTTCGGGTGTTTTCCATCCTCTGGACTGCTACCCTCTGCATGGCCTTGGGATGGCAGGTCCTACCTGAGACACTGCGGCCTCCCCAAATTTCATCCAAAGTCATGAAAAAGACAGTCTTATGCATGATGCAACAACTTTTATCAAGAAAGGAACTTTTTTCCCCAGAATCTCCCCACCAAGGCACACTTGCCTTTCATCTCCTTGGCCAGGATTGTACATACCCACACACTTAAACCAACCACTAGCTCTAGGTGTGAAATGACCATAACTGTACTTTAGCAACCAACATACACCACCCTGGAGTTGAGAAAGAGGCCATGAGGCACATGAAAGACCACTACTTAGTCCAAAATGAGGTTCTGTTAGCAAGAAAGAAAGAGAAGTAAGAAATCAACAGCCTTCTACAGATGGAATAGGCAATACTCGTTGTGGATCAGGAATCATCTACACAGTTTCTCAATAAATGTTTCTCAGTGCCAAGTGTCATGGTGGGCTTATGGAGCCAGAGAGGGATTAGACACATGCCCTACCCTCAGTGAATTTGCAGTCCAATAGAACTGCTCAGGCATTAATTAAGTAACCATAACAGATTGTGACAGATGCACAGATAAATGTTTATGCTACATATGGAAGCATGGAAGAGAGACTTGAGGGAAATCATGGAAGGTTCTCAGAGGAGCTGACACTTAAGCTGGACCTCGAAGGCTGAGGAGGAGTTTACCAGTTAGACAATGTGAGTAGAGAGAGCAGTCCAGGGAAAGGCAGAAGGGAATGAATAAATGATTGAATGAACAAATGCAAAAGACAATATGAGAAGATACCTCAAAGAAAAACATGCTTAGTAAGAGATGGCAGTGTGAGCTTTGTGAGTCCCTAACCAGTAAGGCCTTTGAGAATGTTTAGTGGAGTCTGTGGTTGTAGTACCTGTGATTATACACACTGCTGACTGCGTAACTTCAGGGTAATTGCAGGGAGAAAATGAATTGCATTCAAGTACAGGGAGACATCCTCACCAGAAGTAATAAATCCAAACACCCTTTCAGACACAAACCTTTATGGGTATGAAGTGTCTTAGGAATAGTCAAAATCACGTACAACAGAGCGGTGCATCTTAATGCAGTGGAGCCCAGGAGCTACCTTCCCTCCCGCTATGAATCTTTACAAAACGTTAACTCTTGGTGGCCAGTCCTCTTTCTGGTTACAAGGGAGGTTTGAGCAGTCCAGTCAAAGCAAATGGGAGATCTAGAGGAAAAAGGTAGCTGGTCCCTACTGCTGTATTTCCCTAGGAATCTGGAGTGACTGGAGACTTTTCTAGCCTGTGACAGACTGTTGTCACTTTTTTCCAAAAATGATAATCAAGTGTCTTCCATGATTACAATACAGGTTTACCTGGAAGCAGAAGGATGGAGAATTTGATCTCTCAAGATCTCCCTCCAGCTTTATATTGAAGGAGAGAGCATGGCAGAGGGAATGTGATACCATAAAGAATAGATTTGCTTTGTTCCTGTTTCCTGGCATAGTATTTCAAAATCCTGGGAATTTCTGGAATGATAGAAGTAACTTTTTTATTTATAATGACCTACTTTTGGGGATACGGTACAGCAAGGAAGAGGTCTAGATGGCTTCAGAGTGGGGGGCTTGTGGTCAAGGGAACCAACAGTGCAATTAAAGGGCGGGATCAGACTTCCCTACGTGGTGCAGTGGATTTGAAACTGACTAGGAACCATGAGATTGCAGATTCCATCCCTGGCCTTGCTCAGTGGGTTAAGGATCCCCCGTTGCCATGAGCTGTGGTGTAGGTCACAGACGAAGCTCGGATTTGGCATTGCTGTGGCTCAGGCGTAGGCTGGCGGCAACAGCTCTGATTAGACCCCTAGCCTGAGGACTTCCATATGCCGCAGGTGCAGCCCTAAAAAGACAAAAAGACCAAAAAAAAAAAACCACAAAAACAAAAAACAAAACAAAAGGGCTGGACCTTTCAGCCATCTCTGAAGAGGGGAAGAGAGCTGGAGATTAAGTTCAATCATGTGGTTGAAATTAAATCAAGGGAATTCCCGGCAAAGCTCAGCGGAAATGAATCTGACTGGCATCCATGAAGATGCAGGTTCAATCCCTGGCCTCGCCCAGTGGGTTAAGGATCCAATGTTGTCCTGAGCTGTGGTGTAGGTCAAAGACACAGCTTGGAACTGTGCCACAGGCCGGCAGCTACAGCTCTGATTCGACCCCTAGCCTGGGAATTTCCATATGCTGAAGGTAAGGCCCTAAAAAGACAAAACAAAAAATATCAAGGATTTAGTCAATCATGCTGATGTAATGAAACCTGGATTAAAAGGCTTGGACACCAAGGCTTAGGGGAACGTTCAGCCTGGTGAACACATCAATGTGCTGGGAGGGTGGCACACCTGGATCCTTCGGGGAAAGAGTATGGAAGCTCTGAACCCCCTCCCCACCCTGCCTTACACTTCTCTTCCGATTAGCTGTTCTTGAATTGTATCCTTTATAATAAAACTGTCATCATGAGCACAATGCATTCAGTGAGTTCCTTGAGTTATTCTAGTGAATTACCAAACCTCAAAGGGAGTTATAGGAAACCCCAAATCTGTAACAGAAGTGTGAGTGGTGAGGGGACACCTGGGACTTGTGGTTGTTCTCTGAAGAAGGAACGGTCTAGTGGGGCTAAGACTAATTAGCCCCTATGGGGCTGCACTAATTCTGGGGAGTTAATGTCAGAATTGAACTGAAATGAACTGAATTGCCACTCAACTGGTACTGGAACGTAGGGAATAATGATGATGGTTGACACTTATCGAGCACTTATTATTTGCCATATGCACATCAAATCTTTTATATGCATTTCTCAGATAAGAAGCCAGAGCCCACCCTACTCCCAATATTGATGGTTGCAGTTTACATCATGGATAGATTCCTCCATGTGTGTGTGTGTGTGTGTGTGTGTGTGTGTGTGTGTGTGTGTGTGTAGTTTTAAATTAGGTCACACATTCCTTAGTGTGGCCTTCAACTGGCCAGGGATTTCACACCTTTTGTTCAGGTATCCCACCTTGTCTCCAGCCTTTCCAGTGAGCAGTTACGGATCTGTAAACACTCCAAGGGATGCTATTTAAAGACAGCCTTTCGTAAATCAGAGTGCTTCTGAAACACAAACGGATGTAATCACTCCCTAATTTGCCTGGTTTGTGGGTTTGGATTTGCTTGCTTGCTTTATTTAGACTGTTCTGAATCCTGTTGTGGGCTGAGAATCAACAGCTTCAGCCATAAGTGCTCTGACTCTATTATGTTTTGTTTTATGCAACACCAGGTGTGATGCCAGACGAATAATTTTATTTTTTTCCCAATGCTATATGTTACACATCCAAGTGAGTATTGTCCTTCAAAGTTCTCACATTGAGAAGGCAAGTGCTTTCCCCACCACTCTGTCTTGAGTACCTGGAGCACCCCTGTCGTATCACTCCTCGTACTCCCTTTCCTAGAGCCTGAGGGTTCTTCCTGCACAGGAATTAAGCTGTTTGGTTTTTTAAATCAAATGTCACACATTACTGGATTCTGTATACCTCCACCCTCTTCTCCATGGGTCTCAGCACATTGGTCGATGGGCAGGAATGGAAGCAAAGAGAAGAGGGATGAGGAGGTTCAGGTGCGGGACAATGGGGGCTTGGACTAGGGTCACGGCAGTGGGATGGGGAGACACAAACTATCTTTGGAGGCCACCACTCATTGGAGGTTTGAGGTGTGTCAGTGAAGAAAAAAAAACAAGTCACTTCTGATCTCTCCCCAAAATTCTCAGTGACCCTTTGGAGCCCTTGTCATACTTGGTAATCATAATTACTTGTGACTGTTTTTCTATTGTCTATCTCCTAGACTGTGAGCTCCAGGAGAGCAGAGGTCAGCAGATAGCTTAGCACCCAGGAGGACTCCATAAATATTTGCGAAATGAATAAATGAATGAAGTAGTAACCATCGCAGCTCAGCATTAACAAATCCAACTGGTATCCATGAGGATATGGGTTCCATCCCTGGTCTCACTCAATGGGTTAAGGATCTGGCATTGCCATGAGCTGTGGTGTAGGTCGCAGATGCAGCTAGGATCCAGCACTGCTGAGGCTGTGGTGTAGGCTGACAGCTGCAGCTCTGATTCGACCCCTAGCCTGGGAATTTCCATATGCTGTGGGTACTGCCCTAAAAAGACAAATACTACTACTAATAATAAATGGATGATCATCTTATCCCTCTGGTAGAAGCCCATGCACAAACTCAAACTTGCTGCATTCAGTGACTGAGCTTCCTACTTTGGCTCTAAAGCTTGAAATTCCATGCCTCTCAGTCCGAACAAGGAGCAGAGAAACATAACTCTCCAGACTCAAAGAAGACATCAGAATCATGGCCTGATTTAGGACTAAACTGAGACTGAGCAACTATCTCCAGTCAGAAGTTCTCCAGCTTCAAAGGTCATGGACACATTTGAGAATCTGATAGAAGCTATAGAGCATCTCCACTTCTCCAAATGCACATATGAACAGAATTTTGCACAGTATTTCAGAGACTTCACTGACCACAATGGACCACCCAGAGTTCTTGGTAAAGAATTTCTGAGCTCTAATCCAAAGCTCTAGTTTTACAAATGTGCCAGAGAGGGGAAGTGACTTGCCCAGGATCACACAGATGGAAAGAAAGAAGGGGAAGGAAACCCTTTTTTGAGCTGTAAATGGTCAGGACTTTCTCATTTTTCCAGATCCTTCACTTCCTCTAGGTAGACACAGTCAGCACATTCATCCAGAGCTGGACTTTTCTCCTTAAAAGTCCTTTTTTTTTTTGTCATGGAAATGCATCTTCAGAAATTGTTCTTGGGCCAAAATCTCCCCAGACCCGGTTTGAAGCTTCGGAAGGAGAAGAGCTGCATACTGATATGCATATGTATTGGGATAGTTTGGAGAGAATGGTTCCTGTTGTTAGTGAAGGAAAGTATTTTTCCTTTTGATTCTCTTTTTACTGTTTTCCCAAGTGTTTTTCTGACTCAGAGGTGAACCAGAGCTCAGTTCTGCTCCATAGGATTAGTTAACAATCTTTGACAGGGATGCATTCTCAGTTGGAACCCCTGCAAAATACTGAATTATTCACACCAAACAGGTCACATTTGCTGATGGAGCAAGTAAAATTTTGTGTGTCATGGAAAGACTTGTTAAACTGAGTGCTTCAGTCAAACAAGCACGACCGGGGTCTAATTTGTTGATGTTGCTTGACATCTGCCTCTTGAAAGTGATGAGGGCTGCCTCTGCCTAATGGGCAGAGAGAGTGAGCCCATTTCTCACTCTCATGAGGATCTTCCTCAAACCCTGTTTTTCATCTATGCTGTCTGCTATCAGCATTTGGATTTTGGAGAGTTCCATGCTTGAGGCTGTATGGAAGGCAGAAAGACAAGACTGGTCACTTTGTGAGTGATGATTCCTAATGCTATCTCTCTCTCTCTTTTTTTTTTTTTTTTTTTTTTAGGGCTGCACCTGCAGCATATGGAAGTTCCCAGGCTAGGGGTCAAATCGGAGCTACAGCTGCCAGCCTATACTACAGCCGCAGCAATGACAGATCCGAGCCAAGTCTGCAACCTAAACCACAACTCCAGATCCTTAACCCATTGAGCAAGGCCAGGGATCAAATCCGCATCCTCATATATACTAGCCAGATTTGTTCTCTACTGTGCCATGATGGGAATTCCCTAACGACGCTATCTTTATCAAGAATCATTTGGTTGCAAGGAACAGAAACCTCCTTAGGGGAGGTCCTGTTGTGGCTCATCAGTAACAAACCCAACTAGTATCCAAGAGGACACAGGTTTGATCCCTGGCCTTGCTCAGTGGGTTAAGGATCTGGCATTGCCACAAACTGCAGTGTAGGTTGCAGATGCAGCTCAGATCCCACATTGCTGTGGCTGTGGCATAGGCCAGCAGCTGAAGCTCTGATTTGACCCCTAGCCTGGGAACTTCCATATGCCATGGGTGTGGCCCAAAAAAGACAAGAAAGGAAGAAAGAAAGAAAGAAAGAAACAAACAAACAAACAAACAAACAAACCTCCTTAGACTGACTCAAGTAAGAGGAGGTTGACTGAATGGATAAAGGGTAATCTTATGCATTTCAATGATGGAGAAAACCACTGGACCTTTGAGAATCAGAACTCATTAGATAACTGTGTCTCCTCTCTTTCTATTTCTCTCCCTCTCTCTCAGTACATGAACAAATCTAGCAAATTGATACATAGGAATCCAAGTGCATCAATCATAGAAGGCGGTCCCACAATTTTGGCTTAAATATGGCCCTGGCAACCTGGATGTAGCCTAACCTCAGCAGCTGGGGGAGAAGAAACCATATGTTGCTGTCCGTGGTCCTAAACAACTGTTAAGCACAGATAGTTTTTCCCCTAGAACTGGGACCCAGATGTCCTCATTCAAGACAGTCTAGGACAACTACATCATATTTTGAGAGAGAGGTGAGGGTACAGAATGAAAAAAGGAAGAATGAAAGAAAAATACAAGCCATTGGAAGGAGGCCATGCAGGACCACAGTTGACTAGGAATGACAGGAAATAAGCATGACCATTGGTTAGGTTATATCACTGCATTCATGGGTTGTTTATTTATTATGGTTATTTTATCTTCTCTACTGATGAACAAGCAGATTTTTTTTCACAGCTGAAAGACAAATAGAATTACCAATCTTGCTCCAGTCTAATGCCATACTTAGAAGTGTCAGGGAACTCATCACTTTATAATATTTAATCCCAGTAGTATAAGAATCTTAGTTTTTGAACATTTCTTGTGTCAGACTCAATCTGCTGCCTTGTAACCATCACCCTCTGTTTTAGGTTCTGCTGCCTCTTCCACATGGCAGCCCTTCAGCTAATTAAAGCCCGCTCTTACCTGCTCCAGGTCATCCCTCCCCAGTTGACCCTGGGACTCCTGTGCTGCATCAGCATATCATGACTGAGCATCAGGTGGAACATAAAGATTAAAGTGAAACTTCTGAGATGAGAGTCTGTGCTAATGACAGCATCTGAATGTTCAGTTCCAAGCAGTCCTAAATCCTGCCCAGCTTTTGATCAACGATCTCCATACTCTCTGCAGAGAGCAGTGTTTCATCTGCTCTGGGATATGAGCCATAGCTCTAAGACGTGAACCCTAGCCTCCTCTTTCTAAGATTAGACAAAGCAGGAAATGCAGTCCCTACAGCAGAGAGGAGGCTAAGCTTATGGTGTTCCTCTCCGTTCTCCTTCCTGCATCCCAAATTCTATCCCACTGTCTCCATGAATCATAAAATACAACCATCTTAATGATAGTCACTGATCTGTGGTCATAACGTGTAGTCTTTTATCCTTACAATGAACATTGGTTGAGCTGCTACTGTGGGCCAGGCACAGATGATTTAAAGATTTCTAACATCCAGACCCAGCTCAAACGAAGCCCATGATCTGGTGAAGGATACAGAAATATATTAAAAACAAATGATTACAATAGACAAGTCCTTTGAGATTAGGACCAAACTTGACATATAAACAAGGTGCTTAGAGGCATTATGGAGAGAGGATAGGTTCTACTCAGCAGATCAGAAAAGGCTCTGTAGAAGAGAGAGCATTTAGTCTGGCTATTTAGGGGTGAATAGGAGTTTTCTAGAGGACTGAAATGTGAGAACAAGTGAGAACAAGATTCCAGACATTATTTGCCAAAGCTCACAGGTGTAAGAATTCAGGGCCAGTTTGGAGAAGAACTGACAGAACCATGGGGTGAGAATGTTGGATTCACACCACTAAGTCAACCAATAAATAGGAATGAGCCCCTTCTAAGGGCCAGCCACCAGGGTACAGGAGTAAATATGTTAGGCTTGGCCCATAATTTCCTGGAGCCTCTACTGCTTGAGGGAAGAACCTCAAAAGAAGATGTTCCCATGGAGAGGCTTCCATAACACTTTACACTTCTTGAGGTAGCACCCATCACTCTCTATAGCTACTGTCTGTTGACTTGTCATGCTCCCTAATTAGACTGTGAGTTACTTTAGAACAAAATCTTGTGCCATCTCCCACTTCTGCATTCCCTGTGCCCAGCGGTTCCTGGCATATAGTGACCACTCAAATATGTGATGAAAGAATAAATGGATGAAAAGCTGATAAGGCCAGTTTCTGACTGGTTTTCCCTGCCTCCTAAGCCTCTTGAGGGGGGGAGCTATTTCTGGTGCTTGTATTCAACGCAATGAGGCAAGAAGTTTTTTTTAAAGCAGCAATAATTGCATTTCCCTAACCCAGAATTGAATTAAACATAGCCTTTAACATGGGTTATTAAAAATGTTTTACTTCTCCCGCTGGCACTTAGAAGTCAGCTCTCCTTCTCAGTTATTCTCTTCCTTCATTTACTTCTTATTAGGGATGTCAAGACCATTGGCATTTTAAAAGTGCATTATGTTGGCTCTTTTCTTCCCAAACACTGCAAAAGAAGTGATGTGACCTTTCATAAGGAAAATGGAACCTTGAGCTTCCCCTCCATGGCAGTCATGTCTGAGATTTCTTATCTCCATGTCAGGAGACCTTCTGTCCAGCCTGACAGGAGTGAGGCTGGGAGATAGATCGAGCCCATCTGATACCGTTCCCTCAAGAGAAAGTGCTGAGGGGAAGGTTTATTAATAGTGCAGACCAGCCCTGCCAAAGGCGACTATGAGGAGGAGATGGGAGAGCGAGGGGGAGAGCACTGGCCTCCAGGGTCACAGTGAACTCTGCTGACATTTCATTTCTTTGACATCTGTGCAGAGAATCCCAGGCTATTGTCCTGGGGGATGAAAAGGAGAGGATGGCCACAGTCAGAAAACCAAAATGGAAAAAATTGACTGACCCAGCAGCCCAAAGGGACGGAATGAATTCCCTCATGGGAAAGGGCAGATCTCTGTAAGTCTCCTGTTTGGCTGCAAAAGATAAGAAATGGGTCTGTTGCCATATTCTGCTCATTAGAGCTCCCTTATGTGATTCCTTTTACACATAGCAAGAATTAGGAGTGTATGAGTAATCAGAGAATATTGCTAAAGTTAAAGCAATTTTTCCTCTCACTGTTCCCATGCTCTTCACAATCAGACTCTGCTACTTCTCACACTCCTGGAATCTGCACCAGACCTTGTGACTAGCATCAGCCAGTAGAACATGGTAGAAGTTATATACTATGTCAGTTCTAAGCTTGGGACTCAAGAGGCTGTGTTTATTTCCATTCTATCTAGGAAATCTTCCTGGCCACCATAGGAACAACTTTGGCCAGCCTGTGGGACGATGAGAGATCAAGCCAACATTTATCCAAGCTGAGGTCTCAAACATGTGAGGGTCCATCACTAAAGCTGCCTACCTAGCTATGATTGAAAATAGATGTAAGAATGTATCCACCTAAGATCAGAAGAACCAACAACCTAGCTGAGCCCAGCCTACTTTGCCAATGACAGAATTGTAAACTAAATAAATGGTTGTTATTTTAAGACACTGTGTTGTGAGGGCATTCTATTACACAGCAAAAGCTAACTGATACACTTGTATTCTTACTCAAGCACCCCTGGAGGACAGGAATATTTGACCAATAGATAGGTTAAATAAAATGATTTTGCTTGAGTGTAGGCTATATAGTCTTTACCCAATCCTCTGCTATGAAGTGCAGGATATGGGAAATTCAACACAATTACACCACTTTAGCACACTTTGCTTGCTTATGGATATCCATCAAAATAAAGCATCACATTTAAATAATTAACCTAGTAAACATCAAAGTAAATAGGATCCCAATTAACATACATATTTTTTTCTGAGATTCTCAGCACACATTTAAAAAATCTTGAAGTATAGCTGATTTACAATGCTGTGTTGGTTTCAGGTGTGTATCAATGCACATATTTTGCCAAGACATAAGCATTCTATTTCTGGCTCCCAGACTCCTAAAAGTGAAGACATGAAAATTATTTATGCATTTAATGTACCCAATTAGCATACTCCTTGTCTATTTGTTTCTACACGTAACATCAATGTTGTTTCCTCATTTTCCCTCATATTAATTAGCCTCCACTCTAGTCACTCTTACTCAATTCTACAAACTTTGTCACCTCCTAGGCCCTCACTCAAGTGGCTTCCCTTGCCTGAAAGCCACCCCCACCTAAATTGGCCTTTAAGGTCAAGTTCATCACCCGCTCCTTCAGTCTTGCCACACTTATTCATTCTAGGAAATATGACTTGGGGCTCAGTGCTCTTTCCATTCCATCTTGGACTGGTGCATCCTTCCCCATACCCCCACCCAAGAAACACCTGTTTTTATTTGGCCTGCATGATTTGGCCCTAGAGACTTTTTTAAAATTTGAATTAGTTGCCAACTTTCAAAAATAATGAAAATTTACATAAAGATCCAGCCTTCTGATTTTTCTTGGAAGCTCACAAGATCTGATAACTATGTAACCATATACCTTCATGGCTATAATTATCAGGAACTGAGCAGCTGCTTCCTTTGACATGGTACAAGAGATGCTGATGTGCCCTCTGCCCCTCATGTGGCTGCATCTCCTACCATTTCTGGGCACCTAGCTGGCCAACTGACTTCCTGCTGCCCACTCATGCAATTCTTTGGGTGTAGTCCCTCTGCCTATGCAGGCTGCTCTGTCTCATTGCAGGACGGACCAGAAGTGCAAGGGAATAAATACTTTCTCATCTCCTCCCAGGAGCAGCTCTCAACCAATCACTGAAAGACACTGGTAAACTTCCCTCATCATCAAAATATTCCTGAGTTCCAACATTCTGGTGGTTGGCTTATTATCCAATGATGCATAATAATAACCCCCAAAGAAAGTAGCTTAAAACAACAATACTCGCTCTCCTGTAAGGTTGCCTGGGAGGTTCTGCTTCACCTGGTGTCATCTGGTCACTGAGTGGTTGCTCTTCATCTAAGCTGCACCATCCAAGATGGCTGGAGTTAGTGCTTACGGAGAGTTGGTGCTAGAAGTCAGCTGGGAGTGCCACGGGGGTGTCTACCAGCATGTGTACATGTGATCTTTCCATGTAGCTTGGGCTTCTCACAACATGGCAGCTGGCTCCCAAGAGGGAATGATCTAAGAGTGAGAATTTCCAAAAGACCTGGACAGAAATGACAGATGTCTCATGAACTGGCCTCAGAAATCACACAGCCTCCTTCCAGTGTCATCTCCCCATTGCTTCCTCAGCCTCTGCTTCCTATCTTTTGAAAGCAGTTGTGCGAAGCCAAGAGGTTTGATGCTGCAACCAGTTCACAACATGAGGTAGGGAGCTGTCAAGTGATCAGAGAATTGTAGAGCCATCCAGTAGCCCAGAGCCTAGCAGGGATTTTGGAATTACCTCTCTTCAGACTTCTTGATAATGGAGATAACTGGGCTTAGAATTTGAACCACAGTTAGGCTTTCAGTTACTTATGGCCAAATGTATTAGATGTACCACTTGATTTAAAATGTGGTGGATGTCACTTTTCAATGTTCCCAAGACTCTGATACACAGTTCCTGATGTAGTCATTTGGAGATGTCAGGAATTGGGAGAAAGGACAATAGAAAAGGCTTGGAGGAATGCATTCTTGCAAAATATCTAAAGATCCATGATGGAGAAAGTAACTCACTCTGCTGAGAGCTTCTCCAGAAGTTTCCTCTGGAAACTAAAACCTTGAATGGGCCAGCTTAAACAGTTTATTCTGGCTTGATAGTTAAGATCTGTGTTATCTCAGTTAAAAAATAACCCTTGGAACACTGACTAACCTTGCAGAGTGGTCTTCACAGCACTGAGCACAGACAATGCCTTGGGTTCTTGCTAGAATTCCGATTCTTGGCTCCCTCTCCTAAAATATTTGGATTCATAGGGGGACAGAGACTGTACAATCTTTATTAAGGATTTCAGGTGTTTCTAGTGTGGATGGTAAATGGACCTCATTTTGCTGTTTTTCAAACTCTACATTTTAAAGGAAGTAATTTGTTGGGTAAAGAGTGTGTATGTGTGTGTGTGTGTGTGTGTGTGTGTAATCTGTATATACACCTGTGATCAGTTGAATTTAATTGGACCACAGCTGGTGTTGATTGCATATTTTTTAATGTGTATTTTCCACACTCCCTCCCCTAGAACAGCCTTTATGACTGAACATCAGCATCGAGCCCAACCTTGGCTGTAAATTTTAAGGTTTATTTAAAGACACATGACAGTCGGAGCTTTTCATTCTTTACCTAAATGATGCTACATGTGGACTTGGGAGTATTAGGTGCAGTATGCCAAAAGGAGAATTTCCACCATGATGGGCAGCTGCCTGTTGCTTTTTAAAACCATGACATGCTTGCTCTAAAAGACAGCTTGGGCAGATTATGTCACGATCCCATCCAGCAGAAGGTCGTCTCTCCTGAGAATAGTCATCAAGGCTGCTGCAAGCTTACATGGGTCTCCATGTGTGAACTGGGAAAAGGTGCCTCTTCCCTTAAGCAGAAAGGGCTTCTCCTGGCTTAATGAGTGGTGTGAAGGAAGAAGGATCCTAAAACAAAACAAGACACAACCAGGGTATTGTTACTAAATGAAGGGGAAGGGATGTTGGGTGTGTTCACTGCCACTGGAAAAGAGATCTTAATGTGTTGACTTTGCATATGATCCAGGCGCCCTTATGCACTGTTCAACCCATACAGAAGCACATGACGGCCAAGTAGGAGTTAACACAAGTCTTGTTCAGAACTGAAGAGTTGGAAGAGCTCCAAACATCAAATTGGAGGCTGTGCATGATGGTGGAAAAATAAAAACACAGCAGCAATACTGTTTAATAAGCCAGATGGTGAAGGCCTCTTCTATGAAGGGTGACCACAGGGAGAGAGAGCTGTGCTGGCATTAACCTCTGGGCGGCCATGTGAGTTTCTCCCCAAGGCTATAGTGGATTATGGTCACTTGGGCCCCATCTGGGAATGCGTTCTTCACCAGAGCACAGGTCTGTGTCCAGCAGGAGTGGATACACCCAGGATCCCTTCCCCACTTGGGGTGATAATACCCAAAAAGGCATCCTTTGCAGAATTTCTTCACCTATACTCCAGTGTTAACGATTTGGGTGCAGCTCCAGAGATGAACAAATGACCCAGGCTTCAGCAGTCAGGATAAATCTCCCAGGAAAAGCTTTGCTTTGTGTTTCACAGACTGTGGAATCAGCTAAAGGGGCAGCATAGTGTTAAGTGTGTGGGCTCTGAAGTCAGCTTTCAACTCCACAAACATCTAGCTGTGTGACCTTGAATGTCTTAGCCTTTCTAGGGCAGCCAGACTCTGAAGTGGTCATGATTTCCACCTTCCAATTATGCCTTGTGTAACCCACTCCGCTCAAGTGTGGGCAGGACCTGGGTCTGGCCTCTAACCAATAAATATGACAAACATGATGGAATGATTGTCACTTCTATAATCATGTTACATAAGACTGTACCATCTATCTTGAAGTCTCTCTCTCTCTCTCTCTCTCTCTCCCTCCCTCCCCTCCTCACTTGGAAGAAGTAAGTGGATATGTTGGCAGGGCCCATGTGTCAAGGAACTGAGGGGGAATCTCTGGTCAATAGGTAACAATAAATTGAGATCCTCAGTACTATGGCCCATGAGTAAAGGGCTGCTGCCAACAATCAGATGAGCTTGGAAGTAGATCCTTCCCCAGTTGAGCCCCAGAGGAGATCACAACCCTGGACAACACTTCAAATGCAACACTTTGATTGCAACCCCAAGCAGAGAACTCTCTTAAGCTGTGTCCAGACTCTTGATCCATGGAAATAGTGAAATAATAAATGTGAGTTGTTATAGCTGCCAAGTATGTGGTAATTCCTTCTGCAGCAATAGATAATTAATACACTCTCTCAGCAAGAGAATGGAGAGAAAGTCACATGGTTGAGGGTGAAGCTTTCAATATGATGTCAAGTACCCTGAAGATTGTTGTGAAGCGGAAGGTAGGATATTGCAGGGGTTTACTTGGCACATAGTAGGCACTCAATAAATTGCACTTCCTTTCCTCCCCTCAGTTAGACCGGTGTTATAAGTTGGCAACCTTGGAGTAAGTTGGAATTATTGGAAGTTTCCAGGGTCAGCCCAGAAAATGCCAGCAGAAGTTAGGAAGCCAAGCTTCTTTGGTGGAAGGTAAAATCATTTTACATCGTTCAAGAGGCTGTGCACAAGGCAAAAACTGTTTCATAATCCTGCCATGTAAACCAGCTGGGATTTTCCTTCACATAAATTGGATTTTGATTTATATGTCAATAAATGCCCCCAGAAACCTCATCATTGGAAAGTTCATCAATCTCAGCTGGCACGGCAGATACGGCCCTAGAGATATCTCCCCAGGAAATATGGCCCTCGTTTACCAGGTCCACATGCTGACGGGGGCATAAAAGAGGGAGTGGGAGGCAGGAAAGACAGGACCACCTACTGGGGCTTTTCAGTGTGAGGCTGAGGACTCAAGTCCCAGAAGACCCTGAGAGAACCTGGTACTTGGGGGACCCACCTGAAGGTGTGGCATGGCTGGAGCATGGAGTAAGTGGCAGCTTGAGATCAGGGTGCTAGGGAAGGGCCAGGTAATGACCAGCACTGAACAATAGGATGTGGGCTTTGGGTTTTGAAACAAGAGAACGGCAGATCAGATGTGAATCTTCCAAACAGCATTCTAGCTGCGATGTGAAGAATAGGACAGAGGGATGAGACTGGGGACAGGGAGACCAGCTTGGACGTCACTGCTATCCTTATACAACCAGTAATGGCACCCTGGATGGCGGTGGCAGTCTGGGTGAAGAGAAGGGGGTGGATGTAAGGACTCTTGGCAGATTCCTGTAGCAAGCCTGGTGACCGACAGGACTGGATAGAGAGGGCTAGTAGGATGACACTGGTTTCTGACACAAGTCAGAGAATGGTGACAGCATATAGAATCAGAATTGTGGCAGAAAAGTAACACAGCCAATGATCAGCCAGAAGTCTCAGGATAATTCCAGAAGGACTAAATGGAAGAGAAAGGGAAATCTTCAGCCAGGAGAGCATAGCCTCCAGCTAGGAGAAAAATGGCCCGAATCAGCTACTTCATTCATTACATCGTGCAAAGTCCCTGTCATTCTCAGAATGTCCTCTCTGGGGATCTTCTGACTCAGCTACAAATGAGTCACACCCTCCCCTTTAACCTAATAATAAACTCTTCCTATAGACGAGTCAAGCCATGACGACATTGACTATTCTGACATAGGGATTATATTGACGTGGTTGAACTTTTCACTGAGCTAAAGAGGTATTTGGCTGACCAGTAAAACTGGCAAATATGTGCTATGTGTTTGGGGGTTTGCCACTTCCACTTCCATTGTCTTCCCTTAACTGAGCCTGTATCAAGTCTCAAAAGACTCGAGTCATTCTGCTCTTCAGTTCCTCTAGCACATGGCCAATTATCCAGTATTCCAAGCTCAGAGGCTCTTTGTGAGGACTAGATGCCATGATGAGTGTAAAGGATTTGGCACAGTTTTTGACAAAAAGACCTTAGATTTCCTTGTTATCAGCACCGTTGCTATTGATGTCACTGACATAGTCAATATTATCATGAATATAGTATGGTGTTGATCAGACCACTCCCCTGCTCAAAAGTCCATTGTGGCTCCCCAGTGTATACAGGACAGAGTCCACACTCCGCCTGGCCATCATAACATGACATCATCATACCTGTCCAGGTTTAATTTCTTCAGCTCTTTAACACCTGTCTTACATTTAGCCATACAATCATGTAGATATTTGTAACCCTTTGCCAAACATTAGACATGAATTAGATGTTCTTTCGCCTCATGAAATTAATGCTCTATTTGTAGATTAAGACACCTAGTGAGAGTCCAGAAAAAGCTAAATGTTGGGCAAGGGACAGCTTTATAACTAACGAGGGGTTTAATTCCTAAGCCAAGTGGTTCTTGATGAGCAGAAAAGGAATCTGTGTAAAATCTCCTTGCCAAGACCCAGTCAAGTGCCTGATACAGGACATTCATACAATCATGCAGTTCAGGGCTGGGCACTGTTCTAGGCATATAACATATATTATCTCATCTAAGGAATCACAACTCTAGGAGGTATACAATTTCATCCCCATTTTACAGAAGAGGAATCTGAGGCTCAAGGAGATTAAGTACCTTGCCTTAATTTTCCCAGAGGATAAATAATGTTAAACTGAGTCCAGATACTTTTTTTTTTCTTTGCTTTTTAGGGCTACACTCGTGGCATGTGGAAGTTCCCAGGCTAGGGGTCAAATCAGAGCTGCCAGCCTACGCCACAGCCACAGCAATGCCAGATCAGAGCTGCGTCTGTGACCTACACCACAGCTCACAGCAATGCTGGACCCTTAACCCACTGAAGGAGGCCAGGGATCGACCCTGCGTCATCACATATACTAGTCAGATTTACTGGCTTATGGAGATTAGTTGAAATAATGCTAGCTGTGCCACAACGAGAACTCCAAGTCCAGATACTTTTAACCGCAAATCTCTCAACACTTCAAGACCACTGCAGTGGCTTTCAGGTGTGGGTGGTCATTGAAATTCACAAGATACACAATAGGCTCACCAGGCACAAGGCTTATTTCACCTTAAGAAGGAATACAGAGTAAGGAGTATAGCTGCTTGTTAGGCTACCAGCATCATAAGTCTTGGACATCCGGAGCCAATGTCCCATGTTCCAGCTGAAAATTTGATCTTGAGGATGTGGATCACATCAACACAGAGAAGCTTCAGGGTCTTGGATCCTTGAATATCTTGCTAGTGATATAGCACCCTGAGAGGCACATGTTAACTTTCTCATCCTTCATCAGCTGCCCTCCATACTACAGGTCATGTAATAAATTAACCCAACAACCAAGTACAGTGGGCTCAGACATATCACTGGGTCAGTGATGAACATATAGCCACTCCAGCAAGAGCATCATTTATCTCTGATGGATACAATCCTTCCATTAATATCACAAAGAGTCCAAATTTCCTCAAGCACCCCTGAGAATAGAAGAAAGATTTATGGCTCCCCTGTTAGCCCCAGCCCCTTCCTTCTTCTAATGATAATAACAACACTTTTATTAAGAACTCACTATGTGCCAGCCCTGTGCTAATAAACTCTTTATTGGTATTATTTCAACTAATCCCCATAAGCCAGTAAAACAGGTCCAGTTATCACTTCCCATTCTACAGATGAGGAAACTGAGGCTTAAATAGAGTGACATTCCCAAAGTCACACCTCTAGCAAGTGAAGGTGCCAGCATTTAACCCTGGTGCATTTGACTTCCTAACCCACGTTCTTCATCAGTCTGAAAAACTGAGTAATGGAGTCAAAACCAAGTTCATCCCTCCCAGTTAAACTGGTTGTGTGCATGAATTCTAAATCAAATGTCCATCAACAGACAACTGGATTAGGAAGACGTGGTATATATACACAAAGGAATACTACTTAGTCATAAAAAAGAATGAAATAATGCCATTTGCAGCAACATGGATGAAACTAGAGACTCTCATACTGAGTGAAATAAGTCAGAAACAGAAAGACAAACACCATATGATTTCATCCATATCTGGTATCTAATATATAGCACAAATGAACCTTTCCACAGAAAAGAAAATCACGGACTTGGAGAATAGACTTATGGTTGCCGGGAGGAGGGGAAAGGAGTGGGAGGGATTGGGATGCAAACTATCACTCATGGAATGGATTTACAATGAGATCCTGCTGTGTAGCACTGTGAACTATGTCTAGATACTTACAACACAGCACAACAATGGGAGGAAAAATTATGTATACATGTATGTGTAACTGGGTCCCCATGATGTACGGTGGGGAAAAAAAATTGTGTTGGGGGAAATAACAATAAAAAATAAATTTAAATAAATAAATCAATCAAATGATACATCAATTCAAGAGGGGGAAAAATCTGTCAAACTAGTAGACTGTCTAATTTGGTCAGTTCCTGAACCAAACTGGCAAGTCATTTCATTTAAAATAAGTGAGATAACAGGAGTATTTCTTCCACTCCCATCAGTCCTCAGATCAGATCCCAGCTTCCCAGAGCCCCATCTGCAGTGTCGAGCAGACATCCTGAGTAGTACTATTACCCAGAGAACAGAGTCATGGGCTTCACATTGCATTATGGAGACCCTGCCTTGCCACTGTTGAGTACATCAGCTCAAAGAAATGATTTACAGAGGCTACTAGAACAAAAGAAATGTGAGTACACACGCACACACATGCACACACACACATGCACCCCTATAAAATGTTATTGGGTTTCATCCATCAAGATGCCTTTGAACACATCTCATAAACATTTAAAAAAATGTTTACGATGGTGAACAATGCACTTTAATATCTCCTAAATAATTTGTGTTGTCAGGAGCGCCCACTGCAATATTTTCTTGTTTTTGTCCTCTCCGGCAACTGCTGACCACTCCAAAAGAAATGAGCTTCCCACTGTATTAATAGCTTTTTCATCTTCCTGCCACTGCTCCTTCTAAACGGTTTGCCATTATCTATTCATGAA
The DNA here is from genome assembly GCF_016906955.1 of Phacochoerus africanus. Classification (NCBI taxonomy): domain Eukaryota; kingdom Metazoa; phylum Chordata; class Mammalia; order Artiodactyla; family Suidae; genus Phacochoerus; species Phacochoerus africanus. The sequence continues at coordinate 42,821,245 of NC_062558.1, forward strand.
ATAAATAACCACTGCCTTTCATGTCTCCCAAACCCTCCTTGGGACTGGTGAGATTAGAGAAACTGAACCTCTCCAAGGAGCTCTGCAAATTCCTACGTGGCAGAACTTAGGAAGGCTGGCGCTATGTGAAGTCAGTGGACACTAAGTGAATCTGGAAATTGCTTTGTCATAGGAGAGTTCCCATAGGCCTCGGCATAATGTTCTTAAGTGGGCAGGTATGTTGGGTGAAGCCTTTACCAGGTCTATAACCCTTTCCACTCATTCTCTGTGAGTCCTCTCTCTCTCTCATATGGAAGGCATATAACATGCCAATGTAATATTTATTACATTTCCAGAGACTAACATGTGGATCCAAACCCAGGCCCTGACTCACCAGCTGTATGATCCCAGGCAAGCTGCTTTGCCTCTCTGAGCCTCAACCTCAGCTAGTTTATATAAACAACAACAAAGCTGTAAAGCTGTTCTTGCTGTTAATAATAATTTTATAATAATTGAGCAAATGGATCCAGAGAACTTTGGTAGTTTACTCACTGCTGAATGGAGTGGCAAAGGCCAGAGTTTTATCCCATTTTATCTGATGCCAAAATCTGTGCTCATTCCAACTACATGATCAGCACCAGGGGGGGCAAGGCCTCGTCTATCTGTCTCGGCTGCATCCCTAATAACCAACAATAGCAGGTACCCAAGTCTTCATCAGCCCTTATGACTTATTTGGGAGGCCCTATCCTAAGCACTTCTTAATATACCCTTATTTAATCATTACAACAACCATGTAAGTTTTTATTGCCATTTTAAAAATGAGGAAATGGATGGATTGATGGATGGATGAATTCTGTTACGCTGTTTTCCAGATCCAGATTAGCTTGATCACAGAAATCACCTAGGTTCCTATTAAAAATCAGACTTTTGGATTCCCTACAACTCCCTCTCACCCCAGGGACTGTGTTTCAGTAAGTTTTGGCGGGATCCAACCCTGGAATAGGTAGACAGTAGAGTCTGCTCAAGAGGTCTGATAAGTTTTCTAAGCTGAACAAGGTCTGGTTCTCAAAAATTTGGGTCCAAGGATGATATTCACAAACAGCTACTGATAAGGAAGCCAGTTTGTTGTTGTTGTTGTTGTTGTTGTTTTTTGCTTTTTTAGAGCCACACCTGAGGCATATGGAGGTTCCCGGGCTAGAGGTCAAATCAGAGTTACAGCTGCCAGCCACAGCAACGCCAGATCCGAGCTGCAGCTGCAACCTACAACACAGCTCATGGCAATGCTGGATCCTTAACCCACTGAGCAGGGGCAGGGATTGAACCCGAAACCTAATGGTTCCTAGTCAGATTGGTTTCCCCTTCACCACGATGGGAACTCCAGGAAGCCAGTTCTTATCATTTGCCATGGGCTGAAGAAGAAGAGCAGGTCTTGACTCCCCACTTGTCCCTTAACAGGTGTCTGATGGGCACCAATTCACATACATAACCTTGCTGACGGTCAGTTTCCTCAACTGCAAAGCCTGGATAATTGTCCTTCCATGAGCAGTTACGGTCAAATTAGGCAACAATATATTTTTGCTGTCTCCATGATGCCTAGAGCATGGTAGCCATTCAACAACTAATAGCTCTGATTATAACTTATGTAGGATATGATCCAAAAGGGAAGCTTCTTTTAAAAAAATTTTATTACAGTTGATTTACAATGTTCTGTCAATTTCTGATGTACAGCAAAGTGACCTAGTTATACATATATACATACATTCTTTTCTCATATTATTTTCTATCACTTTCTATCACAAGTGATTGGATATAGTTCCCTGTGCTGTACAGCAGGACCCCAATGCTTATCAAAAGGGAAGCTTCTGAGCCATGTAGACATCATGCATTTATTCAGAAAATATTTAGTGAATATTTAGTGCTTACTGTGCATCAGGCACTGTGCTTAAAGCAGTGAATAGAGCAGTTAACGAGATAAATAGGAGTTCCTGCTGTGGCACGGCAGGTTAATGATCTGGTCTCTGTGGCATTGCCATTCCATCCCCAGCCTGGCATGGTGGGTTAGGGATTCAGCGTTGTGGCAGTTGTGACAGAGGTCACAGATGTGGTTTGAATTTGATCCCTGGCCCGGGAACCTCCATGTGCCTCAGGTGCGGCCAAAAAAGAAAAAAAAAGATAAATAAAATCCCTCAGGGAGCTTATAGTCAACTAGGAATGAGGCAGGCAATAAAATATATGAAAAATAATCAAGTGAATTATATAGAATATGCAATAGAAGGCAAATGCTTTGGAGAGAAGAATAAAGGAGGCTAAGGAGAAACAGACACCGAGGGAGAGGGAAATGTTAAAAGGATGGTCATGACACATTGCCCAGAGCGAAGGGTTATTCTGATGAATAAAGCCTTAAAGGAAGTGAGGACTCATGCTTTCCATACCTGGCATTTGAATTCTAGCTTTTCTATTTACTTTCTGTATGACTTGAGGAAAACCTCTTACTCCTCTGAGTGTGTTTCCTGATCTGCAAAACGGGAACAGTGGCTCTCAGAGTCACCAGATTTCATAACAATGTATATTGGGTTTTGTGCATGACATCTTTAAGAAAACTGGACAGATAATGCCTAACATTTACTCTGCACTTCCTCTACCCATCAGGCTCTCTCATAGGCACCTCACATGCAGTATCTCATTGCAATCTTCACTGCAGCTCACTGAAGTAGCATTCTATTCCTATTTTACAGATGAGGAAACTTAGGCTCAAGGATTTGAAATAACTGGCCCAGCATCACTAAATGAGGAAATGGCACAGCCAAGATAGGCACCTGGGTCTGAATCACAAATCTGCTTAATTTTCTCCCTCACTTACTGGCTGGGTGACCTTTGACAAATTAATCTCTAAAGCCTTCATTTCTCATTATTTAAGAAATGGAGAATTGTTTCCCATCACCCATCATAGTAATTCAATCCACGTTTCTGAGGCTGGCTGATAGGAAAACAGGGATGCCTAACCTCAAAGAGAACACAAAACAGTATCCAAACACACTTGGTGAATTGAGTTCACCTCTGATCCAATTTTGATCAGTGGCAGAAGGTGCCTGGATCACTCTATTGGGAAGGATTTCAAGATCACAAATGGTCTGAGTAGATGGTAGTGCCATGATCTATTAGTGATGTCTGGTACAGAAGAGGCCATGAAGAGCAGAGGTGTACGTGTTGGTCCTAAATGGAAAATCCAAGTATCCTTGCAAAATTAAAACCTGCCCTCTATTGTCTTTGATCAAGGTAGAGAGCAACTTACTTGGAGCCAGTTACCAACTTTTATAAAGTGAACATGAACTTGGGAGTCATCCTCTCCATTCTCTGGACATTATCAAGTTCTTGACCTTCATCCATCAATTCAAAAGTTTTTGGCAACATGGTAAAGATAAGCAAATTATTTTCAACTACTTTTGAATTGAACATAGAAGGAAACCAAAGACATTTCCTTGGTCAGAAAGGAATTTGCTTCTTTCTAGGATCGCTTAATGAAAAGCAGCCTGAGGCAGGCAGAGAAGAGAGGGTTTCCCAAACTACTGACCCAGGGACCTGTGTCCATCTCAACGAGGTCTCAGGGGCCTCCTGATTTACGACACAGCATGCCAAGGAGACTGCAAAACAATATAGCAACTGCAGAATGCGCCAAGGCAGGCAGGCTCCTTCCTACCTTCTGAGAAGAAAGTTTTACATAGAAACATGCTAAAAATAACTTTCAGGTGTGACAGGCTGCATTGCATCAGTCAGCTCTCAATTACCAGGGTTTGCGACAGGCGGGAACATTGGTAAAGTGAAGGAAAACTCAGCAGTCGTGTCTGTTTAGCCTAGGAGTCAGTGCAAAGCCTTAAGAGTTTCAAATAGACCTAGGTCCAGATCCTGTTTGAACCACTTCCTGCTGCGTGACCTTGGGCAATTTATTTCGCCTCTCAGAGCCTCCGATTCCTTAGCTAGAAAGTGGGGAGAGTTAGACACAGTTGTCCCTCAGTATCGGCGGAGGATTTGTTCCAGGACCTCAGTCCCTGCAGATACCAAAATCCCCGGATGCTCACGTCCCTCAGTCTTGCTTCCACATGCGGGATGTGGAACCCACCGATACAGAGGGCCCACTGTACCTTCTTCCTAGCAGTTACTGGGAGGATTAAGTGAAATAAAGAACACGCAGCACTCAGAAGAGTCCCTGCCACACAGTAAGCCCTCCATCGATGTGAGTTCGCTGATTGTTTTCCAGCTGAGGGAGGAGAGTATATTATTTTATATATATATTATATTTCTTAATGAGTGTTAGGCAGGCTAATAGTTAAGTGAGTCGCAATCCCTGTATTAAATTCAGGAGATGCAGTGAGGAAAGCTAGATAAGAAATCTAGTTCTCACTCATTCTGAGCCTGCTATTCAGGCTGGGAAATTTTACCCCACATCTCTGAGACTCAGATGGCTCATTTGTCACCTCAAAAAGGGTAGCACAGGAGTTCCCGTCGTGGCGCAGTGGTTAACGAATCCGACTAGGAACCATGAGGTTGCGGGTTCGGTCCCTGCCCTTGCTCAGTGGGTTAACGATCCGGCGTTGCCATGAGCTGTGGTGTAGGTTGCAGACGCGGCTCGGATCTGGCGTTGCTGTGGCTCTGGCGTAGGCCGGTGGCTACAGCTCCAATTGGACCCCTAGCCTGGGAACCTCCATATGCCGCGGGAGCGGCCCAAGAAATAGCAAAAAGACAAAAAAAAAAAAAAAAAAAAAGAAGCCAGCGATGGCAGCAGGATGGAAGGCAACCAAATTGCAGTGGACATTTTGCCCCTGATAAGCCCCATGTAGGATGCTGAGACTTGCACAGGGGTCTCAAACACCTCAAGGCTCTTCTTCCTCCCTCAAACACCCCATTCCCTTCCAAAAGCAACCAAGATTATTCAGAGAAAGTTTTTAAAATGTAAATGTCCCCTTCGTGGTGCTGTGGAGTTCAAATTCTAAGAAAAAGCAAAGCTCCTATATCAGCATTAATTAAACTGCCAGCAAGTAACAGCCCCATTACTCAACCACTAAATCTAATTCCTATCTGTTCGGCAGGAATCCCTGGGCCACATAAACCCAGGCTGGAGTTTTATGTAACCTTAAAGGACTCTTGATAGCTTTTGGGTTCTTTCTTCTCCCCACCCATCTTGCAGTATGGAGAAGGTCTACTCTGTGAGTTAATGGTAAAATAGCTTCCCTCGGCACTTTCCCCATCTGTCTTAATTTTTTAAATTATACTTTTATTAAACCCTTAAGGAAAATGGACTTGCAGAGTTCTCATTAAACAGGGAACTATGCACTACATAAAACAGAGAGATGAAATTTTTTTTTGAAAGCTACCCTCACAATTTGCCTTAATGAATTCTCCCTCTGCTGCTATATTACAGAGTGTGTGCAAATAAATAGAGCACTTCGTGAGTGGTGGATGGGCAAATGGATATTTAAGCAGCCGATAATGGTTCTGGCAGCCTTCAATTGGGAACTTTCTTCTAAGAACTCAAAGCATTTGGTGCATTATGCCACGGTCTTTTCTCCCCAGAGACTGACTTAATGCTGGGATGGAAAGATAACTCATCCCTGGAACCTCTGGTGGAGGGAGAATCATTCCCCCACAACAGCTTCAGAGGAAGCCACAGGAGTCTGCTTTCTAGGAAGATACACAATGTTTACTGAGCACCTACTCTGGCCAAGCTTGCTGCCAAGTGCTCATTCTAGTATCAGTGGTTATCAGCCGTGGTAAACTGGATTATGGTTCCCAACACCACATCCTCCCTTAAACAGAATTATACACCCATGCTCTTTGCCATGTGACTGGTGGGTGGAGTCTACTCCCTTGCCCCATTGTTGTTGAGCTTAGTCAGGTGACTTGTCTTGGCCAATGAAATGAGGGAGGAAGTCAGTGCTACAGTTTCAAGCTTCAAGAGGCATCCCATGTTTCCAATTTCCTGCCCTCTTGCCATCACCATAATAAGGGAGTTGCTGGTCCCCAAAGGAGACACACAGCCTAGAGTTGTACCCGACAGAATTGACCAAATATTAGCCCATCTGCACACAGAAGTGAGAAAAAAGAAAAGAAAGAAAACACACAGATTGCAAACAGGCACATGAAAAGATGCTCAACATCACTTAATTGTTAGAGAAATGCAAATAAAAACTACACTGAGTTATTACCTTGCACCAGTGAGAATGGTTATCATTAAAAAGCCTACCAATAATAAATACTGGTGAGGGTGTAGAGAAAAGGGGATCATCCTACATTGTTGGTGGGAATATAAATTGATGCAGCTACTATGAAGAATAGTGCAGAGGTTCCTTAAGAAACTAAAGATCTAGCAATCCCACTCCTGAGCATATGTCCAAAAAATACAAAAACTCTGATTTGAAAAGACACACACACCACAAAGTTCACTGCAGCACTGTTTACAATAGCCAAGAGATAGACACAACCTAAGTGTTCACTAACAGATGAATGGATAAAGAAGATGTGGTACATATATGCAATGGAATATTACTCAGCCATAAAAAAGAATGAAATAATACCATTTGCAGCAACATGGGTGGACCTAGAGATTATCATGTTAAGTGAAATAAGTTAGAGAGAGAAAGACAACCTATGATATCACATACATGGAATCTAAAAAAAATGATACATGCCTTATCTGAGCATGCCTTATCTAATGATCTAAGCCTTATCATGCATGGAGCTGCCATCCAATTGTGTTTAATTAGTACTCGCTCACACCACAGGTAGCTCACCACTGAATTTCAACAACACTTGGACTGGTCTTCACCTAGTTCTAAAAGGCTAGGGCACTTGGCCCCTGTGCAGAGCTGGAATGCTCTAGAAGTTTCTACATCCAGTTCTTGGTGTCTGATTGATCTTGTCCTGGACTGTTGGCAAAGTTTCCAGATGCACAGCTAAGAGACGACACTTTGAGTGGCACTGGCTCAGAGTTAAGTGGGGCCCTCACCTCAACTAGTAGAGCCCGAAGATGACACTGACATGCTGAATACCCCTAAGTCAACCACATTGTGCTTCTTTCCAATATCAGATTCATGAAATGCCAACCACAGCAGGAAATGGTTTTTCATTGTTGGAAATTTAGCATCCAAGGTGAGATTGCACAGGAGCTGGGGACCAGAGTAGACTGACCTTGACATTCATGCACTATAAGTGCCAAGACCCTCATATAAATGCACCTTCCAAATAAGTATACACTCCCATACCTAAGTTTTATTACTAATTTTCTTAAAAGGATCATCCAGATTATATGAGCTTCAGTTTCTCAAACCTGATCTGATCCACTGGGGACTTAGGCCAAAGCTCACCAAGCTGGTAGGTCCATGAGGTAAACCTGCACATATCCTGAAACTGCAGGAAGTGATGTTTTACCCATACTCTCCTTGCTTCCCAAGGACAAAGTTTCAGGTGCATAGCCAAAGAACCCTGGTATGGAATCTCAGCAATGCCATCTACTTGCTAAGCTTGGATGAGCAGCTGTACAGTCTCAGAGCCCCAATTTCTTTACCTGTACAATGGTACAAGAACAGCGTGCATCAAAGTTTAGCAAGGACACAAGCTCATGGGCTCTGCGCAGAATTGAGTGTTTAACAGAGGCACTATGTAGTGATTTAGCAATTGGCCACTGAAGCCAGAACATCCAAGTTCAAATCCTGCCTCTGCCACTGACCAGCTTTGTGGCTCTGCCAGTTTCCCCACATCTCTGAGCCTCAGTTTCTTCTGCTATGAAATAGAGCTAACATTGTAATTCCATCCTATAATCACTCTGAAGATCAATAAGATGATGCATGAAAAGGATTAGCAGACTCCAATGGGAAATTATTATTATCTTGCAAATACAGGTGATGACTTTGGTCTGAAGCATGTAGGGAAGATATCAGAAGGCCAAGATTAAGGTTGAAGGATCCCATGTTCCTGGAGCTGAGTTATGACAACAAGCCACCCAGGGCTCAAACACACAACCTTGGGTTGTGATGCCTACAGAGCCCATGCTCCCACAAAGCCAGCCTACCATAGGCCACCAAGCCTCTTTCCCTCTGCAAAGAGCTGGCAGCCACGTGCACCTGCTCTCAATTCATTCCCATATCATTCCCCCTAATATCTCCCTGGGGGCTGATTGATGGCGACAGGCGACAATCTATAGCTATGTGACAGAATGTTTACTACCAGCCCTCTAGGAAATGATTACTTCGAGGTAATTTTGAACCTCCAGACTATGATGCACTGTCTCATATATTAAACTGCAGCGAGCAGTGTATAAAAGTATTACAAGGAGACCTTGTATTTCACAGTTTACTGGGGAGGGAGCATGCAGGGGCAAATTGGTTTCAGAGGAAGGTGAGCATGGAGGATTCAAATTCTTTGTATCCAGCCTTTCAGAAGGAACAGAGAATTCAGCTTCAAGTCTATAAGTCCAAGGGCAGTGCCCCTGCTCCAGGGGGAGATCCCACAGCTAGTGCCACTGAGGGCTCACACACTATAAGCATACTACCAAGGCTCCAGGACCCTGCTGCAGCTGCTTCCAGAAGCTGGATAGATTTCTTCCTGCCTCTTGCACAACAATTACAAAAAAAAAAAAATGGATGCCTTGGAGGTGCCTCCTTCTTTACAAGTCCTCTCTTCCATATGAAAGTTTGCTAAAGATGAGGCATATAAACCAATGGAACAAAATAAGAGTTCAGAAACAGACTCACTCATAAATAGCCATCTAATATAACAAAATTTCCTGGAAGAAGAGGAGGAAGGATGTTGTTTTCAATTACTGGTGCTGGGTCACTCCATGTTGGAAAAAAAATTCAGCTTGAACCCTACCTCACACCATACACAGAAATCAATACCACATGGATTACACAGCTAAATGTGAAAGGTAAAAAGAGAATGTTTAGTCAAAAACACAAGAGAGTGTCTTTATGACCTAGGGGTAAGCAAAGATTTCTTAAATAGGTCACAAAAAGTGCTATCTGAAGAGGAATACTGATAAATTGAACTACAGCTATAATGGTTGAGAGTAATCAAAAGATACCATGGAGGGAATGAAAACACACCCAGTAGAGCAGGAGTGGATATTTGCAAATTTACAAAGGACTTTTATCCAAAGTATCAAGAAGAACTCCTACAGGAGTTCCTGTTGTGTCTCAGCAGGTTAAGAATCTGACATACTGTCCTAGAGGATGCAAGTTTGATTCCTGGCATCACTCAGTGGGTTAAGGATCCAGCCTTGCCTCAAGCTGAGGCACAGGTTGCAGATGGGGCTCAGATCCAGCTGTGGCTGTGGTGTAGGCTGGAGTTGCAGCTCAAATTTGACCCCTAGTCTGGGAACTTAGATATGCCACAAGTACAGCCATAAAGAAAAAAAGAAGAAGAAGAAGAACTCCTACAAATTTAGTAAGGGAGAGACAGACAACCCAAAGAGAAAAATGGAAAAGGACTTGAACAGGAAGTTCACAAAAGACAATATCCAATTGGCCAATAAGTACCTGAAAATGTCCTTAAATACTGAAGAAATGCAAATTAAAACTACAATGTGATATCTCTTGCTCTTACCAGAATAGGCTAAAATGTAAAAGATGCAGACACCGAATGCTGGAACAATTGCAAAGTCTCACATACTATCAGCAGCAGTATAAATTGGTGTAAACACTTTATAAAATGATTTCACAGTATCTGCTAAAGCCAACTATGTATATCATATTTGACTCAGCAATTCTACTCAAAAGAAATGCATACATATGTTCACCAATAAATATGTACAAGAATATTCACAGCAGTCATGTTCATATTGGCTGAAAATTATAAACCACCCAAATGTCCATCAAAAGCGGATTTAATAAATTAACCATGGTATCATCACAAAATGGACTATGACCCTGAAATGAGGATAAATGGTATATAACTACATGTACAATATAATTTATATTTCCATATATATTAATTCCACTTATATGTACTATTCCATTAATTCCATACGTATATATTTATATAATTCCATTTCTATAAAGTTTAAAAACTATCCTATGCTTTAGAAGTCAAGACAATAGATATACTTGGGGAAGGGTGGCTGGAAGGGGGGCTCAGTGGGGTTTTCTGGGGAGGTGGTAATTCTTTGTTTCACATTTTAGGCACTGGTTACAGAACTAACCAGTTGCTTGTTATAAATGTTTAACAAGCAATATACTTATACTTCGTGTGATTTTCTGTGTGAATATTATTCTTTAATAAAAAGTTTACCACCCCTCACCAAAAAAAATCCAAGTTTTCCAGGACTGAGTCCCAAGTCGCAAGCTTACAATGGAGATGGCAAAGTGACTTTTTCACTTTTTCCTAGGGAAAAGGAACTCTGGACAAAGGTTATAATACCCCCACCCTTAATAGAGTATGATACTGAAGCTCACTGGCCAAAAAGCATAAAAACAGCCACTAGATGGAGGAGGAGGGGAGAGGAGCATCCATCCTTAGTTAGGTGCCAAGCGCTGTGCTGAGTACTTTTGTGAACATCCCTTCATTCAAGGTTCGCCCTAGCTCAGTACTGTGTCATCCCCTCAGCTAAGTCCTGCTGGGGAAACTGAGGCTTAGAGAAGGGCCAGAAGACACACCTGGGTCTCAGTGGCTCCAAACCCAAGCTCCCAACCTCCAAGAGCAGCTGCTTGGAGCTACCCTTGGAGACTGTACATTGGTAACTGCTTACTAAGTGGGAGATTCTATCATCCCAGGGCCCCATGTCCCCGGGAGAAACGTGGGGACCAGGCGGGCAAGAGGAGACTGGCTTCTCAGCAGGCATGCGCATACTGCCCTCCTGCTCTCCTCATCTCTGCCTTTAATTGGCACGACCTGCCCCAGCTTGTTAACAAGGCAAACTGTTTATTAAAACAGCAGTACCTTCGGTAGTACTTAGGGTAGGCACCAACTGTATATGTGTAACTGAATCACTTTGCTGTACAGCAGAAATTATCGCAAAATTGTAAATCAACTATACTTCAGTAAAACTTTTAAAAATGGGAGAAAAAAGAAGACATTTAAACCACTGGGTGTGTGCATTTACTACACCCAACTGGTTACTATGTGGCATTTCAATAAAGATGACCTGCTTTCTAGTTAGGATTTCCAAATGCCTGCAGACAAGGCTTTTGCTGTCTCAGAAGGGCTTGGAGTCTGCATCTGAGGTGCTGAAAACTTAACAAAGGAGGGTATGTGAGGCAGTGAAGGGGATGGTGAAGAGGTAAGGCAGCCCTGGTTCAAAGGTTCAAATCCCAGCTCCACCACTTACTGAGCAGTAGTAAGTTATGCAGGCTCTATGAGCCCCAGATTCCTCAGCTACAAAATAAGGTCAATATACCCAGATAAGGAGTTGCCTTGTGGCTCCGGGAGTTAAGGATCCAGCGTTGTCACTGCTGTGGCTCTGGGTACAGCTATGGCACAGATTCGATCCCTGGCCTGAAAACTTCTGCATGCCATAGGTGTGGCCAAAAAAAAATATGCCCAGCTATAGGGGTTTGAGGTTATTAATTAGAATGTGTACACACACATTATATGTGTACATATACATACATACAGATATGCACATCTTAGATAGGCACATCTCATTTTGCACAGTTCTGGGCATATAGCAAGTACTCAATTATGGTTATCAGTTGTTAGTTCTCTGCTCACAGCTCTCTGTCCTGGGTTTGGCTTGGGAAACTGATCTAGATATTGTAAAGACCTTAATTTCAGTGCAGAGAAATTACCTAAGTTGCCAAAGGTCTCACAGTTAATAAGGTTGGGTGCTTGGCCAAGGTGAGTCTGGGTCCCAACTGTGTCTGACTTTTGAGCTCCTCCTTTTTCATGGCAATCTATTCCAGATGTGACCTGATTTAGACCTCCCAGTACCAGCCCAGAGGCTCAGGCTGGAGGAATATGCACAGAGGGCCCAGCCAGACAGAGAGCAAGAACCCCTTTTATTTCAAAGCAGATGGCCTTCACACCATTTGGCTCCCAGTCCCATGGAGCTTTCTATTCTGGCTGCTATTTTTGGCCGAAGATGAGATAGGTTGTGGGTTTCACAGCATCTGGAGGATCCATTAAAGGTTGAGGCACAGGAAGAGGCAGGAAGAGGTCAGAATTATCAGCCCCTCCAGAATCATCTGCAAGGGCTCCCCTTGGTGCAATCACTGCCTTCCCACACACCCAGCGAGTGACAAGGTGACCAGAAGAGACTGGGTCAGAGTGTTCTAATGCTGGATTCCAAAATAAACAAGACTAGGCCCCTCTTGATTTCAGCTGCTTGAGAGGCATCCCTGCCCATCCCAGCCCCTGGCTTCTATGCATGGCTTGATTCCAGCCATGGGGCTTGGGATTCAGACATGGATTCAAGTTTGGCTATACTCCCTACGGAGTTGGAAAGACATGAGCTTTTAACCAAAGCCCCTGCAACATTGATAAATTTATTTTAAATCACACAATAGTCCTATACTAACACATCATGTGCATCATGGTGACGAGTCTACTGTAAAACATGGAGAAAACACACAAAATGCAAGAGTTAGAAATGTGAAATAAATATAGCCAATCTTATCCTTTCTCCCATACCACCGTACATAGTCAACACTCTTGGTACCTGTTCCCTTCTCCAGGTGACATACTCATTCATAAAAGAGCTGCCCTCTTATCTGAGCAACAGCCCTTGGACAAAGGGAGATGCCTCAACTGGAAGTTGATACCCCTCACCACCTAGAGTCAGGTGGCTGACAGAGGTACACAAAAGGTCAAGCTGATGTGGTGAAATTTCCCTTCTAGAGGTTCCAGATGGATCACACTGAAGCTAGACTAGTTGAGGTCACACCTTTGCTCAGATTTTTCCTCTTCTTCATCCTGCCTCCCTGACTCTCCCATTGGTTTCTCCTGAGTGCATTCCTTCAATAAGTCACATGGATCCAAATGCTTGCCTCAGGCTCTGCTTCTAGGGAACCTGAACTAAGACAGTACATTATAAAACATGCCCAGACATATAACTTCCAAATCAGATACAACAGAAAATACACAGAAATAGAATTTTTCCACCTTCTCCCACACCCAGGACGATCATCCAGCACTGTCCCCAGTTTGTGGATGCCCCATTTCAGAGATCCCTGCTCTAGGTATGCTGAGTCTTGGCAGTGTTCAAAGATGAGGAGAGGCTGGGTCAGATGTCTGGTTTGAAGAGAGGGCTCTGGTTGCCCAGTAGAGAATGGAATGAAATGGAGGCCAGATTAGAAGGAGGCAGAGCAGTAAGAAGACGGTTATAGGCATCCAAGCAAGAGATTATGGCAGTCTGGATGAAGGCAGCGGGAGGATGGAGGGAAGTGGCTGATGGGAAAAGAGGCTTAGGAGGTGGGATATCCAGAATGTGGAGACTGAGTGGCTGTCAGGGGACAGGGAAGGAGGAAAGGGAAGGAACACCCAGGTGTCTTGTATCAGCGGTCGGTGGACTGAGTGTGCTATGTTCACTGAAACCTTCAGAAGGAGCAGGTGCACAGCAGCGGGTGGGGAAAAGAGGAGCTTCACTCTGGATTCACCTCTACCAACTGAACCATGTTCTCTCTCCTTGAATGGAACTAGGAGTTCAGAGAAGAACCACATGCATTCTCTATCATGGGAGCAAATACCAGGGCACATACCACAAAGCAGTTAATTTTGTCAGCCATTTGTTGAGCACTTACTGTATGCAAAGCTTCTTGCCAAGCCTGAGGCAGACACAAAGCTAAAGATACCACGAGGGTTCCGGCTACTAGAAGCTCATGGTCCTGAGGGAGAGATAAAGGTGCTCAAGCAAGGCTCCCATCACCTTCACTAAGAACCCTGTGGACTTTGGAACCACATCTCCTGGGGTCCTATCCTGTCTTCCCAGTGTAATTACTGGCTTACCTTGGCTGTGTTACTTTGAGCCTCAGTTTCCTCACCAATAAAATGAGGATGAAAACAGTAGTACATATCTCATGGTCTGTTGTGAGGATTAAATAATAGTAATAGCAATAAACAGCATTTACTGAGCCCCCAAAGTTCCAGTGCTGTTTACCTGACACATAGCAGATGCTTAAGCAGATGCACATTTGTTGAATGAATTAATGATCACTTACTGTGAACCAGATCCTGGCGAAACTGGTGCTCAACAAATGATGTTACTTTTAGGATTCTTGTTATTTTGTTATTGAATTTTCTCAGCCACTCTATGAAAACAACAAGACTGTTTCCATCTCTTTCAGGTGAGAAAACCGAGACCCTAGGACTTTAAGGGCATCATCTGATGTCACACTGCTAGTAAATGATAGAATGAGATCCAAACCCAGGATCCAGGCTAAGTCTGGAGCCTGTGCCCTTGGCCCAAAGATGATTAATTATTTTATATATGTAAGTCTTAGCCCGGTTCAGGGCAAACTATCTGTTCCCTCTTGATTTCATAAGCCTCTGAGCCAGGCCTGGGCATCCGGACTCTTTCCTGTAGGTAACAAGGAGCCCCCAGAGGGATCCGATCAGAGGCTTGACATGATCTCACATGTGGCTTAGAAAGATAATTCTGGCTCCCACACTGGGCCAGAACTCCAGTGAGGCGAGCGAGGCACCCAGCTCAGGCACAAAATTTAAGGGAAGCCGAAAAGATAAAGATGAAATCAGTATTACTGATATTGCCTTTTGCCTCAGGCTTCAATGTGGCTCAGCAAAGCACTGTTATTAATCCTGTCTTAGTTTAAAATGTTGCTATTTTTTTGTGCTCGCTTTGGCAGCACATATACTAAAATGTTGCTATTTTGTTCATCATAGTTTTTTTGGTAGTAATTACAAAAATTGGCATTAGAATATCATTGTTCCTGATTGCTGAGTTTTTTGGCACCCACTTAACTTTGTGCCCAAGTCAAAGTCCTTCTTCCATGACTTAGTCACATTTCCTCCAAGCAAAACTCCAAGCCTCAGTTTCTACATTTGTGAAATGGGCATCTTAATACCTAACTCCTCAGAGTTGCCATGGGTGCTAGATGAGATTTGACAGGTTCAAGCCTGGCTTTGTGAATGATGAATTGTGTGACTTGGAGAGGTTACTGTCTGATCTCATGAAACAAGGTCATCGCTGCCATGCCCTTGGCAGAGCTGGAAGCCATTTGGGACTTTCCTTCTAAATCTCAATCTTGGTCACACTGTTTTACATCCTATTCCCTCCTCCATACCTTCCAACCCCTACTGCCCACCCCACTCAGGAAAGACAATCACACAGAGTGGTTTGTTCCCGAAGAAGCTCAAGAGCCAGAAAAATCCTCCAAGAATCCACTGTAAAACACAGTCTGGTTCTTTGGCAAAATCCATTCTGAACCAGGCAGTTGAAAACAAACATTGCTTCCTCCCCTGGTGTCAGAAAACCATACATTGTGTTTTGAGGCCTCCTGGAGAGGGTTGAAATATTCTTTTTCTCAGGGGAAATGAAGCTCAGCCTCATACACTGCAGTTGGGACTCTTTCCAGCCCCACATTCAGGACATTTGCTATTCTGATTGTATAAGCCCAAGTCAGGTACACACGCTGGGGCTTGTGAATATATTTACAAGGAAATCAGCATAATGCACAGTTAATATTCAGAATATGATTAATCCAAAAGCCCCGCTCCATATTCCAATTACATCCTCTGCTCCCCTACGTGGGCCGGGTTTTGCTTAAATGCATATGGAGTCAATTGGGGCGCCAGATTTATGTAGGCTGCCGAGAGGCTGGCGCTCTGATGGTAATAAGTTATATTCCTATTATGTGGTGTGCAATAAAGAATCTGATATTTATTCTGCTGGATTTTTGAGAAACTCTTGGAAAGAATCTAGTCTGCTAGAACACAGTAACATATTTCACAAACAAATGTCCCCACTGTGGTTTGAGTGTTTAGAGGAGCTGGGGCTGCCTTAGAATCCTAGTACCCTAAAAAAAATAATAAAAATAATAAAATTTAAAAAATTTAAACTACAGTAATTTTTTTAATTAAAAATTATTTTAAAAAAGAAACCTAGCCACCACAAGTACTTGAGGGCGTCAATCAACTAGTACCTCCACTGTGGTTGGTAGTTCCTCACTACCCTTAGATAGACACCTGGCTCTGTCCTCCTGGAAATCACAGGCTGTGTGACCTTGACCAAGACACTTCAACCTCTCTGAGCCTCTTTTTATCCATCTATAAAATGGAAATAGGACTAGCAACCTCAACATTTGGTTGCCAAGATTAAATGAAATACTGGCATACACCTGCCCAGGCCAGTGCCTGGCACACAGTCAGCATCTAATGGGGTTTTAAAAGAAGAACCAGAATTTACAAAAGAATACATGGGTCAAAGTTAATTTCAACCCACGAAGGCACTTGTTAGAACAGTGGGTCCTCAAAAATGTGGTAATTGTACCACCCAGGGGTGTAGGGAATGATTTTTTTTTTTTGGTCTTTTTGTCTTTTAGGGCCGCATCTGTGGCGTATGGAGATTCCCAGGCTAGGGGTCCGACGGAACTGTAGCCGCTGGCCAACACTGCAGCCACAGCAACATGGAATCTGAGCTGCGTCTGCAACCTACACCACAGCTCACAGCAACCCTGGATCCTTAACCCCCTGGGCAAGGCCAGGGATCTGATCCGCATCCTCATGGATGCCAGTTGGGTTCACTAACTGCTGAGCCACTACAGGAACTCCTGATTTTTGCTGGAACATGGAAGGTGAATATTATTTTATCTTTTTTTTTTTTTTTTTGCTATTTCTTGGGCCGCTCCCGCGGCATATGGAAGTTCCCAGGCTAGGGATCCAATTGGAGCTGTAGCCACTGGCCTATGCCAGAGCCACAGCAACGCGGGATCGGGCCACGTCTGCAACCTACACCACAGCTTACGGCAACGCCGGATCGTTAACCCACTGAGCAAGGGCAGGGATCGAACCCGCAACCTCATGGTTCCTAGTTGGATTCGTTAACCACTGTGCCAAGATGGGAACTCCATGAATATTATTTTAAAGTTTTGTGCTTATTTTAATGGATCTTGAGGGGAAATAACAAACACATCAACCTCGTGATTTCGTGAAAATGGCTGCTTGAGCCAACGCTACAGAGGGATGACTATTAGAACAATTTTTTTTCTTTTTCTTTTTGTCTTTTTGTCTTTTTGCCTTTTCTAGGGCCACTCCTGCAGCATATGGAGGTTCCCAGGCTAGGGGTCCAATCAGAGCTTCAGCTGCCAGCCTACACCAGAGCCACAGCAACACCAGATCCGAGCCATATCTGCAAGCATCACCACAGCTCACGGCAACGCCAGATCCTCAACCCACTGAGCAAGGCCAGGGATTGAACCCACAACCTCATGGTTCCTAGTCAGATTTGTTAACCACTGAGCCATGAGGGAACTCCTAGAACAAATATTTTAAAAAAATAATAATATTGTGTAACTAAGGGTAAAAGTCTTGAAAGTAGGATTAAAATACTGAAGTTTGGGAAGCATTGTTCTAGAAGGAGAAAAAAAGGACAAAAAACTCTTGGGGTTAGCAAAGCAAATCTTGGGTTTAGCATAACATACGTGACATAAAAAATGAGGAACCGTGACGGGTAAGATTGTGGGTATCCCAGTGTTGTTCAGAATTCCCCAGATGGTACCCACTGCCTATTCCCACCCATCCGCCACCTGCAGGAAAGCCTAATCTGAAAGCAAAGCATTGAAAACAGTATCATTAAAGAGAGAAACTTGAATGTTCTCAAATTCCTTTTTTAAGCAAAAAAATTGCCAACTTTAGTATTTCCCCAATAGCTCAGATTATTTTCCAGCATTCCTATTAACCAAAGGCCACCCAGTGGTGGTGCCAGGCAATGGTTGAGAACTGCTGGTCTCCAGAATCATGCCATGTGGTTGAATTAAAACCACCTTGGGTATCAAGAACCTGAACTCCTACTATAAAAGGAGAGAGTTGGCTCCAGCTCCTTCTGGCATTTCAACAGCTAGAGGCCTCTGTCATCTGCTCTCCTATTTCCACAGCTCCCCACTTCCTGCAAGAGAAGGCCATTCCAGGCTGGAAACTGCAGAATGACAAGCTTATGAAGCAGCAAGCATGGGGTTTGGTTGGTTGGGGGTGCACCAATTTTTACATAAATTTCTGAAGTTCTCTCATGCACATGTTAAGAGGATTAGCTCTTTTCCATTGGCAAATGATAAGGAGCTGAAGGCTTTTCAGATTGCCAATGACAGAGGCTCTCACTCAGAAATGGAGGGTAAAATTCAGGAGGTCTGGAGACCCCCTGAAATGATTGGCAAACCAATGAAACCTCTGTGTGTATGTGTGTGCGCGCGTGCGTGACATTAACCTTGGAGAAAGTCCATGGCTTACATCAAATTGTCAGTGGGGCTGGTTTGGATTTTGTCACCTGTTTGGAGCTTCCATGACATAGAATCTTAATGTAAAAAGCAAGAGGAAAAGGGAAGCAGATGCATCAGATAAGAGTGGAGAAGGTGGTTTGAGGTGTGGCTGGGATAGGAAAAGAAGTTTAAGAAACATTCTGTGGATCATGAGTCCTCTCATAGTGTTGGAGAATTATGATAAGTAAATGTGAGATCTTTTGAAATTATTCTTGGGATCATTAGACTGTGATCTGTTGAGCTCCACAGCTCTCCAGACAGGACCATATGGGTCCCTGCATTGAAAGCATTACATGGACACATCTCTCCAGCTATTGACACTTCTTCCAGGAGCTTATCCCCTACAAGGCAGAAACTCTGGCTAATTACACATCTTACACTCCTCCACCTCCCAAGCTGATGTTTGCCATATCCCTGCAGAAGGAATGACTGTACGGATCATCAGGAGTCATTGGTCAGAAGAGCATAAGCTATGCATCCAAACACACATGTACTCAGATTGTGATCTCCACCACGTAGCCATAAGTTTTTCTTGGGCAAGTTATGGAACCGCTTTCATCCACAGTTTCCCACCTGAAAGACGGAGGGACTGTTCCTAATTTGCCTGGCTATTGAGATGATTAAATGAGTCAGTGGATTTTGTGAGCTTAATGCTGTTCCTGGTACATGCAAGGCACACAGCCAATCATAGTTACTGCTCTAAAAACACATTTGTTTGAAAGGCCAACCCTACTTAATTGCTTAAAAATCATTTAGGGTCAGCAGCATAAATCTCAAACTGCCACTAACTTTAACAGAATATTATTTCATCAAATAAAGATCTGCTGAGAGCTTTCTATGCTTTCTATTTGGGCTGCAGTGATGCAGAAGAAAATGGGGCCCGCCAGAGTTCCCATTGTGGCACAGCAGAAATGAATCCGACTAGTAACCATGAGGTTGCGGGTTCTATCCCTGGCCTCACTCAGTGGGTTAAGGATTCAGCATTGCCACAAGATGCGATATAGGTTGCAGACAAGGCTCGGATCCCGCGTTGCTATGGCTGTGGTGTAGGCTGGCAGCTATAGCTCCGATCCAACCCCTAACCCAGGCAGCTCCATATACCGCAGGTGCAGCCCTAAAAAGAATAAAAAGAAAGAAAAGAAAACAGGGCACATAATAGCACCTGTATCACCCAGGGATAGGAAGGAAAAGATGAGATGATTTATTCAAAACAATCAGCAGAGACTGACCAGATCAAGGAGCTAGCCAGGCAGGGGCACCCAAGCACCTGATTGGGAAGGTGGGGCCAGTTAACTAGCTCAGGTTTATACACACTCAGAGCTGGTAAAATGTAAGCCAGTACCCGCACTCCATAGAGGACAGAACACAGACTTATGAAAACTTGTGAAACTCTTAGCCCCTGCATCAACTCTAGTCTGTTGAGGATTTTTGCACTGCACTTGTGCACAGCATGGTGCTCTTTCCTGAAAATGAGATTTATTTCTTGATCCAAGTGTCAATCCCTTTAATATGTCTCCTAAGAAGCTGCAAATAAAAGTGAAGTGAGGAAACAGAGCAGGGCAAAAGAGGGAATATTTTGCCCAATCTTTCAGGGGGCTGATTCTGTGCTGGCTCCAGGGTGCAAATGAGTAGACATGACTCTTTCACTCTTCCTGCTGTGTTTGAGTGTCTAATCCACGTTCAGAGTTTGGAAAATGTCATTTTATTAATAAAAACTTGGCTTTCTGGACCCCTCCAATAAACAGACGATGAATATATATTAAAGAAAAGTGACATAAAGGGTGTCGATTATGAGCCTACCTGGAGAACCCTACCTAGGTCTCAGGTAGTCTCTGTGTCAGGATCAAGAAAGATCTGGATGATCATAAGCTGCTACTGCCCTTTTGGTAGTAGTGCAGGAGTGGTGAAATTATTCTCTGTCTTTAAAAGGAGTAAGTCATATACCCAGACAGGTGACTTTTTCAGCCCATGGGGTCCAATGGGGAGGAACAGAACAGAGACATCAAATCAAGTGGTTACTGCTCAACAAGCAGCCCCCATCACATTTTCAAAATGGAAACAGCTGGCTGCTCTGAACCAGACCTTTGCGTAAAAAGACAGAACTTCTCCTGACTCTACAGTGGCTGCGTTGCTCCAGCATCGTCAGGGCATCCATGGTATCTGCCCCAATTGTCATAGAAAACTTGATTTCAAAACCAGAAAATCCCTGACTAATCTTAAGGTCCAGGAATTAGAAATTCTGATTAATCGGATTTTCCAGTCAATTGAGGGCTAATCAGAAAATAGCTTTCATTTTAACCCCTCGGGCTGGTTATCTTTCAGTAATTGTGGTGGTTCATTTTTTTTTTTGTCTTTTTCTTTTTTTTAGGGCTGCACCTGCAGCATATGGAGGTTCCCAGGCTAGGGGTCATATTGGAGCTGTAGCCACCGGCCTACACCACAGCCACAGCAGCACAGGATCCGAGCCATGTCTGTGACCTACACCATAGCCCATGGCAATGCCAGATCCTTAACCCACTGAGCAAGGCCAGGGATCAAACCTGTGTCCTCGTGGATGCTAGTCAGATCTGTTAACCTCTGACCCACAATGGGAACTCCCGTGGTTGTTTACTCTTATTCTGAATCCTGCCTCTACTGCCTGAGGAGCTCTGTAGCCTTGGGCAAGTTACTGAATGTCTTAGTTATCTATTACCACATCATAAATTTCCTCAAGCTTAGCAGCTTAAAACCACACAATCAATATCTAGCAATTTCCATGAGCCAGTGGTCCAGGCATGACTTAGCTGGGCCTTCTCAGGGTCCCACAATGCTTTAGTCAAGGTGTCAAGTGGGCTCCTTCCCAGAGTTCAGGGTCCCCTTCCAAGTTTGCAGGGTTGTGGGGAGAATTCAGTTCCTTGGGGTTGTAGGACTGAGGTTCCATTGTCTTTCTGGTTGTCATCTGGGGCTCCTCCATTCCCAGAAGAGATTAGAAGTTCTTTGCTCTGTGACTCTCTGCCAACATGTTAACTTCCTTTGCATTAACCTGTTTAGTGTTCAGTATGATCCTCTAAAGTAGATGCAATTATTATTCCTACTTAGCAGATGAGGAAACTGGGGTTTAATAAATTGCTGTGAGTGATACAAGGATATATCCATCTGGCAGGTGGCAGAACCCAAAACCAAGTCAGGTTGGTCTGGCTGCAAAGCCCATGAGCATAACCACGATAAGATGTTGTCTCCGGTGTGCTGTGTCTTACTAAAACTTGGTTGCGTTTTATTTTGTCTTTTTTATTTTAGAGTATAGCTCTTGTACATAGGATAGAGAAGTTCTTGGGAAAAAGAAGCCAGGTTTTAAGTAACATGTGTCCTAGGTCCATAACACAAGCTGTGACACATGATCAGTAATTAACAAATGTTTGCTAAATGGATGGATAGGGTGGGTGAGTGGTGGATGTCTGGATGGATGGATAGGATCAGTGCCTTGGTGGAGGATGGTGGATGTATGGTGAATGAATGGGATGGTTAGTTAGTCAATGGATGGATGGACAGATGGGATAGATGGGCGGGTTTGAAGGGAGATGGGTTGGATAGAAGAATGGATGGATGAGGAATGGGGTGAGTATTAGGTTGGATGTGGACTGAGTGGTGGTTGGTGGTCAGTGGGGGTGAGTATGAGAAAAGAAACAAACAGTAACTTCTCTCCTATCTAAATAGCTTCCTAGACATTCTCTACTTTTCCCCTGCAATCATTTTATATTGTACATAACACTCATCTACAAGATTCAGGCTGGTCTAAGTTCATCATTCACTTGATATCTGTAAATGTATATTCAGATTTACGAATTCACAAATCCTAGGATATCACAAGGACAGGTAGATCCTGACTTCTCTAGAATGGAGTGAGTTGGATGGCTGTTTAATAGGCAGATGACACCAGACTACCTACAGTCTGATCCTGGAAGAAATCTTCTGCCCGTACATCCCCGAGCCCTGGAGAGCTGGGGGATGTCTCAGCTACTATCGGCTTGGAAAGAAAAAAACCCCTGCTCTTCTAAGAACCAATGGGATCACCCTTACAGAAGAAATGTGCAAAGCCCTCCCAATACCAGAGATGGGTAACCAAATGCTGTGGCATCAAATAAAGTGACATCCATCCCATTCCAGAGTCTCAGGCATTATCCTGCCCTCATTTAGGACATGCGTAGTCACAATAACAGTTTAACAAAGTGCTGAACCACAGGCATTAATGAACCCTCAAGGTGGCCCTGGAGTCTGGCACTGATACTTTTTCCACTGGTTCAGGAATCAGGGGAGGTCATCTGCTCAAGGTTACCCAGTTGCTAAGAGGGCAACTTGGGCTTCACAACCACATCAATCTGGCTTTAAAGATCTCACTCTTATGCTTGTGTTCCAAACCACTCCCATCCAAAGAAGAGGAATGCCTTGTCTCTTGACCAGCAGGAAACTTGGAGAGGACAGGATGGAGTCTAAACTTGTGCAAACAATACCCTGGAACCCACGGTTTTAATAAAGACATTGGGAGGAAACAGATTCAAAAACAAATATTCTCAGAGCTCCCTGATGGCTCAGCAGGTTAAGGATCCAGTGTTGTCACTGCTGTGGCTCAGGTTGCTGCTGTAGTGTAGCTTCAACTCCTGGCCTGGGAACTTCCACATGACATGGGTACAGCCAAAACAAAAATAAAAATAAATATTCTCTAAATCTCCCTCTCAACCATAATAACCTTGGGAATGCCTCTTGTTTGGCTGATGGATTGATGAGGAGGAAAACCCCTGAAATGATTGTAGGTTTGTTCAAGGAGGCCATACTGGCTAAGTCCACGGAGAGGACCCAAAAGACTGTTCCCAATCACGTGTTAGAGCAAGAGAAAACAGGGAGGCTGAGAAGGTACCCAAAAGTCAGCACAAAGCCTGTGGGGCTCCTTGTGCAAAGCCCTCAGCACAGTATTTTGTCAATTCAAGAGCCCCCACACCCTCCTTCCTTCTTAACGTGCTGCCAGCTTGGCATGAATAAGAATCAGATGGACAAAAATAATGCCATCTTCTTGCTGAGCTCATACTATGTCCTGTGCATGGTGCTGATTTACATTTTGGTGCATCATCTCATTTAATGATCACAGCCACCTGGGTGGTGACCTCTATTATTATCCCTGTAGATGAAAACTGAGACTCAAAGTGGGGGAGTGACTCCCCAGGGTTACTCAGCTTGAAAGTGAAAGAGGCAAGATTCCACCTAGGTCTGCCTGACTCCACTGCCTCTTAAGGATTGCACTGGATGACCTTGCATTACAGTGAAAACAAAGGCTTTGCAAACACAGATTCATTCCCTCATCATCTGTGTAGTGGGTTCAGTTAATTACCCATTTTACTGATGAGAAAACCAAGTATCAGGGAATGGAGTCCAATTCCCCAGAGAATCACAGGTAAAAAAAATAACACAGCTGGAAAACAAACCCAGTTCTGTCCAACTCCAAAACCTGTTCTCTTTCTGCCATGCCTCACTGCCAATCAAATCTACTCTCTCAACAAGACAATGCCCTAATTAGGTACCAATGGGAACTCTGGCCAGCTCTGGTCAGCCTCCTCCTCCCTCTGCCTCGACTCTCCTCTAAAAGCCTGGCCCATCTCCAGGCTCCAAAAGCTCTCCACTCCCACATCAAGTGCTTTTCGGGGCTGCCTGCCACCCATGTTTTACAGCCCACTCAACGAAGAGCAGATTTGTATTGATTTCAGGACAACTCAAGCTGTAAATTACTGGTCATGATTGGTTTGGTCACCCTGAGATGAGGGTCTATCCACTGCACTGGGGGTCTAAACCTAATTATCATCCCAGAAAACCCACTGGCAGTGTGCCCCCAATGTCTGTGAAAAGAACTATTCCCATCCAAAAATGGGCGGAAAATCTAAACAGACATTTCTTCAAAAACATACAGGTGGCCAAAAAACACATGAAAAGATGCTCAACATCACTAATTATTAGAGAAATGAAAATCAAAACTACTATGAGGTACCACCTAACACCAGCGAATGGCCATCATCAAAAAGTCTACAAATAGGAGTTCCCGTTATGGCGCAGCGGAAACGAATCCAACTAGGAACCACAGGTTTCGGGTTTGATCCCTGGCCTCACTCAGTGGGTTAAGGATCTGGCATTGCCATGAGCTATAGTGTAGGTCACACGGCTCGGATCCCGTGTTGCTATGGCTCTGGTGTAGGCCTGCGGCAACAGCTCCAATGAGACCTCTAGCCTGGGAACCTCCATCTGCCGCGGGTACGGCCCTAAAAAAGACACAAAAGACAAAAAAAATTTTCTTTAAAGTCTACAAATAATAAATGCCAGAGAAGGTGTGGAGAAAAGGGAACCCTCTTACACTGTTGGTGGGAATGTAAATTGGTGCAATCATTATGGAAAACAGTATGGAGAATCCTCAAAAAGCTAAAAATAGAATTACCATATGATTTAGCAATCCCACTCCTGGGCATCTATTCGGAGAAAACCATGACTTGAAAAGGTACAGGTGCTGCAATGTTTATTGCAGCACTATATACAACAGCCAAGACATGGAAGCAACCTAAATGTCCATCAAAAGAGGAGTGGATAAACAAGATGTGATACATATACATGATGGATATTACTCAGCCAAAAACAGAGAGAAATAATGGCATTTGCAGCAACATGAATGGACTTAGAAATTACCATGCTAAGTGAAGTTAGACAGTGAGAGACAAACAGCATATGCTATCACTTATATGTGAAATCTTAAAAAAGGATACAAATGAACTTTTTTGCAGAATAGAAACAGACTCACAGACTTTGAAAAACTTATGGCTACCAAAAGAGATAGGTTGGGAGGGGGAGGGGTAGACTGGGGGTTTGGGATGGAATGTTCTAAAATTAGGTCATGATGATGGTTGTACAACTATAAATATAATAAAATTCATTGAATTTAAAAAAAAGAAAAAAAATGTTAAGGTGGCCAAGAGTGGAGTTCCCTTGTGGTATATAGTGGGTTAAGGATCTGGTGTTGTTACTACAGTGGCTCAGGTCACAGCTGTGGCGTGGGTTCAGTCCCTGGCCTGAGAACCGCCACATGTCACAGCCATGGCCAAAAAAAAAAGATCACCAAGAGCTACCTGAAAAAGTACATACCACATGATTCAGAGCTAATCCTGACATTGCCTGATAGACCGAAGTCACCGTGGCTTACTTTGGCCATTGAATTAAGTTTGAGAACTCACCGCGAGTCATTTATGTTATTGATAACACTGATAATAAGGACCATGGCACAATGATAGCTAATACTCACTGACCACTTTCTGTGCATTGATTCATTCTAAGTGTCACAACAGCCCTGTTACTTACTAGCTGTGGGTTTCGGGGCAAGTTACTTGGCATCTCTGCACCTCTGTTTCCTCACCTGTAAAATGAGGGATAATAGTAACAGTTCCCTTAAGACATGGAGGGAAAAGTTAAAGGAAGTGATTGATGTAAATTGCAAAGATCAGGAGCTGGGTGTATTTTTACCTTTGTTATACATGGAAACAGAGGCTCAAGGATGTTGAGAGACTTGCCCAAGGTCACACAGCCAACATGGGGTTTTATTATGGATCACAGTGCATTGCTTTTCAAATGTTGTTCAATTGCCAACATTGAAAAATAGAGATGATTTCCTGCTTCTCTTCAACACTGGAAAAAGCTGGCAGCCTTGGGCTTGCCTTACACCTGGCCCACTTCTCCCATTCATGATGCCTGCCTGGGGCCTGTAGGCGCCTGAGACTGTAGGACATAGTAGCACACTCGAATCCCTGAGGGATGTGCTATTACCATCCCTAGTTTACAGACACAGAAGCAAGGTCAAGGAGGCCGAACTTGCCCAAGGTCACACAGCACGTGTCAGGAGTGGGATTCAAACATGAGCCTACCTTCTCCCAGAGCCATACTTCTTTATCCTTCAATGAGTTTGCTTCCCAAGCTTGTGGGTTATGTGAAAGTCTGCAGGCAGAGACAGGAAACAAAAATCAATATCAATTTCTCACATTGGGGCAGGAATGTAAAAAGAGTCTTCAACTCTGTTTTCAGATCTCACAGCCTCTCCCCCAACGATTCTTCTGAGGACAAAGGGCTGCTTCCAGTGGCTAAAAGCTCAGTCTGTGCAAGACCCTTATCCGGGAGAACACAGAGCTTACATGTGTCTCTGTTTTTGTGACCATCAAAAAAGACTCCCAGGTTCAATTTGCTGTCCCTTTTTTCATCTTCAGACCTCACAGGAAAGCAAAAGGCAAAGAGGGCTGTAGCTGACAGTGAGCCTACACCCAGCCCCAACCCGAATAGGTGACAGCTTGAAGAGACAGCTCCCCCCAACCCCAAGTAAAACAGCCCCACTCCCTGCCCTATGACGGCGGGGAGGGTGGATGGGACGCCAGAAAGATTTCATTTTCTCTCCTCTTCCAGAGGGACAGCTTGGACAGTAGCTCCTGAGGAAACTTTATTCTCAGGCAGACGGACAGGCCTCAGCTTTAAATGATGCCATGAATATATATGGCTTTTCTCTGCGCTTCTGCCTCAGCCCTGGCCATTACACAAGGTTCCGCTCACTGTCTGCTGACGCCTCATTATCACTCCGCGGAAGCCGCTTGTCGGTCCTGGGATGAAGGGCCACCAGGTGGCGCTGTCTTTAGTGACTATCCAAGCTGCGTCAGCCTCCGTAGTTTATGAAATGTGCTAAAGGCTTTACGTAAATTACATCCATTTAATTCCCACAACGACCCCAAGAAGGAGGCAGTGAGGAGCAGAGCGGTGAGGCTGCTTATCCAAGGCCACACTGCTAGGAAGTATTTGGAGACAAAATTCAAATCTATAAGCCAGTGGCCGATTTCTGTAGCAAACATGTCAGTGTACAAACACCAGCTGTCCCTGTCTGGGAAAGGCTATGATTTTTTTTTTTTCTGAAGTTATTCCTTTTAACTCTTTAGGGATTAAGATGGATCTTCTTTTAGGAAATGATGGAGACGGTGGATGCGTGGTGGGTTTTCATGTTATTCATCATCAAAAATTTTAAAATTCCTGTCCAAAACCTTCCCCCACCCTCGAATTTTTATTCCAGATCAAGGACCATCTCAATGAACAAGTTACAGTGTTCAGTTAGGGGGAAATTCAAGTTTGTACAACAGAATTCTGTTGGTAACCCAGTCTCACTGGAATACCATCAGCAATGCATCATCTGCAACATGTGCGTGTAGACAGGAACCCAAGCTTTCTAAGCCTCAGTCTCCCCCATTAGTTAAATGGTGTAATTACAGCAATTCACTGTCTTGTGACGAGGACTTAATGAGATGATGTGTGTAACTTACTTATCATGTTTTTCCATAAGTTACTCTCTGGTGTCTGATTCCCTTTCTCTGTGATATTCATCTACATTATTACATGCAGTTGTGGTTTGCTTATTCTCTGTGTGTGTACAGTCCCACTGTGTGAATATGCCATGCTTTATTCATTTTGCCATCAATGGGCATGTGGAGAGTTTCCTGACTGGGGCTGTTAGGGATCATGGTGCTAAGCACATTCCAGTATAGTGTGTATATGTGTCAGGAGAGGAAATGGCATAATCCAAGATGCAGATGTATCAGTTTTAGGAGATACTTAACATGTAGTTTCCCAGAACTCTGTGTCAATTTATCCAACCCAGTAGACCCTGCAGGAGTGTGAAAGTATAACATTGGGGTGTCAAATTTCCTTTCACTGAAGACTAATGAGCACATTTTCATTTGAATTTTAGCAAGAGACTTGCTTGGGGAAAGTCTATTGGGGAAAATGTCTTTTCACATTCTTTTTTTTTGTCTTTTGTCTTTTTTGTCTTTTTGTCTGTTGTTGTTGCTATTTCTTGGGCCGCTCCCGCGGCATATGGAGATTCCCAGGCTAGGGGTTGAATCAGAGCTGTAGCCACCGGCCTACACCAGGGCCACAGCAACGCAGGATCCGAGCCGCGTCTGCAACCTACACCACAGCTCACGGCAACGCCGGATCCTCAACCCACTGAGCAAGGGCAGGGACCGAACCCGAAACCTCATGGTTCCTAGTCGGATTCGTTAACCACTGCGCCACGACGGGAACTCCTCTTTTCACATTCTTTACCCATTCTCTCTCTCTGAATCTCTCTCTCTCATGCTTTTTCTCTCCATTTGCCACATCCTTTGTTGGAAATATATATTGCAGAAATTCTTTTCAAGTCTATTTTAATGGTGTCTATTGATAAATGGAAGTTTGGGTGTTTTTGTTTGTTTGTTTGTTTGTTTTTTTCTTCTTTTGGCCACACCTGTGACATATGGAAGTTCCCAAGGCAAGGATCAAACCCAAGCTGCTGCAGTGACAATGTCAGATCCTTAACCTTTTGGGCCACAAGAGAACTCTGAAGTTCTTCATGTGAAAATAGTCCATTTTTCCCCCTCATGGTTAACACGATGGTATCCTAGTTACATAATCTTTGCTGACCCCCAAAGTCATGAAAATAGTCTCTCTAAAAGCTTACTGTTCTACCGTGCATAATTAGATCTACAAAAAAATCTGAAACTGATTTTTGGATCTGATTTTGAGATCAGGTTAAAGATTTCCATCTGGAAAATTGACCCAGCATCATTTACTGAAAAGTATGGTCAAATTTATCTTTGTTTTCATTTCCAAGAGTAAGGTCTTTTGGCTGCAATCATCTTTAAGTGCTTGGTGTAGAACCTGCAGTAGTTCATTTACTCAGCCAACATTAACTGAGGTTGTAGCATTGTGCCAAGCTTTGTGCTGGGCACTGAGGACACACTGGCACTGCCCTCAAGGTTCCCTGAGGAGAGAACACAAGACCAACTGTCCATAGAGTGGATCTGTCTTATTCATCTGTATTCTTTGAGCCCCCCACAATGCCCGGCACATAGTAGGTGCTCAAGAAATAATAGCAATTGCCTTGCGTAACAGGACAATACTAATGTGTCTCTGGCATCTGGACTTAGACGAAAGCCTTGTCAAATCAGTCTGTCCAGTTATGTGCTGTGTGATTCTGGGCAGGTCACATCATTTCTCTGAGACTCAATTTCCTGGTACATAGAATGGGAATTTACCTCACAGGGTCCTATGGGGACTTAAGGGGCTAATCTGTGAAAAACCTGGTACATGCTGAGTGCAAAAATTACAGCTTTTGGAGATAATATTGTCACCAGAATGTCAATAAGCCCTGGTAAATACTCTAGTCTCCATTCCCCCTTCTGGATAATAAGAAGGACAGACCACACGGCCACACCAGGACCCTAAGGGGTCAAAAATGGTGGTTTATTGGGTGGGTGTAGAGCAGCATCTAGTGGATCAAAAGAAAAAGTGACAAAGTGTCACAAAGGACATTTGGAAGAGAAAGTTTTCAAGGCTGGCATAGAAGCTGGGAAAGGGACATGCACATGTTGGTGTCCCCAGCAGGGGAGGTCAGAGAAGCTGCCCTTAACAGCACCGGGCACTCCCCCATGTGCCTGAACCCAAGTGCTAATGGAGGACCCCCTTCCCTCCCCCCAGGCCTCCCTGGGTGCTGGATCTCTGAGTCTTGTGGGCTCAGAGGCTCATCTTTCCTGTTCTGCTCCAACTGCCCCAGATCCAGCTAATGGCACTGCCTCTGCTGCCCTCAAGGCCCCAGTGCTCAGCATAATTAAGACTAGGTAAGTTAGCAATATTCAACCGCATTTTTCTGTTTCCACATTTTGCTATTCTAGGTGCAGTAGTAATCGAGGGCTTGATCCCAGGCTTTTGTTTTCCATGTTTGTAAATAAATCAAACAATTCTCTTTGTGGTCCTGGCAGGTCAGAGGTCTGTAGAACCTTCATGGAATGGAGTCAGGGTCTCTCTTAATTCAGATCACAATTTTACTGGAAGTAAAATCTGCAGTCTCTCTTTTTTTGTTTTGTTTGTTTGTTTGTTTGCTTTTTAGGGCCACACCTGCAGCATATGGATGTTCCCAGGCTAGGGGTCGAAGCCCAGGCTAGCATATGGATGTTGCCAGCCTACACCACAGCCATAGCAAATCGGGATCCAAGCTGCATCAGTGACCTCTCCACAGCTCACGGCAATTCCAGATCCTTAACTCACTGAGTGAGGCAAGGGATTGAACCCGCAACTTCATGGTTCCTAGTCAGATTTGTTTCTGATGAGCCAAAACGGGAACTTCCTGCAAAGTCTTCTTAAATAATGTATCCTGAAGTCTTCCGCTCTGTCAATAGGGGATACCTTTCCATTTATTTGTGTTTTCTGTGTTTTGGTTCAGCAGTGTCTTGTAGTTGGGTTATCTCTGTGGTGGCAATACGGCAACAGAGGTCCTATTGCTGGACACTAACAAGTGTCCATGGACAGGAGGAGGATGTGGAATTAGAAGGAAGAATATTTTCCATACTCCATGAGAGATGAAGCCTTAAGCAAAATGAAAGCAGATGATACATCTACACTTCGGGGACACCAGATTTCCAATAGAGGCCTGACAGAGGGACGTCTGCTTGTTTCTTACTTGCCTTCAGCCTCATTTATTGCTGGGGAGGGTGGGGGAAAATGCACATGGAAAATGAATTGACAAAAGTCCAATGACTATTAGTTCTAACAAGTGACAACATTTACATGCAGAGTGACAGTGTCCCAACTGATGTCACCCCTAGAACAAGCACAGTGTCTCTGTCTTTGGGGACTTGAGGTTCTAGGTGGAAACAAAACCACAAATCCTCGTTGTGCTTTGAGCAGAGGTAGAAGAGGGTCCATGCTCATCAGGACCCTCCAGCTCTGCCAGCAGATCCAGCCTGGACATGTCACATGGTAATATTTGTGTTCAAAGCAGTGGAAAAGTTGTCCATTCACCCATTTCTGGAGTAATCCAAGTGAAAATTGGATACATGAAAATAGGAAATTCATGCTTTTTGCAGCCTTAAAACTGAATATGGTTCCCACAGTGGGGATATCCAGTCTGACCGACTTTCAAACATTGAGTTAGCACGCAGACAACATTTGTGGAAATCATTAATTACTAAGTTCTCCTCATCCTCCTATGTCATAACAGACATTTCTAGACATCTAAGAAGTAAAATCAAAATAAAGAAGAGTGGGAGTTCCCACTGTGGTGCAGTGGGTTAAGGATCCAGTGTTTCTGTAGCTGTGTAGGTTACAGCTATGGCTGGGACTCAGTTCCTAGCCTGGGAACTTCCATATGCCGTGGCCACAGCCAAAAAAGAAAAGAAAAAAACAAAACAAAACAATAATAAAGAAGAGTGGACTTACCTTTTCTGCCCATGACTATCCTCTGTCCTCTGCAGGCCTCCACCAATAGCTCAGGTCTGGTGGGAAACAGACACAGAAGGGCCTTTTATTGGCCAGTCCCTGACCCTTTTCCTGGTCACACCTCTTTAACCTAATCATGTTTGTTTTAATTATAGCAGAGAATGAGGGATTTTGTTTTATGTTTTGGGTTTTGTTTTTTGTTTTTGTTTTTGTTTTTTTTTGAGAATGAGGTTTTATTGGTAACATGTCTCCAGTTAATAACAGCCTAAGTAAAATCTTTAATCTTTAGAGTACTTATTTTTTTAATGTGAAAGTAGGATTAGGAGTTCCCACTGTGGCTCAGTGGGTTACTAACCCGACTGGTGTCCAGGAGGATGTGGGTTCAATCCCTGGCCTCCCTCAGTGGGTTAAGGATCT
Organism: Phacochoerus africanus; assembly: GCF_016906955.1. Lineage (NCBI taxonomy): Eukaryota > Metazoa > Chordata > Mammalia > Artiodactyla > Suidae > Phacochoerus > Phacochoerus africanus. Next base: position 42,853,332 of record NC_062558.1, read on the forward strand.
GGCATTGCCATGAGCTGTGGTGTAGGTTGAAGACATGTTTTGCAGCCTGCATTACTGTGGCTGTGGTGTAGGCTGGCAGCTGCAGATCCCATTCTACCCCTAGCCTGGGGATTTCCATATGCCACAAGTGCAGCCCTAAAAAAATTTAAAAAATAAAAAAATAAAGATTACATTGCTATCAACTTAAGTTAAACCTTAATTTTAATTAAAATAGAGTAAACAAATTTCACATGTTTAACATATTTTTCCATCAGTTGTTAGCAGGGATGATTCCTCTGATATGTGTCATATACGTCAGGCTTCATTTATTAATCCCAAAATAGATTATTCAGTATGATTACTGTTGCGATTTTGCAAAATGGTTATAAACTCTCTTATTATATACATCAAAATCAAAGGTAATAGCAACAGACTCAGAGACATAGTGGACAGATTTGTGGTTGCCAAGGGGAAGGGGATTAGGAATTTGGAATTAGCAGATGCAAACTATTATATATAAGATAGATAAACAACTAGGTCCTATGTATAGCACAGGGAACTATATTCAATATCCTGTGGTAAACCACAATGGAAAAGAATCTGAAAATATAATACATTAGTTTCAAGTGTACAGAAATTGCTTTGCTGTACACTTGAAACTAACACAACACTGTAAATCAACTATACTTCAATAAAATAAATTGTAAAATAAAAATGTAGTAAGTGCATGTATCCCATGAAAAAAATTCAAGATGTTTATCTCTAGTTTTGAAATTTTTGATAATTCATAGGAATAACTTATAACTGAAAAAAATGATCGTTCAGTTCTTCCTGGGTTTGGGCACTTCCCAGAGTGTCAGGTTACCAGCCACAGAGACAAAGAACAGGGAACCTTTCCCATGGTGCTTCTGTTCTCAACGAGGAACTTGTCACCAGTGAAGCAGTTGTGTTTTCCTTTGCATCAACGCCCTTTCTTTTGAAAGCCCCTCACCCCACCCAATACATACTGCTTTGTTTTCAAGTTTCAAAGAATTTAAATATAATCTTACCATTTCCCCTATCTCAAATTAAATAAATGCCCTCTTTTGCATACATATTTTTAAAGATCTAATTTGGTCTTTTTTAAATAAGACTTCTCATGGGATTAGATGAACTGAAGGATTCGGGTCTTTAGAAAAGGGAGCAATGAATCTCCAGAAATCCTGGAAGAAACTCGCTTGATTCAATTGTACATAATTTCTGAAATAACAGCTTTGTTTTCAAGTTACAAACAACTTGAACATAATTTTACTGTTTTTCTCCACCAGAAATTTATCATAAATTATCTTTCCTTTGTATACATGTTTTATAAGACTGAATTTTAGTCCTATTCAATACTGGTTCATCAAGTGATTAGATGACTCCTACAGATTCAGTGTTTTTCCAATGAGAATAAAGATTCGGGAGATGGCCTGTAAGAGGCCAGGTTAATTCTAAGAGTTTGGATTAAATTGTATTTCATTTATAAAGTAATCATTTGGTGTGTGCTTTTGGCTGCATTCTTTGGTCATTGTAAAGACAGAGCCCAGCCCTCCTGTATTATCTAATTAAGAAAAGCTGAAAAAGACACATCTCTAACTAAATATTGTGACCAGTCTCCTATGAGGTGGGGGATTCAATTTCTTGTGGGAAAACAAAAGATGGTGGAAATAAATGATCTCTATATAAGGACAGGTTTATATAGGAAGCAAGCATTGAGCTGGGCTTTGAGTTTTTGTGGAATTTTGTCAGCCAAACAGGCTCACCTCTGTTTGGGCTGAAAGGAGGGCATGTGGGTGTCACTGGAAGAGTGAAAACAACACAGGCTATTAGTCCTATAAATTTAACTTGTAGGAAATAGGACCCCGATGACCTCGTTAATGTGCAAACGCGCATGATCTCCACCAGGTGGCACGAGGACAACATTCTGTGACCTGGGAAAGGATGTAAGGATTTGCCTTCCCCACTTTCAGCAGCTCTGCCGATGAGCATCTTAAGTGGCTGGGATGGCTGGGTGCTGAGCCCAGGATGAAGATAGTCATGGTTTGGGGGAAAATAACGGAGAAGGAGGAGCTGAAGTCTTGGAGCAATGGTACTCAAGGAGCGGCTGACTCCGATGAGGCAAGTAGAGCGTGGGACCTTCCCAGAATGTAGTTGGGATACATGGGATCTGTGTGTGAGTGTCCACGATTCTGAGGGACCTGGTGGAGGGTCAATGGGAGGCCAGGGGGTGAGGCACTGCTGGGGCCCACCTTCAGGGAGACAGGGGCGACCCAGGCAGTGAATGGTCACTGAGGTCAGCACTGGGGTTGGGAGCCTCAGACAGCTGGTGTGTCAGGCTTTCAGATTTTCATTACTACTTCATCTAAGTTTGTGAATGATGGAAATATTGATGGCATTATCGCTTCACATTCACCATGGATAACATCTACTTTGTTTTACCAATAGCCCAAATTAACCTTTTTCAGTTTTTTTAAATTCTACAAATTATTTTGATAATGCTATTTTAAAAATTAAATTTCCAGGGAGTTCCCTTGGGTGCAGCACCTTCATCCTGTGTCATCCCTGGCCCCTGAAACTTCCATATGACCCGGGCTCGGCCAAAAAATCAAAAATAAATAAAAATTCCAAATTGTGTTATATTTTCAGACAATATTATTTTTAAAATAACATTTTCAGAAGTTTCTTTTCCTTTCTTTTTTTTCGGGGGTGGGGGGGGCACACCCCTGGCATGTGGAAATCCTTGGGCCAGGGAGGCGAACCCAGGGCACAGAAGTAACAATGCTAGATCCTTAACCCACTTGGCCACAAGAAAACTCCCAGAAGTTTCTTTGAGTGTTTGCCAGTTTCACCATGTATTGCTTTCAGCTGTGTTTACTGATGTTGTTTGACCTAGGGGAAGAAGTTTATGTTATCAACGAAATTAAATGTAGACATACTACTTCCTTAGAATGTAATATAATTAGTACATTATACATATTATATAATGTAATTATAACAGATGCACACGTGTGTTTGTATAAGTGTGTGTAAATATTTTATGCTAATCTTTAGCCAATACAATGGTGGGTTTAAAAAAACCTCTCATTGTAACTTCACTTTGATGGGTTTTTAAGATTTAAAAAGTACAGTGTAGGAGTTTCTGTTGTGGCTCAGTTGTAACGAACCTGACTAACATCCATGAGGACTCAGGTTCCATCCCTGGCCTTGCTCAGTGGGTTAAGGATCTGACATTGCCGAGAGCTGTGGTATAGGTCACAGACAAGGCTTGGATCCCACATTGCTGTGGCTGTAGTGCAGGCTGGCAGCTGTAGCTCTGATTTGACTCCTAGCCTGGGACCCACCATGTGCCACAGGTACGGCACTAAAAAGACAAAAAAATAGTGTTATTCACGCTATTGCTCATTCATGATATAAATTTTCACTTGCATTAGCTAAAGTACTTAGAAAATGTAGGTCCATGAAAAAGAAGAATGGTATGTTTTCTTTTTTTTTTTTTTTTTGCTATTTCTTGGGCTGCTCCCGCGGCATATGGAGGTTCCCAGGCTAGGGGTCTAATCGGAGCTGCAGCCACCGGCCTACGCCAGAGCCACAGCAACGCGGGATCCAAGCCGCGTCTGCAACCTGCACCACAGCTCACGGCACCGCTGGATCGTCAACCCACTGAGCAAGGGCAGGGACCGAACCCGCAACCTCATGGTTCCTAGTCGGATTCGTTAACCACTGCGCCACGACAGGAACGCCAAAGAATGGTATGTTTTCTAAATAATTATGTTGTACTGTGATATAAAGTAAGGTGAGATGGAATTTGAAAATGTTTTACTGTGATCTGATTAGAAGGATTCTTTTCCTTGGCTTTATTGCCAAGCAATGAGTAGAAAGGAGGAATCTTAATGTAATCCTGTTTTAGCCCTTGATTAAATGTAAAAAATGGTCAAAAATATAATTTTTCAAAATTTTTGGGGTTTTTTTTTGGTTTTTGTCATTTTTTAGGGCGGTGCCCACAGCATCTGGAGGTTCTCAGGTCAGGAGTTGCATCAGAGCGGCAGCTGCTGGCCTACACCACAGCCATAGCAACTTGGGATCCAAGCAGCATCTTCGACATATACCACAGTTCACTGCAATGCCAGATCCTCAACCCACTGAGCAAGGCCAGGGATCAAACCTGTGTCCTCATGGATTCTAGTCAGGTTCGTTAACCACTGAGCTACGATGCGAACTCCAATTTTTCAAAATTTTTTTAAGTCACAGAAATGAGTAGGTAGTAAGGACAGTTCACAAGTTGTAATAATTATTTATTTTCTTTAGAAATTATTAGACACCTCCCCCAAATGCAATTTGATGGTGTGTGTCTAAGATCCTGCACAGGTGTTAGTAACAATTGCAAATCCTTCGGATATTTGCCTAATTAGCAATAAAATGAGCAGCAGCCCCCGGGGGGCGCTATATCACCACTAGCAGAGGGATGGTACCTCCCTCTTCTGAGAAAGGCTCCAGACTCCATCCCCCTTTCTGAACACCTACCAAAGTCCAGGACTAATGTGATGCCATCTCTCTTCAGTTCAGTAAACATGTGTGTCTGCTAAGACCTAAGACTTGACTCCCCGCTCCTTACAAGATTATTTGAAATTACAGTAGTTTCACTCCTGGGTAAATAGGCAGCCAATGTTTTTAGGAGCAGATGCATCTACACTGCTGAGAAATAAAATATGGCCTGCCATATCAGTAAACAAAGGATGTCACAGTCATCAGCAATAGCAACCATCTCCAAGCCGAGGAGCCCTGAGGGAACTCAGGAAAGAAATGAAGAACAACACCTGCCATCTAGCAGCCCTCAGACTGCAGCCACTCCTGAAGGTGAGCCCTTAGGATGTGAAAGTACAGGATATTGGTCCCAAATAGCTGCGGTGCCTAGCAAAGGAAAGATTTCAGTAAGCCCAGACCTTGCACCTTCCCATACACAGAAAAGCACTAAATTTCTTAACTTGAGATATCTGGTTTTCTTTTATTAACAGTAATCTTTTGTTTCTACTACCTGCCCTTTGTTGCAAAACTCCTATATATCCTAGCTGCCCCCTTGCCTCCTCAGAGCCATTTCAAGAGCTATCTGAAATGCTGCCTCCCAGGCTATAGTCCTTGTTTTCCCCCAATAAAACTTAACTCACATCTCCCATGTTGTACATTTTTTAAGTCAACACTGCCCTTCCTTCTCCTTCAAAGCCTTTAATTCTAGTTATAAGATATATAAGTACAAGGGATATAATGTACAACATGATAAATACAATTAACACTGCTGTATGCCATATATAAAAGATGTTAAGAGAGTAAATCTTACAGGTTCTTATTAACCCAGGAGAAAATCAGGCTGTTACCAGGTAAATGGGGTGCAGTCTTTGGCAGTCAAATGCAACAGCTGTTCTTACACTTGGGCTTCCCAGAAATCCTTCTCACTCTGCTCCTGGAGGACGGGCCTCAGCCACCCAAGTCCAAATGTATGGATGGAGTCCCCAAAGGGCCTGGAGAGCCAGGCTAAAGTGCATTCCAGGGTGGAGCTGCAGAGAAAAGAGTCCCCAATTACCAAAGATGGGGGTCTTCCACATCTGGGTCTTTCACAAATTACTGGGTGGCCACTTATTTATTCAAATCAGGCCCTCATTTCACAGAATTACATGTGTTTAATTATTTCATGCCCCCAGAGCCTTCACTCCATTTCTTTTAAAAGAAGCAGAGAAAGGCAAAAATAAAATGTTACAGTTCTGCTTAATCCACAGAAAGGCTTAAAAAACAGACTTTCCTCAATTTCCTCATTTGTTAAAATGGAGACGATGTAAGGAAACCACTAGGACTGCAGCATGCCACAGCATTTAGGGGCTGAAATGTCACTCTATTTAAGGTCAGCTGCCCCCTATTCAGTGTTTAAACCGATCACTAGAAATGAAATTGAATATGTAAAAAAACAAAAAACAAAACACTCCCTACAAACAAAGTCCAGGACACGATGGCTTCACAGGCAAATTCTACCAAACATACAAAGAATTTATACCCATCCTTCTTAAGCTTTTCCAAAATGTTGAAGAAGGAACACTCCTAAAGACATTCTATGAAGCCATCATCACCCTAGTACCAAAACCAGACAAAGATACTACCAAAGGGAGCTCCCTTCATGGCTCAGAGGTTAACAAACCCGACTAGGATCCATGAGGACGTGGGTTCGATCCCTGACCTTGCTCAGTGGGTTAAGGATATGGCATTGCTATGGCTGTGGTGCTTAGGGTGGCAGCTGTAGCTCTGATTTGACCCCTAACCTTGGAACTTCCATATGCCACAGGTGTGGCCCTAAAAAGAAAAAAGAAAAAAAAAAGAAAGAAAATTATAGGTCAGTATCTTTAATGAATATAGATGCAAAAATTCTCAACAAAATTTTAGCCAAGCAAATCCAACAACATATAAAAAAAATCATACACCAAAACCAAGTGGGATTCATCCCAAGTTCACAAGGATGGTTCAACATATGCAAATAAATCAACATCATACACCACATTAACAAAAGAAGTCAAAAACCACATGATTATCTCAATAGATGTGCAAAAAGCATTTAACAAAATCCAACATCCATTCATGATAAAAACTCTTACCAAAGTGGGTATAGAGGGAACATAGCTTAACATAATAATCAAACCCATTTATGACAAACCCACAGACAATATAATACTCAACAGAGAGAAGCTGAAAGCCTTCCCACTAAAATCTGGAATAAGACAAGGATGCCCACTCTTACCACTTTTATTCAACATGTACTGGAGGTCCTAGACATAGCAATCAAACAAAAGAAATAAAAGGTATCCAAATTGGAAGAGGTAAAATTGTCACTCTGTGCAGATAACATGATACTAAATACAGGAAAGGACTCCACATGAAAAGTGCTAAAACTGATCAATGAATTCAGTAAGAAAGAAGACTAACATTCAGAAATTGGTTGCATTCTGTATACGAACAATGAAATATTAGCAAAGGAATATAAAAATACAATACCTTTTAAAATTGCATTAAAAAAATTAAATACCTAGGAATAAACCTGACCAAGGAGGTGAAAGACTTATATGCTGAGAATTATAAAACATAATCAAGGAAATTAAAGAGGATTCAAAAAAATTGAAAGATATTCCATGCTCCTGGATTGGAATAATTAATATCATTAAAATGGCCATACTACCAAAGGAATCTACAGGTTCAGGGCAATCCCTATAAAATTACCCTTGACATTTTTCACAAAACTGTAACAAACAATCCAAAAATTTATATGAAACCATAAAACTGCCAAAGCAATCCTGAGGGGAAAAAAAAAAAAAAAAAACACGCAGGAGGCATAATTCTCCCAGACTTCAGACAATATTACAAAGCCACAGTAAAATCAAGACAGAGTAGTACTGGTACCAAAACAGACATACAGACCAATGGAACAGAATGGAGAACCCAGAAATAAATCCAGACACCTGTGGCCAATTAATCTTCAACAAATGAGTCAAGAATATAAAATGGGAAAAAGACAGTCTCTTCAACAAGTGGTGCTGGGAAAACTGGACAGCTGCATGTAAATCAATGAAACTAGAATATTGTAAGGCAGGCATGGAGAAAAAGAGAACAAGCCATGTGTTTAGGCAAAGAGAAGAAAATTTATTAGAGGGGAAAGGGAGAGGGTGACTAACCCTTGAGAAGAGCCAGCCCCCTGCCCTTCTCAAGGGGGCCTTCTTATACCCCGCAGATGGGAAATTGAATTCCCTGAAGTGGGGGGAGTTTAGTTGATCTTTCACCTGCAGCTGAACTCTGGTGGTCATGTAGTCATGAGAAAGTCAAAGGTGTCTCATGGTAGGGTGGTCTCGTAATCCTGAGAAAGCTGGAGGTGTGTAGTATCCCACGATGAAGGGGGGAAGGGTCTCATAGTCTTGAGAAAGTAGGTGCCAGCAGTGAAAACAGGATGTTACTTGAGCGAGGTGGTCAGTCCCATAAAGAGCCATCTTAACAATGAGCCCCCATGTAGCCCCTAACAAATATACCCTCATACCATGCACAAAAATAAACTCAAAATGGCTTAAGGACTCAAACATAAGACACCATAAAACTCCTAGAAGAGAACATAGGCAAAACTTTCTCTGACATCAACTGTACAAACGTTTTCTTCGGTCAGTCTCCCAAAGCAATAGAAATAAAAATAAACCAATGGGACCTAATCAAACTTACAAGCTTTAAAAAAAAAAAAAAAAAGACAACCTATGGAATGGGAGAAAATAGTTGCAAATGATGCAACCAACAAGGGCTTAATCTCCAAAATAACAGAAACAACTCATACAACTCAACAGCAAAAAAATAAACAGCCCAACTGAAAAATGGGCAGAAGACCTAAATAGACATTTCTCTAAAGAAGACATACGGATGGCCAACATGCAAATGAAAAAAAATATGCTCAACATCACTAATTATAAGAGAAATGCAAATCAAAGCTACATTGAGGTACCACCACACCGGTCAGAATGGCCATCATTGTTAAATCTACAAATAACAAATGCTGGAGAGGTTGTGGAGAAAAGGGAAGCCTCATACACTGTTGGTGGGAATGTAAATTGGTACGACCACTATGGAAAACAGTATTTCTGAGGTGCCTCAGAAAACTAAATATAGAACTATCATATGATCCAGCAATCCCACTCCTGGGCATATATGCAGACAGAGCTTTCATTAAAAAAGATACATGTATCCCTATGTTCATTGCAGCACTATTCACAATAGCCAAGACATAAAAACAGCCTAACTGCCCAATGACAGATAAATGGATTAAGAAGATGTGGTACATATACACAATGGAATACTATTCAGCCATAAAGGAGAACCAAATAATGCCATTTGTGGCAACATGAATGGAACTAGAGACTCTCATACTAAGTGAAGTAAGTCAGAAGGAGAAAGACAAATACCATATGATATCACATATCTGGAATCTAATATATGGCACAAATGAACCTTTCCACAGAAAAGAAACAAACATGAATGTGAAGAACATACTTGTGGTTGCCAAGAGGGAGAGGGAGAGACAGGGAGGGACTGGGAGTTTGGGGTTAGTAGATGCAAAGTATTGCATTTGGGATGGATAAGCAATGAAATTCTGCTGTATAGCACAGGGAACTATATTGGATCACTTGTGATGGAACATGATGGAAGATAATGCAAAAAAAAATGTATATGGATGTATGTCTGGGTCACTTTGCTATGCAGCAGAAATTGGCAGAACATTGTAAATCAATGGTAATTTTAAAAAATTTTTTTAAAAATAAAAGGACTAAAAAATTCTGGGTGCCTGGTTTGTGACTTTGTAATCCATTAGTGACACATTTATTCATTCCTGCCTGGAGATAGTGCCAGAGATCACCGTCCTAGACTGGGCCTGAGGGCTTTCTGGTCAGGACACCAGCTCCTGCTGGGAAGCCCGCACTGTATATATTTCTCAGCCTTCAACCTTGTCACTCTCACAGGGCACACTCATCACCCACACAAGCCCCCTCACATCTCATCCACACACTCTTACGCACACTCTCACTCTGTACTGTCTCACTCTAATACACGTCCTAGAATTTTCTCTCAACATCCAGCATTAAGTAGTTGTAGCAGATCCCATGGCCTGCAAGCCAAGAACATTTGCTCTCTAGATCCATAAGAAAACATATGCTGACCCTTTCAACTCCCAGCACTTTGCAGGACTTCCTGGGCTTTTCTCCAAACAACAGCCCCAGGCCTTGTAACAACCATCTGCTGCTCCCTGTGGGTTTCCAAGAGGCTCCCACTGAGAAACTGCTCTAAGTTCTTTTACCTCCTAGTGACTATCTTTCCAAATCTTTATCCTGCTTTTAGGGATAAAATTAAGTAATTTTTTTTGTCTTTTTGCTATTTCTTGGGCCACTCCGCGGCATATGGAGGTTCCCAGACTAGGGGTCCAATCGGAGCTGTAGCCACCGGCCTACGCCAGAGCCACAGCAACTTGGGATCCGAGCCGCGTCTGCAACCTACACCACAGCTCACGGCAACGCTGGATCGTCAACCCACTGAGCAAGGGCAGGGACCGAACCTGCAACCCCATGGTTCCTAGTCAGATTTGTTAACCACTGCGCCAAGATGGGAACTCCAAGTAATATTTTAAACAAGAAAATATTATTTAACTTAGTTTGCACACTTACACTTAAAAAGAACACTATTTACTGATTGGTGCATAAATGCAGATTTTAATAGATGCTTTCAAACACTCAGAACTGCAGACAACTGAATCTCCTCCTCCTCCCTTCCCCAACACATTGCCTGTTTTCAACCAGCATTTTCCTAGAGCAGGTCCTATTTCATCTAGTTCACCTGCAACACCCCTCACCTGGAGCTTTTTTTTTTTTTTAATGTCAATTTTAGTTTCTCTAGGACATATTCTGTGTTACTATCAAGAGATATAACTATGGTACATGTGTGGGGGTTGGGGGGGAAACTGCAGCAATTACCCCACTGCATTCAAAGGGGAATGAATGACATCAGGAGGGTCTCTGGCTTGTCTGCTGCAGAATGTCTTTTGTGTTGCCTTGAGGAATGTTCTGGCTTGACCACTTAAATTGCCCTCATCCAATTGCCCACCTGAACCTAATTATCATGAACTCCAAAACTTTAAAAGAAATAGTCATCCATGTATTCAATAGTATCCATGGGTAATTGATTCCTAGACCTCAGCAGATATCAAAATTTGAGGATGCTGTGTATAAAATGGCATGGTATTTGCATATAACCAATGCAAATATACTTTAGACTATCTCTAGATTACAATGTAAATGCTTTGTAAACAGGTGTCAATACAATGTAAATACCAGGTAAATTGTTTCCTTTTGGTAGCAAATTCAAGAATTCCTTCTCAGAACTTTCTGGATTTTTTTTTTTTTTTTTTACTATTTTTGATCCAAGGTGGAATCCTCAGATGCGAAACCAAAAGATATGGAGGGGAGGGCAGATTGTAGTGACAACTGGGGAGTGTGGAAAACCCAGAAACATCTAAAATGGCACAGTTGGGGCATTCTTGGACTTGCTGTTCAGGTTCCCCTCAACAGCTACACCTCCAACCCCACCAGCAGTGAGGGGGTAGGTAATGACTCAAACCTCCCCAGCCTCAAAGAGCTGCTCTGGGCAGACAGGAGCTGGCTCGGGTGCAAGTGCAGGGAGGGGCATCCCCGTCTGACCCACAGCGCATATGGGATTGTTGTATGATTCTGGTACAGAGAGACAAGACCCTGAGGCCTATTTCCAGGAAGCAGTGTTTATTCCTGCCAGCATGGGCTCAGTGGATTCATACCCAAAGGCTGAGCCCTGAACGCAGTGGGGCATTGCCTTATATACCTCTGCTAGTTTTCCTACCACATTTTGCTCCCTTTGGCCCCCTTATAAGGTAACATACAATCTGTAAATTCTGATATGTTACATGGATAATATGTGCACAGGGGTACTGATTACATCATACTGCCACAGAGCTGTGCACGCTGGCACAGATGCTGGTGGTGCACATTGCTTTCCCTTTGTTCTGGGAGGGCCCCTCCCCATCTCCCACTACAAGACTGAGGGAGGGGCAAGAGGCCTTAAAGTGGGACAAGCATGGAGCCACTCCCACTTCAGGGCTGCCCATGGGATCAACTTGAGATTAAGTTTCAGCTGAGACCACTTCATTGCTTAAGCATCTTCTCCTGCCCTACCTCCTTCCTCCACCCTGCCTCTCAGCAAACCCCCTGCCTAAGAATTCCCACCTGGGACCTCACCAGACCTGGGCTGAAGCCTTCTGAGAGGTGTGGCCCAGGCTGACAGGAGGCAGGCAGGGAAGCTGCCAAGAGCAGAGGTAACAGGTGTTACAACCCTTCTTTACGGAGCACTTTCTCTTTGCCAGATGCTTTCTCAGACTGTCTGTGCCTCTCTTATCAAGCAACTTCCTGAACAGGAAGTGAACTCAGAGGTTTGAGCATGTGAACTTAAGACATAGAGGAGCCGGGGCTGGGACCCAGGTGGCCTTGCCATCAGCCGGGCGCTCTTAGCTTCCGGGTGTCCTGCTTTTCTGAGGCCTGTGACCTACTGCGAGATCCACTGCTAATGTAAGAAAAGGAAATGATTCCAATACCCATCTCCAGGAACATCCCTGAAGGACACTAGACCTGGGTGCCCAATATCGTAGCCGTTAGCCTCAGGTGGCCACCGAGAACCTGAAATACGGCTTCTCTGAATTGAGATGTGCTGTGAGCATCAAATGCTTCAAGACTAGATTTTGAAGAAGTCGTAACAAAAGCGACTTCAACTATTTCATTTTGAGATCTTTTCAGCATTGACCAGTGGAGATAACATTTTGCCAAATAAAATTCTTTTGACTTGGTTCCGTTTGTGCTACTTTAGTGTGGCTGCTAGAAAACTTATAATCACATGGGTGGGTTACATGATATTTCTGCTGGATATCCCTGAAGAGACCCTTCAACTTCCCCCAGCAGGTCCAAATCAACCCACAGCAGCAGCTAAGACCTGAATCAGTCAAGTCATCATCTGGTAGAGGAGTCCAAGCTATGATCTTGAGGTAAAATGCTAACTCAGGTGGTCAGTGTAGGAGCATGAGTTTCGATGCATTCTTTGGTGTGGCCATTGATTAACATTTGTGGTTTAAGGGCTCCAGAGAGTAATATTCCCCATAGGCCTTGTTTACTATAGGAAGTGTACCTACTCCCACATGCACCTTAATCTCTAACCCACTCCTCAACTGACAGAAAAGGAAGGAGAGAAATGGTGATTCAGTCTAAGGGAAGAGAAGGACAAAGAAACCATAAAACTTAAAGGACATGTCCACCCCTAAAACTCCTATTGGACTAGGACTGATACAGGTAACCAGACAAGGCCAATGGGAGAAAACCACATCTTTCTGGACCCCATGTTGCTATCTCCCCATCTTTAAGGGATAAAAACCCCTATAGGACAATAGAGAGCAGGGGCTCTTCTCCCCGCTCCCAGCAGCCCTGGGAGCTATTTGCTTTCCTGTAATAAAGACTTTGCTTGCTTGCTGCCTGTGTGTCCGCCAAGTTCATTCTTCAACTGCATGAACAAGAACCCAGATTCCGGTAACATCTTTTTGGCATAATCTTTTGGGGGATGGTCTGGGATCCAACCCAATACACCAGCACTCACAAGGTAAGCAGCAGCAAGCATGCACTTTCTAGAACATTTTTCAGTTTCGTTTGCCTCTGAAAGGAGGGTGAATGTGTGAATGAGTGTGTGAGCCTGAGACATGTCCTGGACATGAAGCGAGTGTGGAGTCCTGATTTACAGTTCTATTTAAGCTGAGTGACCTCATATGGCTAAAAAGCAGCCCTCCTGAGTCCAATCGGGCCAGGAGTCCAGTTGGAGGTCTCTACCATCCTACCATATGCCAAGAAGCACCAATGGGGTGTCCCAAAAGGGAGACAGCAGAGACAGATGAAGCGAGTCATAAGGCAAACTTTTCTTCCCATTCCTCCCACCCCACAATCTCCTCCATGTACTCTAGTCTTTGTAAAGCATTTGGGAAATCACAGGTTACTATATTTCTAAAGGTTAACAATTGTTTAAAGGCATGTGAGGAACAAAAATGTTTTTCTAAATTCTTGAAGGGTGATGAAGGGTTTAAAGTAACTGTTCCTAAACCCCTTAGTGAAGCAAGAGTTTTAACTAGAGAAACAACACCCCCTCCCCCCTGTGGAAAGTAACATAATGTCTTGTCTATCAAAGGAAATCTTGGTTACTCCATTTTGCTCTGGTTTTGCCTTCCTGTGACCCCCATCCCTCCCCTTTCCCTCTTCTCCCAGTAACAATTTGTTGCAGATTAGCTAACCAGGAAGAGTGTGCACCCTGACCTGACCAATGGGAAGGGGACAGGTACATCACCTGCATTAGGGATAAATAGGGGAGGGTCCTTTGTTCGGCACACACACTTTTTGGAGTGCCCGCACCCTTCTGCAGAAGTAAAGAGCCTTGTCAAGATTTCTCCTTGTCCATGTGTCTCACTTTCTGACACTGACGACCTGAGCCAGAGTTATTGTAATTTCCAAAATCGCCCCCCTCCTGAAAAGGCAACTATGTGCCTGTCAGCAGCTTTGCTAGTCACATATCTTCCTACTTGTAATCATGTAGCAACTATGTACCTTATGTCCTTGCTAGCAGCCCTGCTAACCCTGCTCCAAGCATTGCTTCTCAGTTTTACTTTTGTAATCCTGCTTGCCCAGATCCTTAGGCAGAACTCTGTCTGTCCAGGAAAGGGGGGTTGGTGCCAGGGCTGCTTGTGTGGGAAAATCTTAAGATCTGGAAGTCTGTATTGTGTAAAAGTTACCCAGAACAAAGGCCTGGCGCTCAGACTATGGAGGCAACTCCTCGGAACCTGCACCAGTGCTAAATAAACTTTGCTATTCTGCATCTCCAAATGCCACTTGTCTCTTTCCACTGCCACAATTTCTGCAACATTTCTGGTGTGTTGGCCAGGAAGCCAATAACTGAGCTGGCCCCTTGTGCCACTTTTGTCAGGGAATTGGGGAAGGCCTTGGTCACCAGCCCAGTGACAGGCAGATAGTGCATGCCTGGCCTTTTGCCAGATCCTAACTCTCACTCAGGCTGTGCTGGCCCCGGCTCATGCTGCTTCCTGAACAGACTCAGAAGGACAGTGAAAACAGGTTCCAGTATGGGAGGTCAGACTGGTGAGTGCCCTGGGGACATCTGCCCAAGTCAGGACCCACCATATGGCAGAAGGAGAGACTGATCACCTCTCAGGGACCAAAGGGTCACTCAGGACAGGATTTGTTCCCTCAGGATTGGGTGGCCTGTCAACTCTGGTGTGCATGTGTGAGTGACTGTAGAGTATGAGAGCCTGTGCTCCACTGTCTCTGGACTACGGAGCCTGAGTGTGTCCTAACCTACAATTCCGTGGTGACCTCATAAGTCTGCCCCAGGTTCTGAGGGTTCTCTTCCCTCCCTGTTAGACTGGTCTGGGTCTGGGGTTTATACAGACCAGCCACACACTAAGAAGCACCTTAAACCTCCAAGAGGGGGGCAGTCAGGTGGACCAAAGTGAGTGCTCCCCCTACTGTTTTTCTTGCAACATCGTCACAGGGTGGGAATGCATGCCATGGGTAAATCAGCCTCAAAACCCACTGTCTTAAAATGTATGGCTAAGAACTTTAAGAAAGGATTTTATGGAGACTGTGGTGTAAAACTGAGTTCTAGAAAACTGCACACCCTCTGTGCCCTAGAGTAGCCATCCTTTGGGGTCAGATGGCCCTTGGAAGGGACCTTAGATGTGCTCATGGTTTGAGCAGTATATAATGTTATAACAAGAGACCCAGGACACCCAGACCAATTTCTGTACATTGATCAATGTTTAGAAGTTGCCCATAGGTAAAGCTGGAAATTGTGCAAACTCTGAACCCAACCACCTTTCTACCAGATGAAGCAGGGCCCCCAGACCATAACTGCTTACAGGTACTAGGTGAAGTGTTTTCCAGCAGACCTGACCTAACTGATAAACCACTCCAAAATCCAGACCTAGTTCTATATACTGATGGCAGTAGCTTCATGGAGGATGGAAAAGGGATGGAAGGATATGCTATGGTATCTGACTCAGAAGTGATGGAAGCAGAAGCACTTCCTCAAGGTTGGTCAGCACAGAGAGCAGAATTATGGGCATTAATCAGAGCACTGGAGCTCAGCCAAGACCGGTGAGTTAATATCTATACCGACTCACAGTATGCCTTTGCAACTCTACATGTCCACGGAGCCTTATATAAAGAGAGAGGACTCCTTACTGCTGAAGGAAAAGGGATCAAAACCCAAGCTGAAATCTTAAAACTCCTAGAGGCAGTATGGGAACCTAAGGAAGTGGCAGTTATTCACTGCAAAGGCCACCAAAAGGGAGGCAACCTGGTGGCAAAAGGAAACTGCAGTGCTGCTGCAGCTGCCAGACAAGCAGCCTGGGGGCAACCACCAGACAAACCCAAAGTTCTGCTGGCCTCAGAAATGCCTATTGTCCCCAAGTACTCTAGAAGAGGAAAAATGGATAAAAGAGGAAGGGGGAACCAAAACTAAGATGGGATGGTAGATCACACAAGACTGCCTGGTTTATGTTATGAAACAGCTGGCCTACAAACTAGTCCACCAGCAACACGAATTAACTCACATGGGCAAAAATGCCTTAGAGACCTTACTGGGTCAATATTACCTCATTGCACGTCTTCCAGCACTCTGCTCCTCAGTCTCCAAATGGTGCATAACTTGTTTGCAAAATAATGCTCACCAGGGGCCTAGCTGATCAGCTGGTACACAGCATTGTGGACTGTCTCCATTTGAGGATATGGAAATGGACTTCACTGAAGTCACTCCAAGCAGGGGATACAAATACTTGCTAGTTTTTTCTGCACTTTTTTGGGATGGGTAGAAGCCTTCCCTACTCGAACTGAAAAGTCAAGGAAGTAACCAAGGCACTCCTGAAAGACATCATTCCCAGATACAGAATGCCTCTGGTCATCAGGTCAGACAACAGAGCAGAATTTGTGGACAAGAGAGTGCAGCAGGTTGCAAAAGCCTTACAGATCCAGTGGAAGCTACATTCTGCCTATCACCCTCAAAGCTCAGGGAAAGTAGAATGCATGGACCAAACCCTTAAGCAGACTCTAGCAAAGTTTATATCAGGAGACTGGCTTGCCCTGGGTAGATATATTGCTGGTGGCCCTCCTAAAAGTGAGATGCTCACCCTGAGTGGGGATAGGATTCTCGGTATTTGAAATCATATATGGAAGGCCACCTCCGCTAGTCAGTTTGAGAGGGAACACCAGAGAATTGGGAGACTTAGATTTACATAAACAACTGCAAGGATTGGGGCTCACCATCTCATGAATATACAAGTGGGTCACAGATACAATACTCATATCCTTAGGTATAACACTGCATCCCCACAAACCAGGAGACCAGGTGTGGATAAAGGACTGGAAAAAGAAGCCTTTAAAGCCAGTATGGAAAGGGCCCTATACTGTAATCTTTGCCACCCCCACTGCTCTCAAAGTAACAGGAATAGATGCCTGGATCCATCACTCCAGAGTTAAACCGGCTGGCCTGACTGATATCTCTGGGGAATGGAAGGCTGCCCTTGACCTGGAAAAACCCCTGTGTCTGACAACACAGAAGAGGAGACAATGATCTCAAAGCCCTGCTCTGACAGCAGAAGCTGGTCAGTCGACGCACAGTTGAAGTTTGAGGAATCAACTGTCTGGTGAAATAGACTGCCTTATTTTCTATACAGACTCTCTTACTGTCATATACTGTTATCCCATGCTCAACATGTATGTTTGTCGGTTGCTGTTATTAATCTGGTCCCCCTTGGCCCTGCCAGGATCCATTTCCTCATGTGATCCATGCACTCAAGTAACCCGATCAGATCAGGGGGTTGCATGGATTTGACTTTACTCATTTCTCCTGTTAGGGAGAAATTCAAGGAAGTTGTACTTACAACAAAACCACTTATTCTATCTGTCAACATGAGGGACATTATACTTGCTTTGATCCACAATACTCAGCAACTGAGGGATGGTTAGAGGTCCAGTGCTCTCATAAGGCAGGGAACCTAATTAATCAGACCCAAATCACCAACCCCAAATTGCCAGTATCGGTACTTTTTGATGCCTGTGAAGCTATGGATGGGTCATGGGCTTCTACCATACCATGTGGGAGCCTGTCATGGGAAAGAGA
Organism: Phacochoerus africanus; assembly: GCF_016906955.1. NCBI lineage: Eukaryota > Metazoa > Chordata > Mammalia > Artiodactyla > Suidae > Phacochoerus > Phacochoerus africanus. The sequence goes on from NC_062558.1 coordinate 42,871,128, forward strand.
ATATAGGCTCCAAGATAAATATATGTGCGGTTCCTCAACTACAACCATCTGGAATAATTGTCAAGATGACATGCGCTTCTATTGCCCTTACTGGGGCTTCAAGTCGTGGACAACTTGGGATAAAGAAGACAAAACTGCTGTAGTTCGAAAAGACATGGCCCCTCCAGACTGTCAGGCTAAGACTTGTAACCCAGTTAATTTCACTATTTATAATTCCAATGAGCCCAAATGGAAGGAGGGTCACATAATAGGCATATGCATTAATGGAAGAGGCAACGACTCTGGAGCTCTGTTACAATTCCAGAAGGTCACACTTATGCTCCAGGCTGCCTCTCACAGCATTTTCCATCCTTTTTACTAGGAGATAAAGAACACCTTGCCTCCCACTTCAGCCATGACTAAAAATTTGTCTTTGGCCCTGGCAGAGACCATTGCACAAACCCTCAAAAATCTCCTCTTGATATGTATGTGGAGGAAAAAACACAGGAGACCATGGGCCTTGGCAGGCTAGGGAACTGGACCCATTGAAGCCCCATAATGAAACTGCATAATCCCAATCGCCAATGGGGTATGGCTCCTCCAGACAGTTATTATAGGGAAAAACTGCCTTGCAAGGCAGGGAGGATGGTTCAGTGTTTCACTTGGGAGCCTAACATGTTTATGCCTAAGGTTTGATAACCTAACTGCCCAAAAGACTCAATGGTGGGCATCTTCAAACCTCTCAGAGCCCAAGCCTAATCCTCTAACTTTTCCCACCTCTGGCAGGCATGGGACAATGTCAGTGCTGATATCCAATGGTGAGCACCAAAAGGATTATATTGGATCTGTGGGAAAGTGGCATATTCCATACTCCCCCCCAAGTTGGGCCAGAGCATATGCCTACTAGGAATGATCAGACTGTCCTTCTTCCTGCTCCCACTGTCACTAGGGGAGCAAGTGGGAGTCCCTATATATAGGGCACAGGGCACCCAGAGAGACCAAAATTCCCTCCAGATTGGAGACTGGAAAGATGATAAATGGCCCCCATAACAGATAATTCAAGATTATGGGCCTGCCACTGAGCAGAGGATGGCTCCTGGGGATACTGCACCCATATCTACATGCTGAACAGCATCATCAGACTACAGGCGGTATTAGAACTTATAACAAGTGACACTGCAAGGGCCCTGACTATATTAGCCCAACAGCAAAATAAAATGTATAATGCCATCTACCAAAACCACTTGGCCTTGGATTATTTGATTGCTTCTGAAGAAAGGATTTGTGGAAAAATTTAACTTGAGTAATTGTTGCCTACAAATAGATGATACAGGAAAGGTGATAGAAGAAATTGCTGACTGCATGACTAAAATTGCCCATGTGCCTGTACAGACTTGGAAGGGATGGGACACAGTCTCTTTGGTGGATGGTTCTCCTGGCTGGGAGGAATTAAACAATAGTCAGATTAATCATGGTCATACTCGCAGGGTGCCTACTTATTCTCTGCCTTGTCCCTCTTAATGAATACAGTAAAAGGTTTCATAGAAACCATAATTGAAAGAAAAACAGCCTCCCTCTTGCTACTTGTCAAAGGTTACCAGTGGATAATGACTGAAGACCACCTCTGACGGCTGCAGATGAACCCTGAACATCAAGAGGGGGGAATGAAGTAAGAGTTTTAACTAGAGAAACAACACCCCCCCCAGCTGAGAAGACAGCTACATGTCTGTCAGCAGATTTGCTCACCACATACCACCCTGCTTGTAATCTTGTAGCAGCTACATGCCTTATGTCCTTGCTAGCAGCCCTGCTAACCCTGCTCCAAGCATTGCTTCTCAGTTTTACTTTTGTAATCCTGCTTGCCCAGATCCTTAGGCAGGAACTCTGTCTGTTCAGGAAAGGGGGGGGGGGTGCTGGGACTGCTTGTGTGGGAAAATTTTAAGACCTGGAAATCTGTATTGTATAAAAGTTACCCAGAACAAAGGCCTGGTGCTCAGACTATGGAGGTGACCCCTCTGAGCCTGCACTGGTGCTAAATAAACCTTGCTATTCTGCATCTCTGAGTGCCATTTGTCTTTCTGCTGCCACAATTGATTTCTGCAACATTAGGAGACTCTTGTCTCCACCTTCTCTGCTTCCTACAGTATGTTAGGAGCCAGCATTTTACAGTAAATGAGGTTAGTTGAGTGGCCAGAGTCCAATTTTGATGGAAATCTATCTTTTAGCAGCATTCCTAAGAGGAAAAGATGCAAGGAGACTCCTTGCACTGTGGGAAGAAAAAAAAAAAAAAGACACTATTAAGGGCTATATGGACCAAAGTCCTCATAATCCAGTTCTGTAAGCTTAGGGAGTTCCCCTTAAATTATAAGTCCATCCCATTATATCATACTTCTGGTCTTTTACCTCTCACTATTTTTAGTCAGTCACATACCCCTTAGGCTTTAGGCCAATTGATACCACATCATATATGACTTCAGCCTTGTCCTCTAAGCTGGGATCGGTCATTGTTATATTCTTCTTGTCAAGTAATGCCCGATCTCCTTAGGAGTCCTTTAAAGAGCTTGACTAATCTGCTTGTTTATCATTTCCTTTGCCATTACCTCAAATGGTGCTGCAGAGCAAAGGGAACAGACCTCTAGATGTTAACACCACCCTGAGTTGTTACCATGCCTATGAGGGAGAAGGAGTTCGTAACTAACTAGTAGTCATCCAAATTAGGCCAAGCGTCCAGTCTCAGAGCCCAGGCATGGTCAGTTTTGCTTTTTGCTATTTATTCTCATCCTGGTTGGAGAAACTGGCAGCTGGTTCATCCAATTTACCCTTTAACTGTGGCTTAGAAACTTTCCTAATACTAACAGAGGGCATGTCAGAGCGAGGATCTTAGAATTCCAAAGATCAGGACCTGTATGCCTGGGTTTTCTTCACCTCTGTCCAGAGACAGGCACTGGGTAGGGATGACAGGAGAAGAGGCTACGCTGGTAAGGAGTGGTTAATTCCAGTCAGCCTAAGATCAAATGGGAATTTGACCCCTAATGTCTAGCTGCTCCATACAAGAGAGGGGATGCCCTCACATAGCCAAGAAAGGACAATAGACACTTGACACTGGTGTTTTCTCTTTTTCAGATGGGAGCCACATTCTTGAGCCTGGCACACAGCTCAATAGCAATTCCTCTGACTTATGCCTTAAAAAAAAACTGAGGAAAATTTTGAGCCTCAGACTCTGAAAAATAAACATATAATTTTCTTTTGCACAAAAGCCTGGCCACTATATAACCTGTTGGATAGGGAGTGATGCAATCTGAAGGCTCTCTAGATTATAATACTATTCTCTAATTAGCCCTATTTTGTAGATGAAAAGGGAAATGGTCAGAGATGCCTTATGTTCAGATCTTCTTTATAACAAGGGAAGACACTAAACTGAGGAAGGCTTGTGGACTTCTCCAGTGAGTTACGCCAACTCCCTCAGACCTAGGTGCCCACCATATCCTGGCCCAATTGGGTCAGACCCTCTAGAAGTTAATCAGCCTTCACCAATACTGCCCAAGTCTCCTCCACTCCCCCATCCAGTGCCAAAGTTATATCCCTCTTTACTCTCTTTGCAAGAGGTAGCGAACAGAGAATGGGGACCAATAGGGGTCCATATGTGTTTTTCACTTCAGGACTTAAGAAGGATAAAAACAGATTTGGGAAAAGTTGCTGATGACCCAGACAGATATATCAAGGTCTTTCAGAGTCTCACACAGTCCTTTGAGTTAAGTTGGAAGGACGTCATGTTATTACTAAACCAGACATTGACTATAAGTGAAAAAAAAAAAAAAAAGTCTTAGAACATGCTCAAGGCTGGGGAGATGAGTGGTATGATATAAATGTCAGAGGCAGATCAGGAGAGGAATGAACAAGATTCCCCATAGGGTGTCAGGCAGTTCCTATGAGTGATCCTAATTGGTCTGCTGATGAGGACCATAAAGACAATTGGCATAGAAATCATTTTATTACTTGTATAGTTGAGGGACTAAAAGCCTCATGAGTAAAGCTCATTAACTACTCCAAACTATTGGAAGTTTGTCAAGGGGAAAGAGAGAGTTCTTTGGCCTTCTTAGAAAAACTCAGAGAGGCATTGAAAAAGCATACACCAAGGGACCCAGAATCAATGGAGGGCCAAATAATTCTTAAAGACAAATTCATAACTCAATTGGCACCAGATACATGAAGAAATCTCCAAAAATTGGCTTTTGGCCCTGATCAGAACCTAGAGCACCTCCTTAGAGTAGCAACTCAAGTATGTTATAATCGGGACAAGGAAGAACGAAAGGAGAACAAGAGGAGATACAGAGAAAAGCTGAGGCTCTAGTTATGGCACTACAGGAAGTCAACCTGGGAGCTTCCAAGGCAAGAGGACTAGCACAGAGACCTACGCCTGAAGCCTGTTTCCTCTGTGAAAAAGAGGGACACTTTAAATGGGAATGCCCCAAGACCCAGACCACAGCTACTAGGCCATGTCGTATACATGGGGGATATCACTGGAAAAGGGACTTCTCCCAAAGATGAAGGTCCTTGACTTTGACCCCTCAGGCTCAGGATCAAGACTGATGGGACCCAGGGCTTTCCACATTGGCTCCTGTCCGTATCACCACTCAGGAGCCCCTGGTGACTTTAAATGTAGGAGGACAGCTTATCAGCCTCCTCCTGGATACAGGAGCCACCTTTTCAGTCCTCCTCTCCAACCCTGGGCCCTCATCAAATAAATCTGCCACTATTTGTGGTATTTCTGGCAAGCCGGTTACAAAATTCTTTACACAACCTTTGAGTTGTGACTGGAAATCCATTTTCTTCTCTCATGCTTTTCTGATTGTTCCAGAGAGTCCAACTCCTTTTTTAGAAGAGACATTTTGTAGAAGGTTAAAGCCTCAATTCACACGACAAGAGAGCCTCATCAAGTTTTATGCCTGCCTTTGATGGAAGTAGATATTGACCCAGAACTCTGGGCCATAGGAGGAAAGATAGGAAGAAAAAAACCTGCTCAACTTCAAATCCTGTGACTTTTCTTCCTGACTCACTAGATCAGAAAGTTAAACATGATTATCACCAGATCTTGGCTGCTAATGATGCAGCCAGAGAGAACTTAAAGGATGAGCCCTTATCTAATTGTGATCTCACTATGTTTATGGATGGCAGCTCTTTTATTGAAAGGGGAGAATACAAAATAGGATATACAGTTGTAACTCTATGTGAGACCCAGGAAGTGGACCTTTGAAGCCAGGAACAAGTGCTCAACTAGCAGAATTAATAGCATTAACTAGAGCATTGGAATTGGGGTCAAAAAAAAGGATAAATATTTACATGGACTCCAAACATACATATCTAGTCCCCCATGCACATGCAGCACATAAACTGGAAAATATTCAGTATTAAATTAATATCATATAAGAATTGAAGTTTGTTGATATAATTAATACATACATGTCATTAGAATTATCAACATTAATATCTTATTTACCTAGGTTTAACAAAAGTCAAATGAAACACTGAGACTGCAGTTACTAAAGAGAGGAAACTAAAGGTATTTAGGACTATTAATCAATATGTTTAGTGCCACCCTGAGATGTTCTCTATAAGGAAAACACACATTTTTAAAAATTACAAAAGACAGTCCGTGGTTACTTTAGAAAAGTAGAATGTTTGTACTTTCATTAAATAAGGAATGAAGAATGAAATTACATTTTATTAAGGGAAAAGAAAGACACTCTGTCTTTAGCTTATTGCTCTGGATGGAAAAATAAGGGGCAGACTAATATGGATTCAGAAAGTGATACAAGGTGTGTGGGAAGTGAAGGCTGAAAAAGAAATTTTGTGCATGGCGGGAACTAAGTTTAAAATAAACTTAATAGAGTAATTTTAAAAATAAGGTGGTGCCACAAATCATACTCCTCACAATGTCATAAGGTAACTTTCAATTATACGCTGACCAAAGAAACGGCATACAAATATCTCATGACCAGTCAGAGAAATCAGAAAAATCATGAAGTTATAGATATTTTAATCAATTTTATCAAATATGGGATCAATATATGTGGATCAGTCCATAGAAGGGTTTTTTAACCCATCCCACATCTATTTGCTGGAGCAACATAAACATTACATGCTAGATGGTCCAGATCAGTGTTCCACTGGTATGATTACTTAACAGTGATATTTGTGCCTTCATTAGGAACCACTGACATAATGCTGAGGGTAGAAGCCTTAACTAATTTTACTCAACAAGCTCTTAATGATACTATAGAAGCTATTTCTACCCTAAATATGAAACAACAACAAATTAAAAAAAGTAGTGCTACAAAATTGATTGGCCTTAGATATACTCACTGCAGCTCAAAGAGGTATCTGTACATTATAAAATCCAAATGTTGTATCTATATTCCTGATTATTCACAGAATGTGTCTGATTCCCTGCTAGATCTCCAGCAGCAGATTCATGAGATGTCCAATCCAGCTCCAGCTTTTGGGGCTACCCTCTGGAACTGGTTGACCTCCTCCTCCTGGTGGAAACATTTCCTCACCATAGTCATCACTGTGACCTCAATCCTTTTATTTGGACCCTATATAATTAATTGCATTTCTCACTTCATTACATCCCTATTAGAAGCTATCAACCTTCAAAGAGTGATAGAAGGGGTACCCAGTGTAATGTATCAAAGCCCACTCGATCATCCCATGAGTGGAGACCTAACTACTTTCCCCTATGATGCCCCTTTTGAGCAGGAAGCAGTCAAAGCAGTCGTTGCCCCCTTTCTCCCAAAGTTAGGGTCTCCGACTCTAGAAGGGGAGAATTGAGGCAGAATAGCAACTCAGGTAGTCAGTGTAGGAGCATGGACTTCAATGCATTCTTGATAGGGCTATTGATTAACATTTGTGGCTTAAGGGCTCCAGAGAATAATTCCCCACAGGCCTTGTTTACTATAGGAAATACACCTTCCCCAACATGGACCTTAATCTCTAACCCACTCCTCAACTGATAGAAAAGGAATGAGAGGAAGGGTGACTCAGTCTAAGGGAAGAGAAGAACAAAGAAATCATAAAACTTATGGGACATTTCCACTCCTAAAACCCCTATTGGATAGGGACTGATACAGGTAACCAGACAAGGCCAATGGGAGAAAACCACATCCTTCTGGACCCCATGTTGGTAGCTCCCCCATCATTAAGGGATAAAAACCCCTGTAGGACAATAGAGAGTGGGGGCTCTTCTCCCCCCTCCTGGAAGCCCTGGGAGCTATTTGCTTTCCTGTAATAAAGACTTTACTTGTTTCCTGCCTTGTGTTCAAGGATTTCATTCTTTGACCGTGTGAACAAGAACCTGGATTCCAGTAACATCTTTTCAGCATCAAGGGGGTAGGTAATGACTCAAAGCCTCCCCAGCCCCTACGAGCTGCTTCAGGCAGACAGGAGCTGGCTTGGGTGCAAGTGCTAGGAGGGGCATTCCCATCTGACCCACAGCCCATGTCAGACTGAGGGAGGGGCAAGAGGCCTTAAAGTGGGACAAGCATGGAGCCACTCCCACTTCAGGGCTGCCCATGGGATCAACTTGAGATTAAGTTTCAGCTGAGACCACTTCATTGCTTAAGCATCTTCTCCTGCCCTACCTCCTTCCTCCACCCTGCCTCTCAGCAAACCCCCTGCCTAAGAATTCCCACCTGGGACCTCACCAGACCTGGGCTGAAGCCTTCTGAGAGGTGTGGCCCAGGCTGACAGGAGGCAGGCAGGGAAGCTGCCAAGAGCAGAGGTAACAGGTGTTACAACCCTTCTTTACGGAGCACTTTCTCTTTGCCAGATGCTTTCTCAGACTGTCTGTGCCTCTCTTATCAAGCAACTTCCTGAACAGGAAGTGAACTCAGAGGTTTGAGCATGTGAACTTAAGACATAGAGGAGCCGGGGCTGGGACCCAGGTGGCCTTGCCATCAGCCGGGCGCTCTTAGCTTCCGGGTGTCCTGCTTTTCTGAGGCCTGTGACCTACTGCGAGATCCACTGCTAATGTAAGAAAAGGAAATGATTCCAATACCCATCTCCAGGAACATCCCTGAAGGACACTAGACCTGGGTGCCCAATATCGTAGCCGTTAGCCTCAGGTGGCCACCGAGAACCTGAAATACGGCTTCTCTGAATTGAGATGTGCTGTGAGCATCAAATGCTTCAAGACTAGATTTTGAAGAAGTCGTAACAAAAGCGACTTCAACTATTTCATTTTGAGATCTTTTCAGCATTGACCAGTGGAGATAACATTTTGCCAAATAAAATTCTTTTGACTTGGTTCCGTTTGTGCTACTTTAGTGTGGCTGCTAGAAAACTTATAATCACATGGGTGGGTTACATGATATTTCTGCTGGATATCCCTGAAGAGACCCTTCAACTTCCCCCAGCAGGTCCAAATCAACCCACAGCAGCAGCTAAGACCTGAATCAGTCAAGTCATCATCTGGTAGAGGAGTCCAAGCTATGATCTGATGAAGGAAAAATAATGTTGTCCTTCTAGCCTGGGTATTGAATTTCTAGTCCTGCCTATAACTCCTGGAGCAGAGGGCTCAGGAGTCCCTAAGTGGGACAGGGATGGGGTTGGCCTCAGGCAACACTTGCTGTGTTCATAAATTACCCAATTTCCCAGACTTGTTCTCTCATATTTGCCTTCTCTAGAAAACTGAGGAGCAAAAAAGAAATCACATAAGATTGGACTCACCTCTTCTCCACTAGACCCTCCTTTGGACTTTAGCTTCTTCTGAAGTTGGCTCAGTTCCGGTGGGAGATCCACCTACATGGGGCTTTTAATTTTTTTTTATTAAAATATTTTCTTAAAGATACTTAGTTATAATTTTTTTTTAGGGTCACACCTGCAGCATATGAAGTTCCCAGGCTAGGGGTCAAATCAGAGCTGTAGCTACAGGCCTCTTCCACAGCCACAGCAATGCAGGATCTGAGCTGCATCTGGGGTCTATGTTGCAGCTTGCAGCAATGCCGGATCCTAAACCCACTGAGTGACTTCAGGGTCAAACCCGCATCCTCACAGACACTATGTCAGGTTCTTAACCTGCTGAGCTACCACGTGAACCCTTAGTTATAAATTTAATGAGACTTGCATAGGGCATATATATGGCAAAAACTAAAACTTTGCTGAAGGACATAAAAATGGATTTTTTTTTTATTGAAGTATAGTTGATTTACATTATCAGCATAGTGATTCAGTATTTTTACAGATTATGCTATAATGAAAGCAATTACAAGATAATGGCTATAATTCCCTGTGCTACACAATATATCCTGCTGCTTATCTATTTTACACATAGCAGTTTGTATCTCTTAATCCCATACCTTGAACTTGTTGCTCCCTCCATCCCTCTCCCCACTGGTAACCACTATTGTTTTTTCTATATTTTGATCCTGTTTCTGTCATGTTATATAAATTTGTTTTTTAGATTCCACATAAAAGTGATATTTCACAGTATTTGTCTTTAACTTATTTCGCTAAGCATAATACCTTCTAGGTCCAACCACATTGCTACAAATGGCAGGATTTCATTCTTTTTTATGGCTAATATTGCATTGTATATACACCACACCTTCTACAAGGTGTTTTTTGTATTGAAGGATCTCTTCTCAACCTATTCACCCAAGGCTTTTTAATCTGATTATATTTTTATTTAATTCTGGCAAAATAAATTTCACTAAAGACAGAGAAGCTACCACAAACACTTTTGTTAAGTACCACAAATATTTTTATTCTACCTTGAACCAAAATGTTAAAATGAATTACACGCATTAATTAACTGTAACTTCATTACTATAACTTCATATATATTCATAAGTATGTCATGCTTAATCTTTAAACCACACAATGGTGGGAAAAATTCTCATTTATTTTCACTCATACTTTTTAAAGATCAAAACCTTCAGCTTTGCACAACATTGTAAATCAACTATACTTTAACCCCCCCCCCCAAACCTTCAAGCTTTGCTAGTTAATATTTACCCTTCTCTAATGCCTGTTTTAAATGCTCACTTCAGCTAAACTATTCAGAATACGTGGGTCCAGCCTGGTGGACACACAATACAATTTGCCAAGGAATCATGCGGTACCAAGGAAAGGAGAGATGGGATTTGGCCATGCTTAATTCTCATACTATTAAGGCAGAATATTAACTCAGGTAGTCAGTTTAGCAACATGGGCTCTGATACATTCTTTTGATATGGATATTAATTAACTTTTGTAGCTTAAGGGCTCCAGGGAGTAACACCTCCATAGGCCTTGTTTTATTACAGGAAATGTACATTCCCCACAGACTTTGTTTACTATAGGAAATGTGAATCTCTAGCCCACTCTTCAACTGATAAAAGGAAGTGAGAGGAATGGTGACTTAATCCAAGGAAAGAAAAGGACAAAGAAACCCTAAAACTCACACTGGACATTTCCAACCCTAAAACCCCTACTGGACAAGGACTGATATAGGTAATTGAGCAAGGCCAATGGGAGAAAAATCACATCTTTCTGGACCCCACCTTGGTGCCCCACCCCACCTTTAAGAGATAAAAATCCCTATAGAACAATAAAGAAAGAGGCTCTTCTCCCACCTTCCAGCTGGCCTGGGAGCTATTTGCTTTTCTTTAATAAAGACTTTGCTTGCTTGCTGCCTGTGTGTTCGGGGAGTTCATTCTCCAACTGCTGTGAACAAGAACCCAGATTCTGGTATCATCTTTCCGATATCACTATAAGTTAGATTCTTCACTTTGATGTTATTGCCAAAAGAAAATATCTTTAATTGCCATATTCTTTTACTGTACATTAAAATGTAACAGTGAAGACATAGCAAAAATCATGAAGCTTACTGTAAATATTTTTGCGATTCAAAATATGAGGTCACAACAGCAGTTCATAAATTGTACATATTTTAAATAGTCATATTACTGAAACTTCAATGAAACTAGAGAGTTTGGTGTTGTCCTTACACATATGTTGGCCTTTCTACTTCAGTTTTAAAAGAGCCTGGATAGGTTTTAGTTCTTGAGTGACTGTTGCAAACATATTTGACAATGTCTGATGAGCAGAGTAATGAAAGTGCTTTAATAATCTCACAGCTAGCTGCTAGGAGGCGCCATGTCGAAGTCTGTGAAAAGACCTCCCTTTTCCAGGTTCTGATCCAGATTTCCTTCCTCCTAGATTCTACTTTCTGAAACGCCCACCCATTTGATCCTGCCACTGCTTGGTTTAGTAAACATCTCTGTCTCTTGATAACTAGGTTATCCTAACTACCCGCTCCTTACAAGACTATGAAAATTTATTTAAATTCTGTTATGGGGTAAATGGTGTCTCCCCCACCAAATCCATATGTTGAAGTCCTTACCTCCACTATCTCATTTATAAGATTATATTTGGAGAGAAGGCCTTTAAAGAGGGTGATTCTGTTCAAATGAGGACATTAGGTGAGTCCTAATTCAATCTGACTGGTGTCCTTATAAGAGGAGATTAGAACAAAGAGAAGCCCAATATGAACTAGCCCAAAGGAAAGAAGGCAAGGAGGGAAACCTCGTAAGTTTTTTTATTCCCCTCAAATTCTAAAATGGGTTGCCAGAGTTTAGACATTGATAACTAAACCATTGCTGAGTACTAACTCTATTCTATGCCTGATAGTATGTATGCAGATTTGTCATCTGCCCAATATGGTAGCCACTAGCTCCATGTGACTCTTAAGCCCTACGAATGTGGCCTTATTTTGTTGTAGGATTCTTGTACAGGGAGACATGATACTGAGGCCTTTTTGTCAGGAAGTAGCGTTTATTCATGCCAGCACTGGCTAAGCAGATTCATATCCAAAGGCTGAGCCCTGAATGCAGCGGGGCACTACCTTACATACCCTGTTAGTTCTCCTGCTACTTCTAAATTTCTTTGTTCCCTTTATAAAGTACACTGTAATTTTTAAGCAGACAGTTATAGATACGACTATGGTCATGGATACAGGTTATGCTACTTCATAGCAGATCTGCACATGTGCACTCAGGTGGCTGGTGTTGCATGTTGTCTTCCCTTTGTTCTGGGAGGGCCCTTCCCCCTCCCCAATTCATTCCCCCCTTTGATGCTCTGATCCCTTTCCTAGGGTCAAAGAGCATCAACTTGGGCTAGGGGTTTATATTTTCATAGCATCATCATGTGTGTGGCTGTTTTTCTTTTGACTAGGGCTTCAATGAGGCCAGAGACAGATCTTATAGCTAGAGAAGCCAGACAGGGAGGGTAAGATCAAGCAGCCTCCCAAGATCATGAGCACAATACCTATGAGTGTTTTGAATTCTCCAAAGGTTGAAAACTATCCCCCAAATAGCTCTCTGGGGTCCTAGCCCTTCCAAGTTTGTATGGGGACATGCGCTACTTTTCTAATGTTTGTCCGTTGTCATCTACAGCCTGTCCGTTGTCATCTATCTGGAGACAGGAGTTGGATTGGTTAAATTTTCCCCATACTCCTTCCTCTGCTAATAGGTAGTCTAAGGCTAGGTGGTTCTGGTAAATAGCTGCATGCATTTGTGACTGTTGTTTTGCCATGAGTTCCAGGATTGTGGCTGTTTGGTTAGTAATAACTTCCAGTATCACCTATAACCTGATGATTCGATTGAGCATATATATAGGGGTCTGGTAGCCCCAACTCCCATCTTGTGCCCAAGTGGCTGGACCATAAGTCTCAATAATCCTCTGGGGTGGCCACTCTTCTCATCTTTGTTGTCCCCCTATCACAGGACTTCTTTTGGTTCTAACCTTCAGGCTCTGATGACGGGGAACCCCTAATTTCTCTCCCTCCTGGTTAGGCAGGAGGAAGAAACCCCAATTGAATTTTTCCAAAGGTGTAACTCCCTTTTCATCAAGCAGGGAGTTGTGTATATGCTCTTTTCCACATATCCAAAACAGCCCATCAGGTGAACTCCAGTGTTCAGGGTCACTAAGAGTGAGGCTGTCCCAGTGTTTACTAATTTCAGATATGCCACAGAATGGACTGGCCTCCTCCTCAGTATGTAGAGTACAATAGACTATGGCTTGATAGGGAGAGGATCGGCACTGGGAGGTGTTGACTGTGGGAGCCAGGGCCCAATACCAGGTAGAAGTGTTTGGCCACCACCCAAAACTGGTAGAGTCCCAAGAAAGCCTTTTTTTTTTTTTTTTGCATGGAGTTTCTCCTACCGATTATGTATAATTGGGACCTGTTCTACTAATGCACTCCTTCCAGTTACCTCTGAGGCCAAGACCCAATTTTGGGGCCAGTTGTCTTCTCTGTTATGGAATGATTCCATTGAAGTAAATGGAGTGCATTTAGGCTGGTCCCCTTCCAAGGCCATTCTTCACTCCTAAGGGCCCCTCCACAGACCCAACACTCAGTGACATTGAACTCATGGGCAATCCTTCTAGCTAGGTCAATGAAAAGGTTTTTTTCCTAGGGTGGGGAAGTCCAGGTCTGGATCCAGGTCCTTTCTGAGTTGGTCATAGACTGGGCTGAACCCTGATTGCAGGGGCCTTGGACCTGCTTGTTGTTTTGTTTTCTGTATAGTTTCTCGGACTAGCTGGGCCTGGGCATGATCCTGAATTTCCCCTCCATCAGACATGTTCCAATTCCCGCTATATGTTCAACAGTCCCAAGCCCCTGTTTCCCTTCTCTTTGGTCCCTGGCAAATGTGCCCTTCTAGGTATTTTGTCTTTATCCATCCCATCCAATATTTTTTACCATTATACGTGCAAAGGGTGGGATTGGTACCTCGATAACAAGAAGCTGGTTGGTAGGCATAAGAGGTGAAGGACAGCTCAACCTTCCCTCACTACCAAATCTTTCCCATACACTTATCACAAGGGGTGGAATTTGAGTCTACAAAAGGGGTGAAAGGGGCCCAGACCAGAAGCAACCAATAGCAACAAAACATCCTACCCAGAAGATGAAGCAGAGTGTGAGCAGGAAACTTTTGCCACATTTCCAGTCTGCCCAGGAGCAGCTGTTGCCCACCCTATGGGAAAGATTAGAACAATGACCACAATAACAGATAGGTACAGATAGGTGCCAGCACATCATAATAAGGGGACCGAAATGAGGGATGGACAGTCTATTTATCCCGTCTGGTGGCTGATTCCTCAAGCTTCTGCCATGTGTAGACTAGTCAGTCTCTGGAGGGACTAGAGGAGGGCTATCACCTCCATGGGTCTCTGGAGCTGCAGCTTGTTTCTTTTGGGTGGTCAGCTTGCATGTGTCAGGGATCAGGGATGTACTCCCAGTCTTGTGATGCTGGTTTTACTCTGCTGTGTTGAATCCAAGGAGCCACTTCTGCCACCTTTACTGCAGTAGGGGTGGATAGAATGACAGTAAACGGGCCCCTCCAAAGAGGTTTTAATGGCTGTGCATTCCACTCTTTTAACATTTAGCATCCCCTGGTTCGAAGGGGTGGGCATCTGTGATTGGCTTACAGGTAATCATTCCCTAACCCATTGACAGAGGGTGGCCAGGGTGGAACCTAGGGTCTGCCTCTGTTACCTCAGGGTGAGGTTCCCTAATTCCTTTAAGTCCCCCCTTATACCCTTAATGAGTTAATGGGAGGAGGGGCGGGGTGCCCATAGAGGCTTTCACAAGGAGAAAACCCAGTCTGCTTAGTAGGGCTGGACCTATTTCTTAGCAAGGCTATTGGCAAGAGCTGGTCCCAATGCAGGTGTCTCCTGGCACTGTTTGCTTAATTGCAGTTTCAGAGTCTGATTTATCCATTTCATCTTCCTGGAGCTCTGGGGCTAATAGGCTGTGTGTAACTTCCAGGTGATTTTTAACCCCTTTGTCACCAATTGTATTACCACAAATGCTGGTCCATTAAATCCGGTCGACTGGAGAATATTTTATCCATGACTTTAATACAGTCATGATCTGACTAACCTGGCCCTGCCAGCAGTAGGCTTGTAGGGTTTAGAGACCTCACCACCTCCAGGTGAATGCATGGATTTTCACATAACATTCTCTGATATTTGATCATCTGGGCATTAGTCAGCCAGTATTGCCCCTTATATTCCATTAATGTCATTACTGAATGTGGCACATGGACTATTAGTTCTTGTCCCATAGTTAATTTATTAGCTTCCGCCGACACTAACAGTGCTGTGGCTGCAAGTGCCCGCAGGTAGGGCGGCCACCCCTGGGCAAGAGAGAAAAGTTGTTTGGAAAAATATGCCACTGGACAATGCAGTGACCCCAGCATTTGAGTTAAGACCCATACTGTGACCCCGGTGCACTCGTGTACATGCAAGAAAGGCTTGGAGATGTTTGAAAGTCCCGGGCCAGGTGCATTTTTCAAAAGCCTTCTGTTGTACTCATTCCCACAACAGAAGCTCCCATTCTCCCCCATTTGTGGCCTCATAAAGGGTTTTTTTAAAAATGGATTAGTTTGGTATCCAGATCCTGCAGAAACCTGTGGCCCTGAGAAATTTTCAAACCTGGCATCAGATGGTGGGAACAGGGACTGAGCAGACAGCCTGCTTTTTCTCAGGGCCAAGTTGATGTTGTCCCTGGGATATGTAAAAGCCAAGGCATTTAACTTATTTTTTTGTTTTTTTTTTCCCTTCATGTTGTTTAAAAGAGCCTGTTGGTGAGGCTCCAGTATTTGAAATCCCCAGGCATTATTAGGGTCCCATTGGGGATTTTTTTTTTTTCTCTTCGCAGGAAACTGGCTCTGGGTGTAAGCCTGTGCATTTACTGTCCCTGCTGGCCTGACTTTTTGGTTGCCTTCTGACCAGCATATACCACTGGTGGCTCAGGAGAGGCAGCTACTGATAACTTATGGGTGAGTCAGGGGAGGGGCTGCTCTCGCGGGAACAGCCGCCTCTGGTATGGCCCCAGCTGCTGGGAGTGCAGGGAGCAGTGGAGGGTACAATGGTGCATAATGTGGGGGAATTTCCTCCGGTTCCTCAGATAAAATAGGCTTTTTTTGGGTTCTGGTCGACATTTTGAGGGAGCTGTTATTCAAGCCAACATGATTCTACATTTTTTTTCCAGACAGGCTCTTAGCCAAGGTGGCCAAGAAAGGACCATGTCTTGCCAGCAGTCAATGTAAAGGAGTTGGTCCAGGTACCCTGGGTCACCCATGATGACTCTATAAACACTTTATTAACTAGTTCTCTATTTAGTGATCCCTCGGAAGGCCAACCCACCCTGAACGAAAGCCAATCTACTTCACAGAACATCTGGAGTTTTCTGGGAGTCAACTTTGTATGGTAATTTCCTGAATATTCCTTCTTGAAATTCTTTATCATACACTCCAAGGGGGATTGTTTATTCTGTTTTCCACTCATTTCCTCCCCCTAAAAGACAACAGTCACACACAAGGAGGGGAAAGGGAAGCAGTAAATAATCTCTGCCTCCATCTCCGGCTGCTCTTCCAGGGGAGATATTTCAGGTGCCTTTTAGCATCCGTGGGACTATATAAACCCCAACATCAGGATCCCTCTGAAGAGTGCCACCATAAGCCATATGAGGATTGTCATGGAACCTCGGATTGGGACTCAACACTCACTTCTGCCCGTCTAGTCAATTCGGAACTGTCCCGTTGTGTTCCTCCTTTACTCGCATTCATACAACATCTCCAATCCGCCGCCAGCCACCTTACTAAGAGTTCCAGTTTCATCTCCTGTCTCCTCTATGAGAACTCTTGTGAGACTACTAGGGCAACTCTGGGAGGTGACCAGGCTCCTCTTCTGCCTCTTAGGGGGAGGCCACCAAATGGAACCTGGCTTCTTACCAGTCCAATGGGCGGTGCTCCTTTGGCTGTTTCCTGGGCCTCACTGGGTTCCATTGTGTTCTCAGGGTCCTTGTTCTGGCATGCCAAGAGGGCTAGTCCCCTACAGATCATTCAGTATGCTGGCACCAGTGAGGTCACCTCTCCCTGTGTCCCAGGGGTTGTACCCTGGTGACAAAGGAGGTGTAATCACCATCTCCAAATCCCTGACAAGCCCCCAAGAAATGTTGTAGGATTCTCGTACAGGGAGACAGGACACCGAAGCCTTTTTGTCAGGAAGCAGCATTTATTCGTGTCAGCACTGGCTCAGAGGATTCATATCCAACGGCTTAGCCCTGAATGCAGTGGGGTGCCACCTTATATACCCTGTTAGTTCTCCTGCTACATCGAAATTCCTTTGTCCCCCTTATAAAGTATACTATAATTTTTGGGCAGACAGTTATAGATACACCTGTGCTCATGGATACAGGTTATGCTACATCATTGCAGATCTGCGCATGTATACTCAGATGCTGGTGTTGCATGTTGTCTTCCCTTTGTTCTGGGAGGGCCTGTCCCCCTCCCCACTTCATGTGCCCTATGTAAAAATTCCAACATTTAGTTTATATTGAATTGAAAAAATACATGATTTATGTTTATTTCAACATTTTTGTTTTTTCCATTGTTTTCTAGGAGATTCAAACAATGTGTAATTTGCAGATCTAGAGGATAGGAGATGGTGCCCCCACCGCCAATCCCACCCCAGCTCTTTAAACTTCTTAGCCCTGCTCTAGGTTAATGTCCCAGACAAAGAGAATTTGTAGGGTAGCTGGAAATGAGTCTGGACATTTCTTATACCTCAGCCCAATGACCAATGACAGACAGCCCACAAATGGAAAAAAAATATATATTGCAAATTATATATCTGTAAAGGGGTTAATATACAGAATATATAGAGCACTCCTACAACTCAACTATAAACACCTCAACTGAAAAATGGGTCAAAGACTTGAACAGACATTTCTCCAAAGAAGATGTATGAATGACTAATAAGTGCATGAAAAATGCCCAACATCACTGATCATGAGGGAGATACAAAACAAAACCACAATGAGATACTATCCAACATATTATTAGGATTGCTTCTATTAAACAAAACAAACAAAAAACAGAAAACAACAAGTGTTGGCCCGGCTGTGGAGAAATTACAAACTTGTGCACTGTTGGAGGAACATAAAATGGTACAGTCATTATATAAAACAGTATAGCAGTTTCTCAGACTTAAAAATAGAATACTTATATGACCCAGAAATTCCACTTCCAGGTATCTACCCCAAAGAATTCAAAGTAGGGTCTTGAGGAGACATTTGTACACTCATGTTCATAGCAGCGTTATTTTTAACAGCTACAAGGTAGAAGTAACCCAAGTGTCCAGTGACAGATATAAAAGTGAAATGCAGTCTATCCATACAAGGGATATTACTCAGCTTAAAAAGAAAGGAAATTCAGATGCATGCCACATGGATGAACTTTGAGGACATTATGCTCAGTGAAAGAAGCCAATCACTAAAGGACTAATACTGTATAATTCCACGAATATGAGGTACCTGGAGCAGCCATATTCATAGAGACAGAAGCCACCATGGCTGGACACTGAAGAAGAAAGCGGATGTCCTCTAGGCCAGGCCTCCACTGAGAAACCCAAGTACTTGAAATGGGAATCTGCATTAAGGCACATGCATCATTTTACCGAAGGAGGACCCCCACGGGGAAGGCTATTGTGCCCTCCATGCTCTGGGAACTCTCAGAAGAACCACATCAGACCCAACTGGCAGCAGGGAAGTCAATTTCCAAGATAAAGGACCTGGAACCCAGCTGAGAGCTACCCTCCCAGTGAATCCAAGGATGCTGAAGTTCCAAAGAAAGAGCCCCGTCATTCCCTGACTCCTTCCCTCATTAAGAACTCTGAGACATTTCCTTGTGCCATGGATATTGTGAACTCATTGTAAATTTTCTGTTATTGAGGGTGGCCTCAAAAGCCGTGAAAATGGTTAAGTATTCTGGAACCACTCAACTGCTAAGAAGAAAAACCTAGAGAATGGAGAAGGCATAGCTTTTTTGCTGCCTTTGATTTAGAGAGCCTCCCCAATCCCAGCTTCCTGGTGGGAAAGAGGATTTGAGGTTGGTAGAATAAATTTCTAATCTGGGTAAAGACCTATGGCCATGTCCTATGGTCCCTGGAGATGGGATGGGGATGTGTGCATGAGTAAGGGGCGGGGAGAGTCCATGTATAAGTCTAAGTGGGGTAACTGTGAACATGTGTGTGGAGCAGATTCGTTGTGTGTTTATGTGTATGTTTCCCCAGTAGATACACAACTGACATTCAGCACAACTGCCAGGGTTAATCTCCTCAGACAGGACAGAGGGAGTGAGAAAGGCCATCAGTGCTGTACTCTTTACACACATTAATTGACTCAATATCCACTATGCCCATACCTGGAGATTTGGCATCCTCAGTCCTCAGCTGGAGAAACTAGGATGTAGATATGCATTGCCCCAGTCTTAAGTTCCTGAGTGTTAGACACAAAATGTGACACAGGGGTGTGGCCTCAGTGCCATGCTTTGGACCACCGAACACCTATCACTCATCAGTGGAACCAACAGTATCTGTGCACAGGATCAGAAGTGCCCAAGTCTACAGAGATCCCAAACACTGTCATCATTAGAAGGTGGCCTCAGTGGTCACATAAACCAAGGGAGCTGATGGGCAGGAAGACCCAGCTACCAGTGCCCAGGGAGGGTTCCCAGCCGTGCATGCACAGGATGGCAAAGATCCTCACGATACCAACCCCCAAAGTAGGAGCCCACAGACCTGGGCCCACTGCAGTGGCTCCTGGGTTCTGAGTCTCCGAAGAGGATCAACACATACCACATGGGTGGGGATAAGCTTCACGCACGGAAAGGAGAAGCAACACAGCGTGATCAGTGTCCACAGTGTGTACTGGTCCCGCATGGCCAGAAGGTCCCTCGTGATGGCCCTGGCAGAGCAGTGGACTGCACATATGCTGATGGCACTGGCTGGGTGCCATGTGACCACACAGGTAAGCAACATGAGGAGGTTCAGAGCATATGCAGACCAGGGGAAAGGTTCTCCTAATAAGGAAGAAGAATCTGGGGCTGAGGGACATAAGGGGCCTGTTCAATCATAGTGAACCAATTGCATAAACCCAGAGGCCAAGGGTCTACCAAGGCGCCTCCCCAGTAGTCCCTAGAAGTGCATTTTACGTGGACTTGAGCATCGTCATTGGCGTGAAAAGCGCTCAGGAGTTCACATGCTCCTGGTCAGCACATAGATTCTGAGCACAGAAGGCATTGCCTAGGACAGCTGGCCACTATCTACAGGTTCTGGGTCATCACCCCTCAGCAGAGGGCCCAACACAGATCACTTTAGTGTGCTTGGCAACATTATCACCAGGAGCTCTAGAAATCCTGAAATCCTTGAGCTACGCACCCTGGGGTCAGTGACAAACAAGAACTCAAAGTGTCTGGGGCCCATCCCCTCTTATGTAGCCTCACTACAGAGCACTGCTGCTCACCCCACCCACACCCCCCATAATGGACTCGCCCACCTCCAGAACTGCCATCCGAGCAAGGACAGCTACCTCTCTCAACGAATTACACACACGTGACAAAGAAAAGGAAGACTGGAGGTAAAAATAACATATGGCTAATGAGGGTTATTTTAAAGTGGCAATGTTTCACTGTTCTCCTGTCTTCTATATTTGAATATCTTCATGGCGAAAGAGTCTCAAACAAGCACAGCAGGATTCACTGCCTACAGTCAAATCTCTTCCACCAAGAAAAGTCTGCTTTTTGATCAAGTATGAGATCCCACGCCCCAGACCAGTGATGCCACAGTGGCATCATTGAGTCAGGGAGGCTGAAATGGTCTTGGAAGAGGTCAGGAAGACAGTGGTGATCGAGATGAGCTTCAGAATAGCCAGGTGGGGCAACGGGGACTCACCATTGACTCACAGCCTGCAGGTCAGTACCCCTCTTAGACTGCCTTATTCACATTGCTCTAGGTCACCTTGAGGGACAAAGCCAAGGAAAGAAATGCTTCCCATTTCTTTCACCTTCTTCTTCTTTGAAATCCTTCAGTTCACCAAGGAAGATGGCCCAGCAGCACCTCGGTCCATGCTTGTTAACCAACTACATCCACACACTTCTGCCCTGGGTCCACATCAAGCAGAGCCCAGAGTAATTCCTGAGTGGCACCATCAATGTCCCGGCAGTCACTGTGGGTTCTCCCCTCCAAAGAACTTGTTAGAGGCTCTTCCCAGCAATAGACCAAAAGAAGAAACTGCATCTAGAGCCAAGATAAAAATGCTGCTTTCTTGGTTTCTTTCCTTTTCAAATTTGAAAGCTGACCAGGTACATTAGGGAAGATCTGTACTTTTCCACGGTGGGGGGAGTGCTGAGTGACTGATACCTGATCCGAGAGGGCGTTTTCAAAGGACAGCATCTGCTATAAGCTGCACAGTGGGTGACCTTTTGCCTAGCAGCAATATGTCTCT
Source organism: Phacochoerus africanus (assembly GCF_016906955.1). Taxonomy (NCBI): domain Eukaryota; kingdom Metazoa; phylum Chordata; class Mammalia; order Artiodactyla; family Suidae; genus Phacochoerus; species Phacochoerus africanus. The sequence continues at coordinate 42,892,438 of NC_062558.1, forward strand.
TTGGATAAAGAATGTGGGCATTAGAGTTCCAGTCATGGCACAGCGGAAATGAATCCGACTAGAAACCATGAGGTTGCAGGTTCGATCCCTGGCCTTGCTCAGTGGGTTAAGGATCTGGCGTTGCCATGAGCTGTGAGCTGTCACAGTGGCTCAGCTCAGATCTGGTGTGTCGCTCTGGCTGGGGTGTACGCCGGCAGCTGTAGCTTTGATCCGACCCCTAGCCTGGGAATCTCCATGTGCCACAGGTACAGCCCTAAAAAAAAAGAATGTGGGCATTGTCCACCAAACTGAACTTGAAGGACACATTCTTTGGGAAAAACTCATGCCTTTTCCACAGGAGTCCCCTACCCATGTTTTTGGGGCCTTTGATCTGACCACAGTTTCCTATATGGTTTCCTAAAGTCACCAAAAGAATGGAAGACATGTGCAAATAGTTCGCATCCAGGGTCTGGTCCCCATCACATTTCTTCTTTATAATTGCAAGTGGTGTAATTGCCCTTACAAGGGCAAGTATTTTGGAATCACTCATTTGCTAAGGAAAAAAAAAAATAGGCTGGCTTTCCTGGGCAGAAGAGCAGGGCTGAATCAGGCTCCAGCTGGGATTGGCCAGAAGATAACTCAACAGGGATGGGTCAGAATACAGGGTCAGGGAGATTTACAAGCTGCTTCTGCCTGGGGCCAGGAAAGATAAATTTCTATTTTTCATCTGCTTCTGGAAGTTGCCTGACAACCAGTCCTTGTATACACATGGCTAGTCAGGGTTGTCTGGCCCCCAAACACAATGAAACTGAAAGCTTTCACACAATGTGGCAAGGGCAACTGTTGAACCTTCTACTTGCAGAGGAAGTGGGAGAGACTTGGCCCCTAGTGCAGGGGGAGCTCAGCAAAGAGTTAGGGGCTGATGCCAGAAGTGAAGTAGTCTTTGTTACTCATCTCTCTGACTGAGAGGCATCAATCTGAGAGCTTCTCTGAAATGGTCTTGGAATTCTCAGGCCCAACCGCTGTGTCCTCCCACTCTGGGCACAGGAACTCTGGACAAGGTGATCACTGTGAGAGCACAGCTGTGTCTTCCTCATTCCTTCTCACCCCAGTGCTCAGCCCTGGACGACCTGTCTCAGGTACACCCCCTGGGCTGGGCTCTAGTTCAAGGGTGGGAAGTTTCCCTCCTCAGCCTATCCACCCCCACTGGGCCCGCACCCAGCTAGGCTCCTGCCCAGGCTCTAATCCAGATCAGGGGAGAGAAGGGTGGGCTCCTGAAGCACTCTCTCCCCCCCACCTCCATCCCCGACCCTGCTACTCTGATTGACAGGTGTGCCAGCCCATGCTCCTCAGCTGCGCTGACAGGTGCCCCCCCCCCCCCCCCCCCCGCTGGGGATCCCGCTGGGACCTGGGTGTTGACCTTACTGTCTGAGGCCGCAGGGCCTCCTGTAGTGCCTGGCACGTGTGCACAAGCGGGAAGAACCTACAGATGAATGGTCAGATCAGACCAGCAAACTACTCTTGCAAGGGACAGCCAGGGGAGGGGACACTACGTCTTACGTATCTCCTCCCCTCTAGGACTGCACTGTCTGGTGGCAGCCACGCCTCCGAAGTGCCTGCTCATGTTTAAGTTAATTAAACCAAACCAAAGGAAACATTCAGTCCCCCATCGCACTGGCCCCATTTCAAGGCCCCATTTAACAGAGAACATTTCCATCCTCACAGAACATTCTCTTGGGCAGCTGCTCTGTGCCTGCCATGGGCTCGGTTCCTTAAGGGCATTCAACCCAAAGCAGGTGCTGCACAGTTGGGACTTGCAGGCCAGTAAGAGTGGAGGCTAGGGCTAGAAGGGCCTGGCGGGAGCAGGGAAGCCAGAAGTTGAAGGGGGATCCCCTCTCTCATTTTCTCATTTGCCGGTTTGCCACTGTGATCACTGACTTGGTGAAGGGCTCTGGCTCCAGGAGCCCAGGGAAGGTCTGAGAACCCAGAGGGAAGAGCCGGGGGCGGCAGCAGGGGGCGGGGGTGGGTGTTGCTGTGTGAACCGGTGGGGCCCCAGCTGGAGGAGGAGGAGAGGCTGAGCCACGCTCTCTAATAACTTGATTGCTCATGTTTGTGCCTCTAAAGAATGGCTTGTGGAGGGAATCTAAGCCTCGGGCAGTGAGGATGGAGACTCCTCAGGTAGAGTCCAAGGGGAGAGGGGTCCCCAGAGCAATTCTGGAGATCGAGGAAGAGGGATATGAAATAAGAAAGAAGAAGGAAATACGTGTGAGGGCTTGTTTTGCTCTTTTCAGCTATTAATGACCTAACAGTGGGAGATACTAAGCCTCTGGGCTTCCAGTGCTGTGCTTTGCGATTGAAGATGCTCTTTCCCGTAACAATGGCTCTCTCCTGCCTTTGCCACTGCCAGAGTAAAGCCTCTGCGCGCGTTTGCTTGGCATCCCTTGGGAACGAAGCGCAGCGTCACTGGGTTGGGTTTGAGGTGGAGCTGTGACTGGAGGCCATCTGGTGGGACCCAGCTCCCTCAGGAACACCTGAACCTGGAGACACAGTCCTTCCTGTGTGAGCCAGGAGGTGCATGAGACGCAGACGCTCTCCCGCTTTCAGGTCTTGTGGCGGCACCTTCCTGTCCTGTCCTCTGTCCACTCCTGGTTTAAAGGTGTTCCCAGGGGTGGGGGAGTTGGAGATGGCATCCTCCCCACTCCCTGAGCGAGCTCCCGGATCCCTCCTGGAGCCCGTGTCTCATCCCCACTCCTCACCCACATCCCAAATCCTGGGACCAGGAATAAGGCCCCTGTCCAGATGCCCCTCGAGCCCCTCCACGTCAGCAGGAAGTCATGAGGACTCTGCAAAGGGCTGTCAGGCTGGGACCACACACTTGCCCTCACAGCCCCACTGACGGGTCTCTTGGGGTTAACTGGCCCCAGGACGGAGCCTCCAGGTAGCAGCGCTAGAGGGTTACTGCTCTTCTCAGACCCCACTGCTCCAGCCAGACTGCCCTGTCCTGGCTCTCCCATGCCCCAGCCATGCCCCCTGCCTACCCTGTGACCTTGCCCCAGGCTGGCCCACCTCCCCTCCCCTCCCCCAGTCCTCCCAAAGCTCTGGGAAAACCTGGCAAATACTGCGTACTTGTGTGACCAACACCTGCTGGAGGACCCCTGTTGCATCATTGGCAGACTAAGGGAATTTGGACAAGTTTCTTCACCTCTAAGCTTGTGTTCATCTTTTGAACGTGCATGGGGTCGCTGTGAGTTTCAAATGTCTCCCAAAGACCTAAGGACACCCCAGGCACAGGATAGTCACTCTCTCCCATGGAACTCAGCATAGCCAGAGAGTCATGGCAGGGTCCTCAGGGTAGGAGTGGGTGGTGAAATACCCACGATTATTCCTTCCACATGCCCATGCTGGAGAACAGTGATGGATGCAGGGTGACAAGGAGATAGGGAATGTTATTCAAGAGATAGGGAAGTCAGCCATGAAGGGACCGGAAGGGACAGAAGGGAACTTACGCACAGTGACTGTGGAGACAGTGACTGCCTTCTTGGAGGCACAGCATGACACAACCATTTATTCCTAGCCACAGTTATAGAGTTTGAGGGCTAGGAAACCATGCAGGTGATCAGAGACCCATCCCCTCCTTGCAGTAGTGACAGGAGGCTCTAGGGGAGGACTATAGAGATGGAGACAGGAACGATCCAAAGGTCAGGCTTTATCCTGCCAGGAGCATCAGGACCCTGAGTTCTCACCTTGACCCTGATCCTCCCCCCTTCCTTTCCCAAGGCCACCCCACCCCCCATTTCTGTAATTATCCATGCAGAGCATTACTTGATGTAATGCTCTAATATGATTTATTCCTCTGTCTTTTAAAAATTCTCTTTTTCTTATTCAGAAGCTCTTCTTTGTAGCTCTTCCCCATTCCCTCCTTCCTTCTTTTTTGATTCTTATCCTGAGGGACCTGGTCTCATCCAAGCACTTGAGATCTAGGATCTTCTAGAAAATCTGTACAACTTCTCTCCAGCCCTCCTCCCCTACTTTCTTAGCCTCATCCTGGTTCCAGACCCCAGCCCACCCCCATCCCTGTCTGCTCCACTGAATTGTGTGGAGCAATCCTGAGTGGCCCCCGGGCAGGAGAAAGGGCTGGGAGTCAGAAGGGCTGGGCCCACCCTGCTTGTAGGGGCTCTAGGATGTCTGGCCCTGCCCTGCCCTCCCATCACCCCCAACACCACCAGTGGGTGTCATCCTGCCCTGAGTGGTTCTGAAGACACACGATAGTTCTTTTCCCTCCAGTGGTCAAGAAATGCTCTCGTCCTGGATTCAAGAGAAGGGATGAAGTAAAAGGAAATGAGGAAGAACAAGAAGAGGAAATGTGAACATGGAGAGGGCAGGAGGAAGAGCAGAAGGCAAATAAGTGCATGTGTGCACCCAGGCATGCCTCACTTTTTTGGGGGGGTGGGAGGGGTTGATGCTTCAGGAAAGCCAAACACCAGAGAAAAGCACAGAGGTGGCTACCATTGCACGTGAGCTAAAAAAGAGACAGGAAGTGACAATTATCCACACAGGCAACTGAAGGAGGCCCGGAGTGCATCCCTCCAGGGAATGGTCCCCATTCCAGAGAACCCTGAGGTTACCAGGCTCTTACATTTGGGGCAGGGGGCAGCAGCCAGAGGCACCTGTCTGGCTACCACCTGCATGACACATGGAGGTGATGTTTACATCGTGTTCTGTGAAAGAGCGCCACCAGAGTGGTTCAACATCTCCCTCTGCAGGACCCAGCCCTACCCTCCCAACCCACTAAGGTCAACAGGCAGCATCCCCCGTTAATCGCTAGGTGTGGTGAGATATCAGGGGTGGCCTGGTACCCCCAGTTCAGGCCTCCTGGGAAAGGGGTGAGGAGGACAGAGGCGCTAGGGCTCCTTCTCATGCAAGCAGGACAGCTCACCTGGCTCAGCGCTGCTGCATCCCTGGAGACACATGACAGCCCTGGGATCAAAGAGGGGACACTGCAGGATCCACACTTGGCTGATACCTGCCCAACCCCTGGGGACCCCTCAGCCTCTGTGGAGCCCCATGGAGGGCCTGGGTCACCTCGTGGCACCATTTCTAAACCTGAGGCTCTATAGATTTTTTATGGATGTACAAAAATTAAATCCAACACCCATAAAAACTGAAGGCAGTTCAAAGCAATGCTAATTTAAGGATGAGTTAAAGAGCCAGGATTCCAAATTATTTATGACCTTATTGTTCCAATATTATCATTAAATAACAAACGTATTTGGTTTGATAACACTCTGAAAAGCAGTGTATTCTGGAAACTTTTCATGGTAGGATAGAGTAAAAAGTTGTAAAATGTATGATTCTACCACAGCATTAGCATTATTTCAAATTAAAATGCACAGGCACGTATGGCTGGGGTGTAAAAGAAAGAAAAGGGATTACCAGGAGGAAACAGAACATTGCCGGTCTCTGAACATTTCCATTGTGCAGGTCGCATGGGTTGTGTTCCTGTGGGCAGGAGGGACAGGGTCACCACTCTCACCTGTGTCATCAGACCTCCTGCTCCGAACAGACCCCAGATGGGAAATGGCAGCGACTTGGACTTTTCATCTTGGAGTCCCAGACCTTTGCTCTGCATCGCTTCCACACTTCAGGGGACCAGTCCCACTTGGAACACTGCCTGGACAAATGCCTAGGTTAAATCACCCCTGAAGGATGGTTATAGACACCCTCTGCTCACAGACCACACCCTTGGCAAAGAGCAGCCAGCAGGCCCCAGTGCCTTGGGGACGTCAGGGCACGAGGTCACTTCCAAGGTCTGAACAGCCCCCTGGACCTTGCATGCCAACCACAGGGAGCCCACCTCCCCACTGACTCCGGCTCCTGTGTATGTGTGGCAGGTTCTGGTCTGACACCCGTGAAGACCTTGGCCTGGAGCCCTCAGCCTGAGACTCAGAGGGGATGCAGCTTGTCCAGTGTGTGGAAGCTCAAATGAAGACCCAAGGCCAGGGAAGGAGGGCAGCTCCCTGCTCCTCCTCCGGGTCAGCTATTTCCTGCTGGTTATTCTCCATCTGAACCATACAGACTTGGTATTAGTTTCAGACATGTGTTTCATATTTAACACTGGAAGCTTTCACATCAAGCAAAATTCATCTCCTACTAGTTCTGTTTTCAAGACACCTTTCTGTGTTTGGTTAAGGAAAAACCCAAAGCAGAGAGGGCTGAGTGAATGAGCACGGGTGCTCCCCTCTGGGCAGCAGGGCTTTTTCCTTCTGTAAAAGCCCAGATGCTTCTGAGAAGCCCCTCTCAGCTTCCTTACCCTGACCCCAGACCTCCAGACCACAAACCCCAAAGGGACTGGATTCTCTGAGCCCCCCAGCTCCCTCCACTACTCCCCAAGAGTGCTGTCACGCTAATTTCAAGCTAACTGTGTGGAAATCACTGGGCTCGGCACATACATGGAGTAACTGGGTTCATTCTCATAACATGATAAACTAGCGATTCTTCTCCTCTTCTTCTGCAGGAGGCTGCCAGGGTGCTGGGAACGTCCTGGATATTGAACTGGGTGTTGATACCAGATGTGCTCACATTTACAAAAAGACCTCAAGCGACACTTAAGATCTGTGTGCGCCCTGTACAATACGCCAAGTAAGCTTCAATTGGAAAGAAATGTAAAACATCCATTTTTCAACAAAGCAAAGCTCAAGCCCAGGTGGGTTCCTGTGACCTCTGCCAAACATCTAAGACAGAAATGATGCCGCCTCCTAACCACTCTCCCAGAGAACAGACAGAGGGGACACAGCCACCCTGCTTTCATTGGACCAGGAGAATACTGGCGTCATCCTAGCAACAGACCTTACAGGAAAGGGGAAACACAGGCCAAACTCTCCTGAATGCTGACATCAAAACCCCAAACCCAGTATTAGCAGTCTAAATCGAGAGGCTTGAGCAAGGAAGGACACTGGGATTTCACGGCAGGATTCCCATCGCCGATGGCTGATGTGGACAGGATCACTGGGGGTTAGGGTTCCGCCCGGGTGAGTGGAGAGGAGGGACAATGCCATCGGGTTAGTGGAATGAACATTTGGAGGGCCTGGCTCATCCTCGGGGAGAGTCCTGGGGTGGGGGGTCTCCAGGCTGTGGCTCTGGAGGGGTCCCTCTAGGAGGACACGGGCCTCTGTCCTCTGCCACTGCAGGGTCTAGGGATGGAGGCAGGCGTGTGATGAAGGAGGAGCAGCAGGGAAGCCGCAGCCCCTCCCCAGCCAGTTGCTCACTTCCACAGTCAGGAGGCAGGGGGCACGCCAGCTTCACCCATTAAGCCACCAAAGCACAGCCCAGCACGCCACTCTCCTCATGAATCAGCACTGACTGTGCATCCAGGCCTGGTCCCTGAGGGCCAAGCTAACTCGTTAGAGAGATGCCATGTGGGCAACCGGTTAGCCTGGAGAGGCCAGGGCTCTGAGCCACGTGGAGACAAGGCACTGGTCACACCACCAGGAGGCAGCTGAAGGGTGAAGGGAGGAGGGACACAGGTGGAACCCTTGGTCCTTCAAGGACTTTCTTTCAGGGAAACGTGACACCTTTGGGGTCAGGGATCAGCACGGATGGGGAGCAGCTGGGTCAGGCATGCGCCCTCCTGTCTGTCGGCTCAGACACCTCCTGTCCTTGAAGCGACTGTGGGGCAGGAGGACTCGGGCGAGGGAGGGAGTCCAAGAGTCCAGGGCACCATCTAGGGGATGCAGGGGGTTCAGGGAACTCTGTCCTCAGGGAACCAAAGACATTCCTGTCCCACATCCATCTGTCATCAGCTTTGTGACTCTGGGAAAGGCATTTAAAATCTCAACATTTCAGTGCCACGAACCATCAAATATGGGTCACAGCACCTGCCCTGAGCTTCCCAAGGGCCTGACCTGGGGCTCACAGGAGATGATAACAGATATTCTTCACAAGCTGTAAAGCATAACATTGTAACCTTCCCCCCGGCCCTGCCCTGGGGCCATCCAGCTCCCATGCCCCATTCCCCCCCCCAACCCCACACCCGGGGGACAGCACTACCACATTTCTTGCTTCTTCTTCCAGAACTTTAGTATTTGAACACTCAGGTAGCACTTAGGAAATACCCCTCCTTTTGCTTCAGCGTCTATCTGATTTTTTTACATTAGCCTCCATCTACTGCTAATACTAACAAGGGGCCCTATGAACATTTCCACATCTCAGAACAGGGAACTGAGGACTCTCATCCAGGCTGCTCATGTGACCAGTCAGGTGTTAGTTAAGGAGGCCATTCAGCCAATGGACTCATTTGTTAAGCCACCAAGGCACTGGCCCAGGAGACCCCTATCCCTGATGAATATCAACTGCCCATCAAGGATGTCAGATAAGGTGAAGCTGATTCTTTGCCAATATGTTTTACGGACGGATGGTTTGGAACATCCTGGCTTCGAAGTCAGTTATGGAGTCATGCAGACCACTGGCCATTCAGAGCGTTCGCTGAAACACCACGGAAATGCTCATAGGATGAAGATGGTGAGCGAAGAGATAAACAGACTGAACATCCCTGAGCATTCAGAGGGTCTTTGCCTGGAAGAAAAGGTGTCATTTGGGGTCACAGATTTAAATGTAGTGGCAGGTGGCTAGGTCTGGCATATAACCTTGTCTTGGTTCGGGCACCTCCTCTGGGTACCAGCTGTCTCTCTGCAGCAATCTCGGAGCAGCCTCAGGAAATGTGGGAAAGGGAGTAAGGGGAGCTCTTGGATGAGTAGTTCAGTGCATGATCTAGAGGTCTAAGGTGTTCAGGGAACTTTGTGCCCAGGTGGCCAAGGACATTTCTGTCTCAGATTCATCACTCATCAGTGTTATGGCAAGTCACTTATCCCCTCTAAATTTCAGTGCCCTGGCATTCCCAAACCCTTCTCTGTCCACACCACAGTGCTGATGTGCAGTTCACAGGAGTTAATATTCTCCATGAGCTCTAAACCATCTGACTCGTGTAAAGGCTGAAAAGTTACTATCCATCTTCCCTGACTCGTACCCATTCCTCTCTGGAGGAACCACTGCCATATTTCTCACTTATACTTTCAAACTATTAATATCTGAATACTTATGTAGCACTTACAAAGTACTGATCACTTTTCTTCAGACTTTATCCGTATTCACTTATAGCCTCATGATAGCAATAGGTAGAACCTAATAGAATTTTCACGTCACAGAACAGGGAACTGAGGACCCCGGGTTAAGTAATGTTCCCAGGTTCCTGTGCTTCCAAGTGGGATCTGAACCCAGACCATCAGGCACCAGCTCCCATGCTCTCCGTCACGGTGCTCTGCTCCCTTTCTACAGTATCTCCTCTGAGTCAAGTCCTGCCCTCACACACAGCCTGCCGGACATTCTGAGCACCAGAAGTGCATGCCGCATTGCACATTCCCCCTTCCCAAGCCCAGCCTGGATTCGGCTGACCCCCCTCCCAGGCACCTGGCCAATAGAGACAGCAGAAGCAGCACCTGGGAACAAACTGATAGTCCCCCTGGTCTTCTCCCAGCAACTAGTCAGCTGGCCTCTCAATTTTTATTGTGGTTTCCAGGATCATGGCTCAGGTAAAAAAGAAGAAAAGGGAATCAAACACAAGATGCACAAGAAAGTCATCTGCAATCAAGAAACCCTGCTGGCTGTCCCCAGCAGGGGTTCAGACACATGAGAGTCAACATCTGGCCCAGCAACAGGATAGGGGCACATGAATCACCCCCACTAACCACTCCACTGAAGTGCTAACTGATGAGAGAACACCAGTGAGTCGATTTGAGAGTAATGGCTGTAGTTTGTGCAGCAGAGACCAGACACGGTTGAGGAAGGACTGGACAGGGAAGATGCCTGCTCTCAGCCAGGTTCTTGTCCAGGCTGCTCCAGGGACTGGTCAGGTTTCAGTCAGGGAGGCACTGGAGCCTGTGGACTTCATTTGTTAAGCCACCAAAGCACGGGCCCAGCTGACCCCTTTCCCAGCTGATGAATATCAACGGCTCATCGTCCAGGTTTGGTCAGTTGAAGATGCTGCTGATTCTCTGTACACCTGTCATGTGGGCAGTTGGTTTGGAATGTCCTGGGTTCTGAGCCAGTTAGGGACTCAAGCAAACTACCGGTCATCCAGGGTGGTCACCTGACCCCCAGGAAGTCTCACTGAAAAGCAGCTGATAGAATCAAGTGCTGAGGGGCAAGGGAGGGGGAGTAGGACACATGTTTGCATCACCCTAGTCCATCAGGGGGTCTTCTTTGGGGGAAAAGCAATATATTTGGGGTCAGAGACTGAAACGTAGAGCCAGGAATTGGGTTGAGATCTGAGCCATTCTCTTGGGCCAGGCACCTCCTCTGGGTACCAGCTGTCTCCCCACAGCACATCGGAGTGGAAGAACGTGGGAAAGGGAGTGAGCAGAGCTCTTGGGTTGGGGTGTCCAGGGCATGATCCATGTCCAGGAGTTCAGGAACCTCTATCCCCAGGGAACCACCTCTGTCCCTTGCCTCAGATCCATCACTCATCAGTGTTGTGACTCTTGGCAACTTAAATTCCTAAATTTCAGTGCCCTGCACCATAAAACATGGGTTATAGCTGCTACTCTGCCCATGCCACAGTGCATCCCAAAAAGTAAAAAAGCTCTTTCCATGAGCTCTGAAACTCCTTTGTCACCTCATCAATGCACAAAATTAAGTTCTCTCCTCCTGTTTTTAGCCTGCTAGGTTCCCTTTCTGGGAGCAACCCGTAAAACATTTCCTGCTTATTCTTCCAGACATTTAATTCTTGAACACTTAGTAGATAGCACTTATTAATTACCATTTTCTTCAGGCTTTTTGTTTACTAATTTTTAGCCTCCTAACTTAGTACTAATAAGCATATCCTATTAACATTTCCATATCTCAGACCAGAGAACTGAGACACAAAAGGGCTACCTAACTAATCTTCCAAGGTACACGTGGCTTTCAAATGGGATTTAATTTCTGGCCATCAGGCACCAGCATTCACACTCTCCATCAATGTCTTGTGCTGACTTTGTACTTGTTTCATTTATATATTAAAGTTATGTTTCCCATGCCATCAGTCTGTTGGGTATTTTAAGTACATTCTAAAATGCAAAATCCATGTTCATAAGCCCTACTTTGATTCAGGCAGCTCCTGGGCAGCTAGTGCTAAGGAGATCTGAGATTTGACCTGGGAATATGTTGTTGAGATTTTTACCAGGAAGATATCAACAACCCTCGGTATTGTGAATGACTTTCCAAGGACCTTACTTCAGAAATATGAAGAGAAAAAGACCAAGGATTCAAGGATACATAAGGGGATTGATCATCAGTGAATAAAATATATTGTCTGGCCCTCACCATCATCAAGCAGGTCAAAATGAGCATTTGGCCCAAAACCTCAAATATCATCCCATACAAGCCACTCCATTGAGGTCACTGTGGGAATTTCATCACAAAGTTGATCAAGAGTAATGACTTTACCTGGGGCACCATACTGACAGATAAACTATAAAAATGTTAAATAATATCCCCTTTTGATTGAGATATAATTCACATTCCATAAATTCATGGTTTTGGAACTGTATGATTCAGTGGTTTTTAGCATCTTTTGGTTTTTCAATCACCATCTTTATCTAGTTCCAGTGTATTTTCATCCTCCCCCCAAAAGAAACCCCATACCTAGTATCTGTCATTTTCATTCTCTCTACCCCTTGCACCCCAGCACTGGCTTTTTCTGTCTCTATGGATTTTCCTATGCTGTAAATTTCATGTAGATAGAACCATACAGGAGTTACTGTCGTGGCAGAGTGGTTAACGAATCCAACTAAGAACCGTGAGGTTGCGGGTTCGATCTCTGGCCTTGCTTAGTGGGTTAAGGATCTGGCATTGCCATGAGCTGCAGGGTATGTCACAGACGTGGCTCAGATCTGGCATTGCTGTGGCTCTGGCGTAGGCCGGTGGCTACAGCTCCGATTAGACCCCCAGCCTGGGAACCTCCATATGCCACAGGAGCAGCTCAAGAAAAAGGCAAAAAGACAAAAAAAAAAAAAATAGACCCATACAATGTGTAGACTTTTGTGTCTGACTTTTACAGTAAGCAAAATGTACTCAAAGTACATCCAGGTTGTAGCATGTATCTGTCCTTCACCCTTTCATGAATGAATAATATCCACTGTATGAATTGGTTTTCCCTTCATCAGTTGATGGATAGTTGGGTTGCTTCTACTCTTGGGCTATTATGAATAGTGACATAACACTCATTTACAAGGTTTTATGTGAACATATGTTTTTTCTTTCTCCTGGTCATATACCTAGGAGTGGAATTTCTGGGCCATATGGTTTCTCTGTGTTTAGCCTTTTGAGGAATTGCCAGACTACTTTCTTTTTTATACTTGCACAAGCAATGTTTGTAGGTGCCAATTTCCCCCACACCATTGCCAACACCTGTTTTTCAAAAATTAGAGCCATCCTAGTGGGTGTTTGCATAATTTTGATTAATAATTTTGAACATGTTTTCATGTGCTTATTGGCAATCTATGTCTCTTCTTTGGAGGAGTATTCATGTAAATCCCCTTTTTTCATTTTTAAAATGTGGTTGACATTTTATTGTGTAGTTGCCAGTGTTCTTTATATATTCTGAATACTAGACTTTATCAGATATGTGATTTGCAAATATTTTCTTTCATTCTATAAGTTGTACTACATCTAACTTGATGGTGTTCTTTGAAACACTATAGAGTTTAATTTTGATAGAGTCCTATTTATTTTTCCTTTGTTGCTTGTGTTTTTGCTATCATATTTAAGAGTTCACAGCCAAATCCAAGACTGTGAAGATTTATTCCCTTTTTTTCTTCAGAGATTTGTATGGCTTAGCTCTTACATTTAAGTCTTTGATCCATTTTTAATTCAAAGTCTATTTTATCTGATATTGGTAGAGACATCCTTTGCTCTCTTTTGGTTACCATTTGAGTTTTCTCATTGAGTTTAGAAAACGTTTTTTTCTGTCCTTTCACTTTCAATCTGTTTGTGTCTTTGTATCTCAAATGAGTCCCTTGTAGACAGCATATGGTTGGATCATACGTATGTTTTTATCCTTTCTGCCATTCTCTGTATTTTGACTGAAGAGCTTAATCCATTTACATCTAAAGTAATTACAGATAAGAAGAGACTTATTTCTGCTATTGTGCTATTTATTTTCCATATGCCTAAAGCATTTTTGTCCCTCATTTCCTCCTTCCTATCTTTTTTTGGTGTTTAGCTGATTGCTTACGGTGAAATATTTAAATTACTTTCTCACTTTTGTGTACATTCTACAGTTATTTTCCTTGTGTTTACTATGGGGTTACCTTCAGCATCCTAAAGTTAAAACACTCTAACTTGAATTTATACCAAGTTAATCTCAATAACATCCAAGTTCACGAAATTAATAGATCACCCTACTATCTCAATGCAAAAAGACCTTCTCCAAGATGCATTATAATGAAGTTGTCAAAAATCAAAGGGTAAAGGGAGAATTCTAAAAGCAGTCAGGGAGACCAAAAGATTGTAACTCACAAATGAATCCCCATTAGGTAATCAGTGGATTTCTCAGCAGAAATGTTACAGGCCAGGAGAGAGTGAAATCACATATTCAAAGTGTTGAAAGAAAAAAACCTGCCGGAGTTCCCGTCATGGTGCAGTGGTTGACGAGTCCGACTAGGAACCATGAGGTTGCAGGTTCGATCCCTGGCCTTGCTCAGTGGATTGAGGATCCAGCATTGCCGTGAGCTGTGGTGTAGGTTGCAGACGCAGCTTGGATCCCGCATTGCTGTGGCTCTGGTGTAGGCTGGTGGCTGCGGCTCTGATTCGACCCCTAGCCTGGGAACCTCCATGTGCCAAGGGAGCAGCCCAAGAAATGGCAGGACCAAAAAAAAAAACAAAAACAAAAACAAAAAAACCTTCCAACTAAAAATACTCTATCCATCAAAGCTGACATAGAAATATGAAGGAGAAATAAAGATTTTTCTAGACAAAGGCTGAGGGAGTTCATCACCACCAGCCCTGCCTTGCAAGAAATGCTGAAAGGGAAGTTCCTGTCATGGCTCAGTGGGTTAAGAACTCAACATAGTATCTGTGAGAATGAGGGTTTGATCCTCGGCCTCACTCAGTGAGTTGAAGATCTGGATCTGGCATTGCCACAAGCTGTGGTGTAGGCTGCAGATGGGGCTTGGATCTAGCATTGCTGTGGCTGTGTCACAGGCTGGCAGCTGCAGCTCTGATTTGACCCTTGGCCAGGGAACTTCCATATGCCATAGGGGCAGCCTTAAAAAAAATAAATAAATAAAAAGAAAAAATGCTGAAAGGAGTTCTTCAAGCTGAAATTAAAAGACAGCAATTGGCATCATGAAAATATATGAAAGTATAGAATACACTAGCAAAGATAAATATATAGTCAGACTTAGAAAACTCTACATCTATAATAGGACAGTGTCTTTAACCCTATTATAAAGTTCAAAGGAAGAGTATTTAAAATAATTATAGCTACTATAATGTCTTAACAAATACACAATATAAAAAGAAGTAAATAATGACATTAAAAACATGAAGGGTACAGAGTAAAAATTTGAAATTGTTGTAGGCAATTGAAGTTAAGATGCTATCAGCTTAAAATGGAGTATTTTAATCTATGAGATGTCTCATGAAAGCTTCATGGTAACCACAAAGCAAAAACCTAGAGTAGTTGCACCAAAGATGAAGGGGAAACAGCACATGCCATAGAAAATAACCAATTTACAAAGGTAGGAAGAAACAGAGGGGGAAAGAAACAATGGTAAAACAAAAAAAGAGAAAACAATAAGAAGGCATTAGTAAGTCCTCATCTATCCATGATAACTCTAAATGTAAATGGATTGAATTCACCAATCCAAAAGCACAGAGTAGATGTGTAATAAATTAAGGGTGGAGCAAGCATGTAGCCATTCGTGTGTGTGGTGGTTAAGGTGAGACCATTAGTATATGACCCTTAGCGCAGGACCCTTAGAGGTTGCACTCCACCAATGAGTCTCACAGTGGTCTTTGCAGCAGAAACTGTGGTGAGGAGCAGATCCCAGTCTCCTCCTGGGAGCCCTCCAGGCCATCTGGCCTTGGGCAGACAGGTGAGCTGGGGGACTCAGGAACAGGCTGAGTGCTGTGTCCTACAGAGCTCTCACTGCAACTTCCCACTGGCAGAGCCCAAGCCCCACCTTCACAACCTAATGGCTTTGTCAGTCTCCCTTGGTTGCAGTCTGTGGAACACAGCCCAAATGATGTGACTATGCTGCCTATGACAGAATCATTTCAGCTTTAAGGACACACATAGGTTCAAAGCGAAAGGATAGAAAAAGATATTTTATGCAAGCAGAAAGCAAAAGAAAGTGGGGGGCAGCTGTAATTATATCAGACAAAATAGACTTTACATTTCTAAGAACAAATACTATGCTTGATCTTAGTCATAATGCTGAGAAGCAGTAGACAAAATAAGCTTTAAGCTAAAAATGCTAACAAGAGACAAAGGTGGTCATTATACAGGGATAAAGGGGTCAATTTATCAAGAAGATATAACAATAATTGGTATAGGCACATTCAACATTATAGAACTTAAGATATACTAAGTGAATACAAAAAAAACCTAAAGGGAGAAATAGACAAAAACAAAATAATAGTAAAGGACTTTTATACCTCACATTCAGCAATGGATAGATCACTAAGAGAGAAAAATCAACAAGAAAACACTGGGTTTGAACCATACACCATACCTAACAAATATTTATGGAACATTCCATCCAAGAGAAGCAGAATATATGTTTTTCTCAAGTGCACACAGAACATTCTCTACCATAGGCGATACATAGGGCACAAAACAAGTTAGCAAATTTAGGAAGACTGAAATCACACCAAGAATCTTTTCCAACCACAGTGGTATGAAACTAGAAATCAAGAACAAAAGGAGAGCTAGAAACTCTATAAACATATAGAAATTAAAATACTCCTAAACAACCAACAGGTCAAAGAAGAAATCAGAAGAAAAATCAGGAGTTCTCTTATGCTGCAGTGGGTTAAGGATCCAGCATTGTCATTGCATTAGCTTGGGGTGTTGCTGTGGTGCAGATTCAATCCCTGGCCCAGGAATTTCCATCTGGCACAGGCACGGCCAAAAGAAAAAAAGAAAAATTTAGAAACCTCAAAAAAAAAAAAATGGAAACGCAACATACAAAAACCCTTGGGGTGCTGCAAAAGCAGTTCTGAGAGGAAAGTTTATAGTGATAAATGCAAATATTAAGAAAACAGGAAGATCTCAAACAATCTAGCTGAATACCCAAGGAACTAGAAAAAGAAAAAATTAAGCCCAAAGTCAGCAGAAGAGACACAGCAAAGATCAGAGTAGAAATAAATGAAATAAGACTAAAGAAACATTAGGAAATATAAACAAAACTAAGGGCTGTTTTTTGCTTAAAAATAAAATTGACAAATATTTAACTGGATTAATCAAGAGGAAAAAAAATAAAATCGGAGTTCCCATTATGGCTCAGTGGTAATGAACCTAATTGGTATCCATGAGGATGTGGGTTCAGTCCCCAGGGTTGCTCAGTGGGTTGGGGATCTGTGAGCTGGGGTGTAGGTCACAAACACAGCTTGGATCCTGCATTGCTGTGGCTGTGGTGAAGGCCAGAAGCTACAGCTCCAATTCGACCTCTAGCATGGGAACTTCCATATGCCATGGTGTGTCCAAAAAAAGAAAAAGAAAAAAAATCAGAAATGAAAGATGAGACATTAAAATAGGTAAAACAGAAATACATGGGATCATGAGAGACTACTATGAAAAATTATCTGCCAACAAATTGGATAACCAGAAGAAATTAAAAAAAAAAAAAAACAACCCTAGAAAGAACCCCAATAAGGTTATCAGCAGATTTTTCAGCAAAAACTCTGCAGGCCAGAAGGGAGTGGCACAATATACTTAATGTGATGAAAGGAAAAAACCTCCAACAAAGATTACTTTACCCAGCAAAGCTCTCATTCATATTTGAAGGAGAAATCAAAAACTTTACAGATAAGCAAAAGTTAAAAGAATTCAGCAACACTAAGCCAGCATTACAACAAATACTAAAGGAACTTTTCTAGGCAGAAAAGAAAAGGCCACAACTACAAACGAAAGTACCACAAATGACAAGGCTCACCAGTAAAGGCATATATACAGTAAGATAGGAAATCATTTCATCCATGTATAATTATGCTACCAAAATCAGAAATCATGAGAAGAGGTGGGTACAAATGCAAGACACTGGAGATGCACTTGCAATTAAGAGACCAACAACTTAAAACAATCTTTGTGTGTATATATAGAGAGAGAGATAAAGAGAGAGAGAGAGATTCCTATATCAAAATTTCAGGGTGATTGCAAAACAAAAACCTACAATTGATACACAAACAAATAAGAAAAATCAACTCAAATACAGCACTAAAGATAGTCATCAAACCACAAGAGGAGGGAACAAGAGAAGAAGGAAAGAATAAAGAGCAATGAAAACAAATCCAAAGCAATTAATAAAATGGCAATAAGAACATACATATCAATAATTACCTTAAATGTTAATGGACTAAATGACCCAACCAAAAGACACAGACTGGCTGAATGGATACAAAAACAAGACCCATATATATGCTGTCTTCAAGAGACCCACTTCACTTCTAGGGACACATACAAATTGAAAGTGAGAGGATGGAAGAAAATATTCCATGCAAATGGGGATCAAAAGAAAGCTGGAGTAACAATACTCATATCAGACAAAATATACCTTAAAATAAAGAATTTTTTAAGAGACAAGGAAGGACATTACATAATGGTCAAAGTATCCATCCAAGAAGAAGATATAACAATTTTAAATATATATGCACCCAACACAGAATAAGCACAATATATAAGGCAACTGCTAACAACCTTAGAAGAAATTTACAATAACACAATAATAGTGGGGGACTTTAACACCCCACTTGCACCTTATTGATCATCTAGACAGAAAACCAATAAGGAAACATAGGCCCTGAATGAAGCATTAGACCAGATGGACTGAACAGATATTTATAGGACATTCCATCCAAAAGCAACAGAATACACATTCTTCTCAAGTGCACATGGAACATTCTCTAAGATTGATCACATCCTGGGCTACAAATCAAACCTTGGTAACTTAAAGAAAATTGAAATCATATCAAGCATCTTTTCTGACCACAACGCTATATGACTAGAAATCAACAAGAAAAAACTGCAAAAAAACACAAACACATAGAGACTAAACAACATGCTACTAAACAATCAATGGATCACTAAAGAAATCAAAGAGGAAGTTAAAAAATACCTATGGAGTTCCCGTCGTGGCGCAGTGGTTAACGAATCCGACTAGGAACCGTGAGGTTGCGGGTTCGGTCCCTGCCCTTGCTCAGTGGGTTAACGATCCGGCGTTGCCGTGAGCTGTGGTGTAGGTTGCAGACGTGGCTCGGATCTCGCATTGCTGTGGCTCTGGTGTAGGCCAGTGGCTACAGCTCCGATTCAACCCCTAGCCTGGGAACCTCCATATGCCATGGGAGCGGCCCAAGAAATAGCAACAACAACAACAACAAAAGACAAAAGACAAAAGACAAAAAAAAAAAAATACCTAGAAGCAAATGACAACAAAGATACGACACTCCAAAATCTATGGGATGCAGCAAAAGCTGTTCTAAGAGGAAAGTTTATAGCAATACAAGCCCACCTCAGGATACAAGAAAAAGCTCAAATAAACAAACTACTTTACATCTAAAGCAGCTTGAGAGAGAAGAACAGACAACACCTAAAGTTAGTAGGAGGAAAGAAACCATAAAGATCAGAGCATAAATCAATGAAATAGAAACAAAGAAACCATAGAAAAGATCAATGAAACAAAAAGCTGGTTCTTTAAAAAGATCAACAAAATTGATAAACCCCTAGCCAGACTTATCAAGAAAAAAGAGAGAGGACTCAAATCAATAAAATTAGAAATTAAAAAGGAGAAGTAACAATGGACATCACAGAAATACAAAGGATTTTAAGAGACTACTATATGCAACTATATGCCAATAAAATGGAAAACCTAGAAGAAATGGACAAATTCTTAGCACAATCTTCCAAGACTAAACCAAGATGAAATAGAAAAGATGAACGGACCAACCACACATACTGAAATGGAAACTGTGATTAAAAAACTTCCAACAGGAGTTCCCGTCGTGGTGCAGTGGTTAACGAATCTGACTAGGAACCATGAGGTTGCGGGTTCGATCCCTGCCCTTGCTCAGTGGGTTAACGATCCGGCGTTGCCGTGAGCTGTGGTGTAGGTTGCAGACGTGGCTCGGATCCCGCGTTGCTGTGGCTCTGGCGTAGGCCGGTGGCTATGGCTCCGATTCGACCCCTAGCCTGGGAACCTCCATATGCCATGGGAGCGGCCCAAGAAATAGCAAAAAGACAAAAAAAAAAAAAAAAGAAAATTACAGGCCAATTTCACTGATGAACATCGATGCAAAAATCCTCAACAAAATACTAGCAAACCTCATCCAACAGTACATTAAAAGGATTGTACATTATGATTAAGCGGGATTTATCCCAGGGATGCAAGGATTCTTCAATATCCACAAATCAATCAGTGTGATACACCACATTAACAAACTGAAGAATAAAAACCATATGATCCTCTCACTAGACGCAGAAAAAGCCTCTGACAAAATCCAACACCCATTTCTGATAAAAACCCTTCAGAAAGTGGGTATAGAGGGAACCTACCTCAACATCATAAAGGCCATATATGACAAACCCAGAGCTAACATTATTCTCAGTGGTGAAAAGCTGAAAGAATTCCCACTGAGATCAGGAACAAACAAGGATGTCCTCTCTGCCACTACTATTCAACATAGTTTTGGAAGTCCTAGCCACAGCAATCAGAGAAGTAAAAGAAATAAAAGGAATCCAAACTGGAAAAGAAGAAGTAAAACTATCACTATTTGCAGATGACATGATACTATACCTAGAGAATCCTAAAGACTCTACCAGAAAACTGTTAGAACTCATCCATGAATTTGGCAGTCGCAGGATACAAAATTAATACACAGAAATTGACTGCATTTCTATACACTAACAATGAAAGATCAGAAAGAGAAATTAAAGAAACAATTCTATTTACCATTGCATCAAAAATAATATAATACTTAGGAGTAAACCTACCTAAGGAGACAAAAGACCTGTACTCTGAAAACTATAAGACACTGATGAAAGAAATCAAAGACGACACAAACAGGAAGACATACCATGCTCTTGGATTGGAAGAGTCAATGGTATCAAAATGACCATACTACCCAAGGCAATCTACAGATTCAATGCAATCCCTATCAAGTTACCAAAGACATTTTTCACAGAACCAGAATAAAATAATTTAAAGTTTGTTTGGAAGCACAAAAGACCCAGAATGGCCAAAGACATATGAGAAAGAAAAATGGAGCTTGAGGAATCAGGCTCCCTGACTTGACTATACTATAAAGCTATAGCCATCAAAACCATATGGTATTGGCACCGAGACAGAAATATAGATCAGTGGAACAGGATAGAAAGCCCAGAATTAAACCCACGCACCTACAGCCAACTAATCTATGACAAAGGAGGCAAGAATATACAATGGAGAAAAGACATCCCCTTCAAATAAGTGGTGCTGGGGAAAATGGACAGCCACATGTAAAAGAATGAACTTAGAACACTTCCTATCACCATACACAAAAATAAACTCAAAATGGATTAAAGACCCTGATATAAGACCAGATACTATAAAACTCTTAGAGGAAAACATAGGCCAAACACTCTCCGACATAAATGACAGCAACATCTTCTCAGATCCACCTCTTAGAGTAATGACGGTAAAAACAAAATAAACAAATGGGACTTGATTAAACTTAAAAGTTTCTGCACAGCAAAGGAAACCCTAAACAACACAAAAGACAACCCACAGAATGGGAGAAAATCTTTGCAAATGAAGTGACTGACAAGGGATTAATCTCCAAAATTTATTAACACCTTCTGCAGCTCTATACCAAAAAAACAAACAACCCCATCAAAAAATGGGCAGAATATCTAAACAGACAGTTCTCCAAAGAAGACATACAGATAGCCAAAAACACATGAAAAGATGTTCAACATCACTCATTATGAGAGAAATGCAAATCAAAACCACTATGAGGAACCACCTTACACCAGCCAGAATGGCCATCATCAAAAAGTCTACAAACAATAAGTGCTGAAGAGGGTGTGGAGAAAAGGGAACCCTACTACACTGTCGGTAGGAATGTAAATTGGTGCAACCACTGTGGAAAAGAGTATGGAGATTCCTCAGAAAACTGAAAACAGGATTACCATTTGGTACAGCAATGCCACTACTGGGCATCTATCCAGAGAAAACCATTACTTGAAAAGATATATGTATTCCAGTATTCACTGCAGCACTATATACAATAGCCAAGACATGTAAACAACCTAAATGTCCATTGACAGAGGAGTAGATATAGAAGATGTGGTACATATACACAATGGAATATTACTCAGCCATTAAAAGGAAATAACAGCATTTGCAGCAACATGGATAGACCTAGAAATTATCTGCTAAGTAAAGTCAGTCAGACAATGAGACACCAACATCAAATGCTATCACTTACATGTGGAATCTAAAGAAAGAACACAATGATCTTCTTTGCAGAGCAGATACTGACTCACAGATTTTGAAAAACTTATGGTTTCCAAATGAGACAGGTTCAGGGGGTGGGGGAATACACTGAGGGTTCGGAATGGAAATTCTATAAAATTTGGTTGTGATGATTGTTGGACAACTAAAAAAAATCCCTAGAAACATACAACCTACTAACTCAAAAGAAACAGAATGGCTAAACAGTCCCCAGTGCTCTACATATTAGTACTCAACTCTCTAATGAACATAAAGGCCCAAATGTTTCACACTGGTTGTTGCCTCTGAGCCTTTCCACATCTTCCTCCTGCTTTTCTTGCCTCTCAAGATCCACCACTTTTCAGCAGTCCTTGGGCAAGTCCTTGGGTAGGCTCATTGACCTGACCTATCTCATGTATAGGGTAGGAAACATATCTGCCCAAGCCACACACAGAGAATGCATGGTCCCTTGGCAATCTCACAACACTCATCTGGCCTGGAGACCACAGCTCTCAGCCCTTCCAATAATACTACAGGCTCCAGGCTTACTGTTTATAATGAAACTTCAATTCTTTCCAGGGGCCTGCTCATCAGCCTCATCTCACCTGCACCAGGTGTAGAGCAGTATCTAGCAGAGGAGAAGGAAAATTGACAGTGTGTCACAATGAAGTTTGGAAGAAAAGTTCTAAAGGCTGGGGTAAAAATTGGCAGGGTAAGTAGGAAGTTAACCTGCATGCATGTTCTGGTATCCCCAAGAGGGAAGGTCAGACAAGGTCCCCTTAAGAGCACCCTGAACTCTTTCACACCTGAGCCCCAAGTGCTAATGGAGGAGAACTCTCTTGCTTTCCAGGCCTCCCTGGATGCTGGGTCTCTGCGTCTTGTGGCCTCAGAGACACATCTTTCACTCTGCTCCATCTGCCCTATGTCCAGCCAAGGGCACAGTCTCCATTGTCCCCAAGTCCCCCGCATTCTGCATACCAGGGCAGTGATGGCTCTGTACCAGAGTGCAGCCAAGCTCTGAGCCACACATCAGCAGCTGGGCCTGCATCCCTCTGACACCAGGTCCTTGGGTTTCTAATTCTGTTGGTTTCTGCTCAGCAGAGATGGTCACCATACTGTCCCCTTTCCCCTTAGCATCCTTCTGCCTTCCTTCACACCACCACCCACAAGCCTTCCTCCCTCCTTCTGCCAAAAGAATTCAAAGCAAACCAATGTTCTCCTCTGTCCTTGTCTGCAGTGGAGGTTCTGGTGGGACCACCACATCCCTGACGTAGGCATGGTAACTGAGAGCCTGAAACACAGGCTCAGGCACATATAAGTCCTCAAGAAGTGAAAGCTGTTATTCCATCTTCATCATCGCCATCGATCAAAGAAGAAAAGAGCCCACTTTTTCTAAGAAAAACATTTGTATGATGATGGAAGTTTTACTTGTCCTTGGAAAATGTTTTTTAATAAATACAATCAACTATAAATTTTACTAACATAGTAATTCCAAAGGACCAAGGAGCGTGGCAGTGACTTTTATTGAGTACCTACTATTTCCAAGTGTTCAACATGCCCAGTCACTTTTTAGTCATCACCACAGCCCTATAATTTGGAGATTAGTTATCTCACTGTGGAAGGTAGAGGCTCAGGGAGGTAAGGTGACTTGCCCAGGGTCACACAGCTAAATGAGAGTCTTCTGGGACCAGTAGTAACTTTTGCAAAGACATCTCTTGCTGAACTTACTTAATCCCTGCCACCATCTGATACTCATATTCTTTTTTATTCTATCCTGTTTCCTCAGGTCTAAGAATCCTGAATTAAGGTAAATGGGAATTCGTGGCAGACCAAAAGCCAAAATTACCTCAAGATATTTTTTTTAATTCCCCAAGTAATGTCATTAGTCATAAAAATAGAGAGCAATATAGAAAATTACAAATTGCAAGTGATCTTGTATTCATGGGCAAAGCACTAACGCATTTTAATGTACCATGATCATATTAAACTAGAAATAACTTTTCTTTCACATGTATTTATAAATCTTTTTTCAGAGAGCACACTGAGATACTTATTCTTTTATTGTCAAACAATTCTAAGTTTTATTTCTTGGAAAATACCTCACTATAAAGTGTGATAGTGTATTTCTGCTTTAGTTATATATTCCAAGCACTTCGTGCTTACCAGAAACTGCCTAATTTTTTTTAAATTATGGTAAGAACACTTAACATGAGATATACCCTCTGAAAATTTTATTTATTTTTGCTTTTTTTTAGAGCCACACCCGAGGCATACAGAAGTTACCACGCTATGGGTCAAATCGGAGCTACAGGTGCCAGCCTACACCACAGCCACAGCAATGACAGATCCGAGCTACATCTGTGACCTACACCACAGCTCATGGCAATGCCGAATCAACCTATGGAGTGAGGTCAGGGATCAAACCTACATCCTCATGGATACTAGTCAGATTCGTTTCTGCTGAGCCACGACAGGAACGCTCCCTCTGAGAATTTTAAATGTGCAATACAGTATTGTTAGATGTTATACAGCAGATCTCTAGAACATATTCATTTGCAGAACTGAAAATTTATGCCTGTTAACCCCAACTCCCCATTTCCCACTCCCCCTCACCTCCTGGCAATCATTCAACTTTCTATTTGTATGTTTGACATTTTTTTCTTTTCTTTGGCAGGGGTGGGTAGGGGGGTGGGCAGCAGGAGGAGGATTCTTTTTTTCAGCTTTATTGAAGTGTTTCGACAAAATTATTAGTTGTATACAATGTGATTGAAACAGCACTCCTAAATAGGTTGACTAATCAAACTTTGAGTTATTTTACAGAGACAGTGCTATACCTGTACAATCTGGGATGACCCCAAACCAAGAATCTTCAGTCTACCAATTTAAAGAATAAAAATGTTGCTATCAGAGCCCTTTACAAAAGGAAGAGTCCCATAAGGAAAATGTAGCCTCCTGCTGCAGGAGTCACTTACATGAACTTCTTGAAGACTGGCTAACCTGCTTCCAAGTTTGAGATTCCCCTAATCCCTTAAATTTCACCCCAAACCCTGGATGGAGGAGACAGATTTGAGAGCCTGGCTCCCTGTCTCCTAGCTGGTCGACCTCACAATAAAGCTCTTTCCTTCCTCAAAATCCATTGTCATGGTTTTGGCTTCTATGGGCATCCTGCAGCCAGCCCTTGCTCGGTAACAGGAAGATTTGACACATTGTGAAAGGTTTTTCCCCATCAAGTTAATTAATACATCCATCACCTCACACATTCAGCTTTTTTTTGGGGGGGGGGGGTAAAGACATTTAAGTTCCACTTTCTTAGCAAATATCAACTATACTATACACTGTTATCAACTGGAGTGAGTTTGGCTGTTTCAAATACTTCATATAAGTGGAATCATGCAATATTTGTCCATCTGTAACTGGCTTATTTCACTTAACATGGTTGAGCAATCCCACTTCTCTATCCAAAAGAATCAGGTTCTCAGAGACATCTGCACTCCCATTTTTATTGCTGCATTGTACATAATAGCCAAGGTATAGAAACAACCTTATGTGTATCAACAGAGAACAGATAAAGAATACAATACATTGCATACACACATTTATATAATGAATATTATTCAACCCGAAAAGAGGATATCTTGCCATATGTGACAACTTAAATATATTTATTTTATTTTTTAAGGCCACACCTGTGGTATATGGAAGTTCCCAGACTTGGGGTGGAAATGGAGCTGCAGCTGCTGGCCTACGCAAGAGCCATGGCAATGCTGGATCCAAGCCGCATCTGCGACATACACCAAAGCTTCCAGCAACAAGGATCCTTAACCCACTGAGCAGGGCCAGGGATCAAACCCACATCCTCATAGACACTGTTAGGTTCTTAACCCACTGAGCCACAACGGGAAGGCCTAAATATAAAAATATAAGAAACAGTAGACTTCTGGTTGGGCCAAGGCAGACAAAGCCTCATACAACTTCTCCACAGAGATTACAAATGAAACTCTAGACAAGAAGACATAAAGCATGAACTTGAAACCCTAAGAAGTAAACACTAATGGGCAGGGGTGGCCAGGAAGTCCAAAGTTGAATAACAGCCTGTAATGGAGTAATTGTGGTGGGTTTTTACCTGCCTCTGCTTCCCAGCTTACCCAAGGTAGGTGAAGTCAAGCAGCAGCTGAACATTGAGACTCTGGGATCAACCCCTTATTTCTAAACAGACAAGTGAGAAAGTGGGGCGGGGGGGGGCTTGCATATTGAGGAGTGAGAGGGTCATCCCCATTGGTTTTTCTCTCTGGTTACATCTCCCCTGCAGCCTCAGTGATGGCAGAGGTACCTAAACCCTGAGAAATTATCTGTGTCTCTGGACAAACAGGTAAAGAGACTCCTGTTGTCTGAAGACTGTGAGGGAATGCTCATTCTTTTCCTTTCTTTTCTCTTGCTATTTCACCTGAAAGGTCTACCTGGCCACGTGTAACTGCATGATGGCTTTGAGGAATGTGCAAGAAGGGTCATGAAAGTCTGAAAAAATGGATAGAATCCTGAAGAGGAGAGAGCTGGAGAAGGAGACTAAGTCTGCATATGAACCAATATAAGTCCTGGGTTCCCTCTGAGCATCTTGCACAGAGCAGACCCAAAGAGGCAGAGCAGAGGATCAGAGAAGTGAACTATGGAATAAACTGCCATTCAACTCCCGAGCAGTATATGCACCATGTGGACACAGACAGCAGAGCAATGTCATGAAAACTGAACTGAGACTGGAAGAACCAAGGCTGGAAGATCTCAGAAGATAAGGCACAACAAGCATTTGACAATAGCTGTATTGACTGCTTAATCAAAACAACAGAAAAAGTAATCACCAGAGGATTTTTTTTTTTTTTTTTTTTTTTTTTTTTTGCTTTTTAGGGCCACACCCACAGCATATGGAAGTTCCTAAGCTAGGGGTTGAATCAGAGCTACATCTGCCAGCCTACACCACAGCCACAGCATTGTGGGATCCCCGATCCACTGATCAAGGCCAGGGATCGAAACTGCATCCTCATGTATATTAGCTGGATACACTTCTGCTGTTCCACAACAGGAACTCCCTCCAGAGGATTTTAATAAGAACCAGAGTCTAGAAACATAGTAAACTGTCCAGGATACCATCCAAAATCACACAGCAGAGCATACAGAGAACTACAAAAATCTGACCACTTCTCAAAGGAAAAGACAACAGATCCAGCCCTGAAATAACCCACATGAAAGAATTATCAGACAAAGCATCCATTATAACCACGTTCAATGAGGTAAAGGTAAATCCTCTTGAAATTAATGGAAAGAAACCAGTTCTCAGCAGAGAAATTGAAGCAAAAAGAAGCAGCAATTGAAAATTCTCTAACTTAATACGCACTATCCAAAGTCAAACATTCACTGGATGGGCTGAATAACAGAACAGAGAAAACAGAGGAAAGATTTAGAAAATTTATAAATCAATAGATATGGCACAATCTGAAGAACAAAGAGGAAAAAAAGATTGAACAAAAATTAAGAGTCTCTGGAGTTCCCATTATGGCTCAGCAGTTAATGAATCTGACTAGCATCCATGAGAACGTTCGATCCCTGGCCTTGCTCAGTGGGTTAAGGATCCTGCATTGCTGTGGCTGTGGTGTAGGCTGGCAGCTACAGCTCCGATTCAACCTCTAGCCTGGGACCCTCCATATGTTGTTGGTGTGGCCCTAAAAAGAAAAAAAAAATTAAGAGTCTCAAAGACATGTGAAACAATACTGTAAGTTCTAACTTTGTGCCACTGGAGAGTCTGAAGGAAAGGTACAGAAGAAAATATATGAGGAAAAGAATGGTTGAAAACTTCATAGACTTAGAGACACAGATCTAGGCTAAGAAAGGATCTCCCTGACACACAATCTGATAAAAAAGCAAAGATGAAGAATAACTTTAAAAGCAGTTCAGAGAAAATGACCTGCTATAGATTAGCAAATATTATTTTGAAGGGCAGTGATTTCTCATCAGAATACACAAAGGCCAGAAAAGAAAGGAATAACAAAGTACTGAAAAGATCAAGTCCAGGATATTATATCCTTAAAGCAAAGATATCCTTAAAGATGTAAAGCCAAACAAAACCCAAAACGAAATCAGATGGAGATGAGAGAAAACTAAGAGAATTCATCACCAGATAATTTGCTACAAAAATATGGGAAAGGAAATTCAGGCTGAAATGAAATGATATAGGAAAGAAGTTTGCAACTTCAGGAATAAAGGAAGGCCAACAGAAATGGCAAGTTTCTGGATAAATTCTCCTCTTGAATTATTTAGTATATATATACGACTTTGGGTGGGGGGCTGCTCCCATAGCATGTAAAAATTCCTGGGCCAGGAATCGTACTTGCACCTCATCAGTGACCCAAAGCTACTGCAGTGACAATGCTGGATCCTTTATCTGCTGCACCACTAGGGAATTCCTTCTTTTTTTTTTTTTTTTCAGTTTGTATTATGACTTTTGAATGGAAAAAAAAAAAGGATACCATAGTCTCAGGAGGTAGCTCTCAAGTCATATAAAGGTGATACACATGACAACTATAACAAAGAGTGGAAAGTGAAAGAATCTATACGGATATGTCTTCTGCATTTTTATTTAACTGGTAAAATATTAATTCTAATTAGATTGTGAAACAGTGAGTATATATAGTGTTACTCCAAGAACAACTAAAAAATTACAAACTCAAGAAAAATTGGGTAATCTCTATAGTCGTATATTTAGGAGTTGTGGATAACATAGCTAAAGCATTTACATACAGGTTTTTTTGAGTTTTTTTTTTTCTTCTTCTTCTTCTATAGGTTAATTGGGTCATATGGTAAGTATGGCTCTCTGGGCCTGCAGCCCCCACCCACTGCAGGTGTCACTCCAGTGGGATCTGGGTGAGTGGGCACTTCCGTTCTTAGCGGCTCTCCAGTGCTGCCAGGGAAAAGGGCAGGAGGATGCATAGGCGCTGATGCCAAAGCTGCCACTCGAGCGAGGGCTGCACAGCCAGGAATCCTGCTCCCCAGCCTTCCTGCTCTGCTGGGAGAAAACCTGTCCTGTACAGTTAGTTCCCTGACAGCTGGGGATGGGGAATCCCAGTCAGGGGACAAGGGGCTGCCACCCTGCCAAGAACCTCATCATCCTCAGGGCAAACACCTCCAATCCTCAAACCCCAGATTTTGGAAGCGCCAGATGGTCCCGGGCGCATCCTCACCTGCGCCGCCCCAGGCCCTCACTTGTCCTATGCGCCAGCGCCGTCCCTCCACAATCGCTACACGCTTCCCTTCCTCGTGGGCCCAGTGCACGCGCGCTCATTCTTTGCTCACAGGTTCCAGAGCCACGTCCCAGCAACAGGTCAGTGAGTGCTTCACCTTTGGCAGAGTTGGCAGGCGAGGAAGAGCGCTCTGAGCCCAGCTGTCTGTCCAAGGGCTGACCTCACGCAAGTGCTCCATGGGTAGTTACCTGACCAGGCCCTGACCCCTCACCCGCGCCCCCCACACTGGGGGGCTAGAGCCTGCCGGGAGGGCTCGGCTACCTGCAGCCGGCTCCCCACGCTCGCCAACTTCGAGTGATGCGTCCCAGTCACCCAGCTGTCCATGTCCTCCTACCCACTCGCAGGAGAGCCTTCTGCGAGTGGGTAGTGGGACTCTGCATCTGCGCTTTGTCATAGTGTCTTTGAAACGGTAGACCCTACGATCCTGCAGACCCTGCGCTCCCTTCTGGGGGTACTTACCTCCATCTGCAGGCAAGGCCATGGGAGGAAGGCGGTGCCAGGCGCACACACTGTCACGATTTCCCACAGCTTAGCGTATGCGGTGTACACAGTCATTGTCTGCGTGGGGCAGGAGCAGCTAGTCACCCCTGAGCCGCCTACAACACGCAGATGTGCCTTGGACTCCCGTACAGAGAAAATTGTATTGAGGGCCTTGAAAGAGAGATGGAAAAGGATGGCCAAGCACGACAATCAGGTAACGAGGTCCTGATAGCTCCCGCAGTGCTCAATCTGAATCTGGGCCACCGAGGGTCCAGGGAGGTCTCTCTTCCTTCGTGCCCAGACCTGGACCTCTGCAGAGGAACCAGAGGCTCTTCATGCCAAGAGCTCAGAAGACGGATCCAACAAGAAACTCCGGACCTCTTGTATGAGCTCCAGCCCCCAGAGAAATGCCATTACGAGCTCATGCAGTTCCACCGGAGGTTTCCCGCCAGTGCAGAGGAGGTGGGGTCCCACCACATCACATGCCACAGGGCTAGCCTGGGTCCCCAAAGAAAGGGAGCAAGCAGGGCCTAAGTCTCCCTCTGAAGCTCTGGTGGTTTCCCAGGGGAAGAGCTTGACTGACAAGGATGTGGATGCCGCCAGAGGGCAGAAAGGAACCTGGAGGAACTGTTCGCCCACACCTGACAATCCCAGACCCCTAAGGCACAGGATTCTTCTGCTGGCATCCAGGTAAGGGAGCCTCTGAGGCTGCCCCCACCCCTCAAGCCTGACGTCTGAGTTATCGCTAAGGACCTAGACTCAGAAAAGGAAGCTGCTCTCTGGCGCATCAACAGTGGGAGGTGGGGTGAGACCCAGGCCATCTGTGGCTGTAGCACCATGCAGCATTCCTGCTCCTTCCTCCTGCCTGCCGCAGGTGCTGGTCCTCAGCCAGCAGTCCCTCCAGCCACCAGCAAAGATCCACATCCTTTGTCTGGCTCCCTCTTCTCCCTGTCACAGCCCCTTCCAAGCACCTCTTCATACTCATGGCCCTCAGCCCCATTCACCTTGCTGAGCCCCATTTCCTCCCCAGCATCAGGCAGGGCTGAACTATCTGCTAGCCCCTCAAACCCCTCTGCCCCTGCACCCACCACTGCTCCTGCCACCGTGCCAGGCTTGGCCAGTGCAATCAGAAGCCTGGCTCCTGAGAGGCCAGTTCCTGTGGATTCCCTCACCTGCTGCAAGTTGAAGCCCATCAGGAGACCTCCTGTGAAAGAGGTAGGAGAATGCCATTTACAACCCAAGGCATCCATCACAGCTGCAACAGATGCCAGGCTTGCCTTCCCCGCAGCTCCCAACACCACAAGAATGGAGTCCCCAACACTCATGCTTGTGGATCTTCCTGTCTTCAACCCACAGAACCCTTCTCCCATCACTGACCCTAGTGCCTCTCCCCGCACCAGCCTGCCAGTCACATCTGCCTTCAGTTCCAGACCCTCAACCCGCACACCTACAGGCCTGGCTCCCCAGCCCCCTTCCCACACCCAGGTCACCCCCATGGACACCCCTGGCTCTGCAACTGCCACCTCTGTGCCCACTGTTGTGAGCAATGCTGGGTCCAATAGCTAGCAGTGCTGCTCAACAACTGGCAGCTCAAGCCTGGCCCCCTTCAGGTTGGGTCTTGGCAACACCTCTGGGTTTTAGAAGCCAAGCAGCTGCCCCAGATCTGAGTTGCCACTTTGCAGCAACTCAGAATGACAGCAGAAACAAGGTGGCGGGGGGGGGGGGGGGGGGGGGGCTGAGCACCACACTCCACTATGGGGGAGGCCTAGGACTGAAAACCTGGAGCCTCCCTTGCCACAGCACCCTCATGGTGACCACAGGACCCAGCACTGGGTTTGGAGGCACTATTGCCCCCACCTTAAGTCACATCCCTGAGGGCACACCCAGGCAGAGCCCCCTTACTTCCAGCTGAGGGCCTGACACCACTGCCAGCAAGGCTGCCTTTTGCGACTTGTCCATCCTGGCCCCCAAGGTGGGCACAGCAAGGAGCAGCCTTTCTGTGAGGACCCCCCTCATCATCTGCCCAGGGCCCGGTTTGACACAAAACTGTTCAGCCATGGACCAAGTCATTTTCCTCCAGGTCAATGTCCACTCCCTTGGCGTCTAAGAGGCCAATGACGGCCTGAGATGATAGCTTTGGGGAGAGACCATCAGTGTCCACGTTCCTCCCAGGGGTGGGCCTCGTATGGGCCCCATTTTGATGTGAAAACACAAGTCTAGCCCTAGCCCCTATAATCTGCAAGCAAACAGTGCCCAGATAGAGAATTCTGTTCCCACCCCAGTCTGTGGCAATTTGGGGCAGCTGTCCTAACCCAGTAGAGTCCTCAGGATGGTAGACAGAGGCTCTTGTCCTGTTCAGTCCTGGAGCAGGGGGATGCCCTGCTGCTTACAACTGACTCCTCCCCTCTTGTTTCCCGCCCCCCCCCCCCCCCCGCCCCCAGAGCCCTTGTGTGGTCTGTAGAGCCTATAATAAAGCTTTGTTCTTGTTTCTTTGCATGATATTCATGTGTCTGTGACCCATAGATCAGGTATGGAAAAGCACTGGCTTGTAGGAGTTGTGACTCAGGAGGCCAGAGCTATTTACAGTTTCCTGTGGCCCAGTTCATGGGGTGTGCAGAAAAGCCCAAAGCGATGGTTTCAAGGACTGACACCTGAATATGAAAAGTGTGTTTCGAGTTTAAACGATGCAGCCCATGAGAAAATGGCCTCAGGGGATGGATAAACAAGGAGTACATCCTTGTCTGCTGTAATTTCTGACCTGGAGGGTCAGAACATTCCAAGTGAACACCATGAGCCCACACTCTACACGTTTGCCTTTTTTTTCCGTCTTTTGTCTTTTTAGGGCCACACTCGTGGCACATTGGAGGTTCCCAGGCTAGGGGTGTAATTGGAGCTGTTGCTGCCAGCCTATGCCAGAGCCACAGCAATGCCAGATCTGAGCCACGTCTGCAACCTACGTCACAGCTCATGGCAACACCAGACAGATCCTTAACCCACTGAGTGAGGCCAGGGATCGAACCCGCAACCTCATGGTTCCTAGTTGGATTCTTTTTTTGTCTTTTTTTTTTGCTATTTCTTTGGGCCGCTCCTGCGGCATATGGAGGTTCCCAGGCTAGGGGTTGAATCGGAGCTGTAGCCACTGGCCTACACCAGAGCCACAGCAACGTGGGATCTGAGCAGAGTCTGCAACCTACACCACAGCTCACCCTAGTTGGATTCTTTTCCACTGCACCATGACAGGAGCTCCTACATGTTTGTCTTTTTTAATGTAGTAATCTTTTTTTTTTTACTTCTTTGCTTTCAGACTCCTAGGCAAATCACCTATATACACTTCTCACCTAAACAGTGTGGGTTTGACATCAAAGTTTCTGGAATGGTGCAAACAAGGAAAGCTTTAATTCTAGGATGCGCCACCTCCTGGGGCAATTTGTGACATTCACATTCTGCTTTTTTAAAAAGAAGGACTCAGATATATCTCTTCCCTTTTGCAAGAAATAAAGATGAAAGGGAACTATTTGCAGAGGAAAGAAGCAAACATTAGTTAACTTTAATTATAAAAGATTAAAAGACTTCCAGTTTGCAGTCTGATATGTTTGGAGCTTAGAGATCACCACTCCTGTCATCACAGTACGAGAGAAGCTGAACAAACTGAAATCAATAGTTTTTTCTTAAATCCATCAGAGAACTGATCACACGGCAAATTCTTACCTCCACAAGAATTAGGTAAGTAAATACAGAGAATCACAGCTTCACAAAGTACAGGACGGCTAGAGCCCACATCTGGGTAGCAAAGTGGAATGGGGTGTTCCCACTGTAGCTCAGCGGGTTACGAACCCGACTAGTATCCATGAGGACAAGGGTTTGATCCCTGGCCTCGCTCAGTGGGTTAAGGATACGGCGTTTGCCGTGAGCCGCCCTATAGGTCACAAATGTGGCTTGGATCCCACGTTGCTGTGGCATAGTCTGGCAGCTATGGCTCTGATTTGACCTCTAGCCCAAGAATTCCCATATGCCCCAGGTGTGGGTACAGCCCTAAAAAAAAAGCAAAAACAAAAACAAAACTGCAATTGCTGAATTTCTGGAGGCTCATCTTAGACATGTTTAAAAACTCCAGGGGAGGGGGGCAGTCTTATGGGGATCTCCACCCTTTCCTGAATTATGCCTCTAAGAGCCCCACCACATGCTCAGGGTGAAGATCAAGGAAAAGTCCCTCACGCTTCCGGCAGGAGCAAGAAAATCAGGAAGGATGAACTGAACAGTGTCATCAACTGGATCTAACTAACAGTTATAAAATACTATGTCCAACAACAGCAGTCTTCTTAAGCTGACATGAAAAATTCACTAGATAGGACACATTCTGGGTTTAAAAAAAACTCACACCTCAAAAAAAATTACAACAATATGTTATACATAATATATTCCCAAACCAAAAAAAAAAAAAAACACTTTAGAGTAGGAAAAAAACCTGGAAAGATGGCTGGAAAAATCCACCAATATTTGCAGACTAAATGACACATGGATCAAGAAAAGAAGTCTGCAAAGAAATTTTACATATTTTTCACTAAATGAAAATGAATATACAACTTATCAAAATTTATGAAATGCAATAAAAGCAGTACTTGGACATTTATAGCATTGAATGCATATATTAGAAGAAAAAAAGGACCTGAACCAATGCTTAGAGAAAGAACAACATAAGCCCAAGGCAAAAAAGAAGGAAAAAAATAAGACAAATTACAGCAGAAATAAATGAAATTGAAAAATGGAAAATCAATAGAGAAAGCAATAAAACAAAAACTAGTTCTTTGAAAAGATCAAAGAATTGAAAAATTGGGAATTCCTGTTGTTGTTCAGTGGTAACGAACCTGACTAGTATCCATGAGGATGTGGGTTCGATCCCTGGACTCGATCAGCTGGCTCAGGATCCAGTGTTGCCATGAGCTATGGTATAGGTCATAGATGTGGCTTGTATCTTGTGTTGCGGTGGCTGTGGTGAAAGCCCGCAGCTCTGATACCACCCCTAAGCCCAGGAATTTCCATATGCCACAGGTGCATCCTTAAAAGCCAAAAAAAAAAAAAAAAAAAAAAAAAGATAAACCTCTAGCCAGGTAAACTAAAGAAAGAGAGAGAGAAAGAAGGCACACACACATTACCAACATCTGAAGTGAGAGGGGCTATTATTACTAATCACATGAACATTAAAAGGACATCAAGAAATATTTGAACAGTGGAATGATATGTTCCCTGATGAGTTATTTCGAAACTATAGCAAATCTCGAAATGAACTAAATCAAATCTTTTCCTAACCCTTTCACATTTGGCTTTTAATTTATATAACAATAGTAAAAATGAGAATATGATTTAAAGTCTAAATAATTCCCAACCAGTAAGACTCCCTTAGGCATAAAACACACATCACTAAAGTGTAAAATTATTATGATTCAAGGACAGCATTAAAAAAGTGAAGAGGAGTTCCCGTCATGGCGCAGTGGTTAACAAATCCGACTAGGAACCATGAGGTTGCGGGTTCAGTCCCTGCCCTTGCTCAGTGGGTTAACGATCTGGTGTTGCTGTGAGCTGTGGTGTAGGTTGCAGACGCGGCTCGGATCCCGCGTTGCTGTGGCTCTGGTGTAGGCCGGTGGCTACAGCTCCGATTGGACCCCTAGCCTGGGAACCTCCATATGCCGTGCGAGCGGCCCAAGAAATAGCAAAAAGACAAAAAACAAAACAAAACAAAAAAAAAACTGAAGAGACAACCTGCAATACAGAGGGAAAAACTGCAACTCATATGCCTGATAAAAAACATATCTAGAATATTTAAGAATGATTACAACTCAGTTTAAAAGACACATAATCCAATTTTTTTGCCTTTTTTGGCCATTCCTGCCATACATGAGCTGGAGCTGCAACCTACACCACAGTAACACAGGATCCTTAACCCACTGCACTGGGCCAGGGATGGAATCAGCGCCTCCACAGAGACAAGCCTGCTCATTAACCTATTTGCCACAGTGAGAAATCCTAACCCAATTTTTAAAATGGGCAAATGAGGAGTTCCCATTGTGGTTCAGCTTAAGAACCCAACATACTGTCTGTGAGGATGTGGGTTCGATCCCTGGCCTCACTAAGTGGGTCAAGGATCCAGTGTTGCTGCAAGCTGCAGCATGGGTCGCAGATGCAGCTCAGATCCAGCATTGCTGTGACTGTGGTGAAGACCGGCAT
This sequence comes from Phacochoerus africanus, assembly GCF_016906955.1. Lineage (NCBI taxonomy): Eukaryota > Metazoa > Chordata > Mammalia > Artiodactyla > Suidae > Phacochoerus > Phacochoerus africanus. Next base: position 42,928,127 of record NC_062558.1, read on the forward strand.
CTGCAGCTCTGATTCCATCCCCAGCCCAGTAACTTCCATATGCTGCAGGTGTATCCATTTAAAAAAAAAAAATTATAAAATGGGCAAACGAGCTGGAGTCCCTGTCATGGCCCAGCAGTAACGAACCTGACTAGTATCCATGAGGACGAGGGTTCAATCCCTGGCCTCGTTCAGTGGGTTAAGGATCTGGCATTGCCGTGAGCTGTGGTGTAGGTCACAGACCCGGCTTGGATCCCACGTTGCTGTGGCTGTGGATGTTGCTGTGGCTGTGGGTAGCCTGCGGCTACAGCTCCGATTCAACCCCTAGCCTGGGAACTTTCATATGTATGGGGTGCAGCCCTAAAAAGACAAAAAGAATAAAATATATTTTGCCATGAGTAATCACATCTTCCAAATACCTAATTTTAAAACTAAAAGTGCAGATTCTACTTAACAGGCATAGGAATGCCTCTTCTCGTGGTTGGATTCCAGGAAATGACAGATGCTTAAGGATAAAACTTAAAAGAATCCAGTCATGTTTTAAAAAAGCTACTGTATTTGTCAACCCTGACTCTAATTCTAAACCATATATAATTTGACAGACATAAACGAGGATTGGCGTACCAGCAGGCAAAGTAACCCGAAAATTTCAATACTGTGTGCGGCGGCATTTCAGGGGCATGTATCTATTAAAATTCACCAGGCTTTAACGTAGTACTTTCCACAGGCATTCAAAAACAAAAGACATTCTGCATTCGTCAAAAAGGTATGTCTCACCCGTCTTTTGTGTCAGTATTTGTTCAATCCCCAGTTGACAGGACTCTGACTCACCACAAAACACTCCCCTCAGCGCCCATTCAGCTCACCAAAGCCAAGGTGCCTGAGGCATCTGGAAGGTCCTGGCTTCTTACAGCGACAGCGCTTACCTCAGCCTTCTCGGTGCTGAGGGCGCGGACCTAGGAGTGAGAGAAATGCGACCACGCCCCATTCTTAGGCCCCGCCCCCAAAGCCCTGTCCAACCAGGACTCCTGGCTGGGACGAACCCCGCCCCCATCCTGGAGAGAAGCTCAGTTCCTACGCCGCCACGACCCGCGCCATCTTGTACCCTTTCTAGTCACGCAGAGGGTTGCCGGTGTGCCAAGGGCGAAAATGGGGCCCAAGAAGGGCCCTAGCACTCTTTCCCCAGCCATCCTTTCCCATTTATTTTGAACATTAAGCATTATATATGCCGGACAGTGTGCTCAGTGCTTTAGTTGCATAATCACTGGGAATCCCCTCAACAATCATGGAACCTGAAAGGTGAGTCAATAGGTCCTTTGGATGCATTAACAAATAATAATGTGAAATAAGAGACTAAAAGCCTGTGGAGTAAGCTGAGTAGGCAGGACGCCTAATTGAGTGATAGAAGTGGACAAAGCTTGGAGAATATTAAAATTAATTCTACCTTCATAAATCTGGAGTCTCACTGCAACGGAGGTACTTTTTTCTGGAAAATAGGGGGCGGAAAAGTTTCAAATGATACTGCTGCGTATGAGATACCTCATTTTTTTATAATTAATCTTTTAAATTTGGAGGTCAGTGTCAGTGCACATGCAATTGTGAGAAATAATGCAGATAGATCCCATGGATCCTTGACCCAGTTTCCCTAATGGTGACATCTTGCAAAACTGTAGTATAGAGTCACAACTTGGGTATTGACATTAATACTGTCGAGATACAGAATCGATACATCATCACAAGAGTCCCTTATATCCCTTTTATTCCCACACCCCCTTCTCCATGCAGCCTCTCCTTAACCTCAGGATTCCACTGCTTTTTCCTCCATCTCCATGGTTTCAAAAATGTTGTCTAAATACACCTTTTGGTCCTTTTGAGATGGGCTTTTTTCACTCAATAATTTTCTGAAGATTTATTGAGATGTTGGGTATATAAATAGTCTGTTTCTTTTTATGGCTAGCCTACTGTTCCATAGAATGGATGTTCTACTGTTAAAACATTCACCCACTGAAAGACATCTGGGGTTCTGGTTTTTAGCTATCATGAATAAAGCTGCTGTAAACATCCATGTACAGGTTTTCTGTGTAAGCATAAGTCTTCACGTCTCTTGGAAAAAAGAGCAGATGTGCAATTGCTGGGGCATGTTTAGTTTACCAGTAAGAAATTGCCAAAATATTTCTGAGAGTGGCTGTATTACATTCTAATAGTAACCTATGAATGACCCAGGTCCTCTCCAATATTACCACAATATGGTGTTGTCACTGTTTTTTAATTTTGCCATTCTGATAAATGTATAGCGGAATTTCATTGTGCTTTGCATCCCTGATGCCTAGTAATTTTGACATTCTGATAAATGTATAGCGGAATTTCATTGTGCTTTGCATCCCTGATGCCTAGTAATTTTGAACACTTTGCATGTGCTTATTTTTTCTCTATAAATTTCTCTTTGGTGAAATAACCCTTCTTGCCTTTTGCCAGTTTTTAAATTGGATTGTTTGGTTTTTATTGTCGATTTTTGAGAGTTCTTTTATTTTATACTCAAATGATGTGTTTGTATGATATTAAGTCTTTGAAATCTACTGAGATTCTATGACTTAAAACATTGTCAGATTTTTTAAATTATAAACATCAGTGCTTTAGAAAAAACTGTATTTGTCCGTTCTTCAGTGTAATGTTTTATGTGTCAAGGGAGTTCTTTACATATTCTGGACAATACTGCTTTGTTGAATGAGTGGTTTGCAAATATTTTCTCTCAAACTTTGTTATTTCCTCCTCCTAACAAGATCATTCACAGAGCAGAATATTTTAATTTTGATTAAGTTCAGTTTATCAATTTTTCTTTTAAGGATTGTGCTTTCGATGTGTCAGTTCTAAGCTTCTACCTAGCCTCTGATGTTGAAGATTTTCTTCCAAAAATTTTATAACTTTACATTTATGTCTGTGATTGTTTTTGATTAGTTTTTGTATAATATGTGAAATTTAGGTCATAGTTGTTTTTTTTGTTTGTTTTTTGTCTATGTATGTCCAATTGCTCCAGTATCATTTCTGGAAAATGATATCTTTCATCTATTAATTTCTTTTATCCCCTTGTCAAAAATCAGTTGGGAATATTTGTATAAGTCTATTTCTGGCTTCTCTATTATTTTCTTTTGATCTGTGTATCTATTCTTTTGTCGATACTGAATACTCTTAATTACTATACCTATAAGTTGTGAAACGAGGTGACTGATTCCTATTTTCTTCTTTAAAAAAAGTTTTAGCTCTTCCAATATCTTTGCTTTTCCATATAATTGTTATAATTTCATCCACTGTAAAAATCTTGCTGGGATTTTGAATTACATTAATCCTGTAAATCAACTTAGGCAGTTGATATGTTTGCTAGGTTGACCCTTTCAATTCATGAACACAGTATGCCATTTCATTTGTTTATGCCACTTTGATCTCTTTCACAGTGTTATATGGTTTTCAGCATATAAGTCCCGTGTATGTTTTATTACTAATACACCTAAGAATTTTTCTTCTTTTCAGCTTTTGTGAATGCTCTTGTATTTTTAATTTTGCCCCTATGTTCATTTCTGGTGTTAAAATTAAATACAGAATGGAAACCAGACTTGAAAGTTCTCTTGAGTAGACAAAACCTGTTAAACCACATAAGTAAAGTTTAAATTAGTTTATCCTGCAGTGTAGCAAAACTCATCTTGGGTTATTTCTTGTAAATGCTTCTGAAAATCATAAATAAAACAGTTTTCCAAAATTGGAATAAGATAAACACTTTTAATCAATCACCTATCATTAGGGAAAACCCCAATACTACAACCAGTCTTTATAAAGAATAAATAGCTTCTGCATTTTCACTACATAAGCACTTCTATAACAGTGTAACTCTGAGCTTCATTCCACTGTGGGTCTGAATACTTCCAGCTCACAGACTGTTCTATGTGCAGAATAAACTGATTACCTTTTCCTAATTACCATTCTATTGATAGTGGTTTTATTTTTGTTATTTCTGAATTTTTTACAGTAGTATGTTGAGATGAAATTGATTTTTGTAGCTTTGTTTCATATCCTGCAGCTTGCTGAAATCATTTATTCTGGAGTTTTGTTGTTTTCTGGGGTCTTTTTTTTTTTCTTCATAGATTCCTTAGGATTTTCTCTGTGGACAGTCAAGTTGCCTGTGAATAAAGTACTTTTATTCTTCCTTTCATTCATCTGAGAATGTTTTTATTTCCCATCTATTCATTCTGAAGTGATATTTTCACTGAATCTAGGATTTTTTTTCCCATGCCTGTGTCATGCCAATGTTCCCAGGCCTGGAATTGAACCCAAGCCATAGCAATAACAACACCAAATCCCTAACCACTAGGCCACCAGGGAACTCCCCAGATCTAGGATTCTGAGTTGACATTTCTCATCTTGTAGTACTTAAGAAATGGTGAGCCAAAAGAAAAGAAAGAAAGAAAGAAAGAAGGAAATGGTGAGCCACTGTCTTCTGGCGCCCATGATTTTTGATGCAAAATTTACTACCACTCAGATTGTCTTTCCACCAGAATAAATGGTGTATCATTTCTCCACTGTTTTCCATACTGTTTTCTCTGTCATTAGTTCTCAGATATCTGACTATGGTATGTCTTGGTGTGCATTTCTTTGGGCTTGTTCAGCTTGAAATTCACTCAGTTTCCTGAATCTATAGGTTTGTGTCTTTTGTAAAATTAGAGAACTTTTCAACCATTATTCTTTCCAAGTACTTTTTCACCCTTTCTTTCTCTTCTCCTTCCAGAACTCTGATGAAGTTAATATTAACAGGTTCCTGAGGCTCTGTTCATTTTTGTTCAAGTCTGCTGTCTTTCTGTTTGGATGGGGTAATTTCTGGGGGTATAGCTCATTGGTAGAGCATTCAACTGCAGACAGGTAATTTCTGTTGCTCTCCAAGTTCACTGATATTTCCCTGTGTCTCCTTTATGCTAATCTTAAACCTATCCACTAATTTCTTTTCATTTTTCATTATTTTATTTTTCAGTTCTAAAATTGCATTTGATTCTTCACTGTATCTTTCTTTGTTGCGACTTTCTAATTTTTTTTTCATTGATTTAAAGCATTTTCTTAATTACTCATTTGATCGTTTATATGATTGGCTGCTCCAAAATCCTTGGTCAGATAATTTAACACCTCTGGGAGTTCCCATTTTGGCACAGCAGAAATGAATCTAACTAGCATCCATGAGAATGCAGGTTCAATCCCTGGCCTCGCTCAGGTGGGTCGGAGATCTGGCATTGTCGTGAGCTGTGGTGTAGGTCACAGAAGTGGCTTGGATCTGGTGTTGCTGTGGCTGTGGCATAGGCTGGCAGTTGTAGCTCTGATTTGACCCCTAGCCTGGGAACTTCCACATGCTGCAGGTGTGTCCCTAAAAAGCAAAAAAAAAAAAAAAAAAAAAAAATTTCAACATCTCTGTTACACCAGGGTTGGCATCTATTGATTGTCTTTGTTCAATTCATTTGATCTTCCTGGTTCTTGGTGTGATGAGTAATTGTCTGTTGAAACCTGGACATTTCAAATATTATTATGAGAATTTGGATCTTATTTAAACATTGTGTCATAGCTGGATTTTTTGACCCCCACTCAAGGAAGAGAAGGTCTTACCTCATTGCTGCCAGATGAGTGTGGAATCTAGGTCTCTCACTTGCCCTTCATTAACCCTGAGGGCTAAGCTTCTCCTTATGGCTGGCAGGGGTGAAAGAGGAGGGTGAAGATCCAGCTCTTCACTAGGGCTTCAGTGATACTTCCATGGGAGGGAGGGATGTGAGTACCTCATTGGTACACCCCATGTGACCTCACTGTCACCAAGAGTAGGGCGAGTGGCCCTGATAATACTGGGTAGTGGTGAAAGCCTCCTCTGACATCACCCCAGCAGGGGAGATGGAGACCACCTCTTTACTGCTGGGGGTTGTGAGTGGAAGTCCAGGCTTTCTCCAAACTCTCCTAACCCTGGAGATTGGAGGGCTTCCTCATCATCTGGCGGGAATGAAAGTCCTGACTCCCTACTTAGCCTTCTCTGACATCAGCACTCTGCCCTGCCCCACCAGAAGGGGGTTGAGATACCTTATTGCTGCCTGGAGAGAGTGGAAAATGAGGTTATTCACTTGATCTTTGCAAGTTGGGTGGGCGACATGTTTAAACTAATTATCTCTGTTTCCTGCTTTGTGCCTGGATCAACTGCCCTTGTCCCTGGGGCATAGATGAGAAGCAAACCAGTCATCTGGCTTCTTTAAAATGAAACCATTCTCTATGAGAACAGTGAGGGGAAGTAGGAATGGAAAAAACAGGAATTGCAATGCCGATTGAGGCCTCTTTTAATCCTTATTAATGATGGAACTGAATAACATGCTCTGGCAAACCTGCAAAGGATGGCAGCATTGAACATAGGCTTTGGAGTCAGACAGCCCTGGGTGCAAATTCCAGCTCTTCCACTAATTAGCTGTGTAAGCCTGGTTAAGTTATCCAACTTCTTCGAACCTCATCTATAAAATGAGAATTGTTAGGAGTTCCCGTCGTGGTGCAGTGGTTAACAAATCCGACTAGGAACCATGAGGTTGCGGATTCGGTCCCTGCCTTTGCTTAGTGGGTTAAGGATCTGGCATTGCCATGGGCTATGGTGTAGGTCACAGACATGGCTCGGATCCTGCGTTGCTGTGGCTCTGGCGTAGGCCAGTGGCTACAGCTCCGATTTGACCCCTAGCCTGGCAACCTCCATATGCCGCAGGAGCGGCCCAAGAAATAGCAAAAAAAGACCAAAAAAAAAAAGAATTGTTAATGTAACACATTTTGATTTATTACTATGAAAAAATAATTGCTGTTATTTTTATTGTTACTTAGGACTTCATCACTACACTTTGGTATTGTTTATTATACAGCTATAGATAACTGATACAAAGATCTTATCTTCCCATTTTACAGACTGAGGAAAGTGAGGTTTGCTTGAAACCATGGAGCCAACATTCAATCTCTTTCTACTATATTATACAGGGTAAGGCCTGTTCTGACATCCCCAGCCTCATGAAGTGGGGCCAGTTATTGGTAAGATGGGGATGGGGGAGTCCAGGCTCCATTTCTGCAACTCTCGTCTACTTACTTATGACACTCAGTTTTCACATCAATAAAATGAGGTCATAGCACCTCCCAGGAGGGTTACTATGAGAATGTTTTCAGGTAGGGGATTCTGCTTTCTTCCTTTGAGGCTTTGGAGAGGCCTTCCTCCCTTGGGGAGTCAGAGGCTGAGACATTTCCCTGTCTCTTGGGGGGTGCACTGGAGACAGTGCACCTGGAGGCCATCAGGCACATAGATACATAACCAGGACCCTTCTCCTAGAGGCTGGAGGGCTACAGGAGGCTCAGGGAGGTGGTAGGTTCCAGGCCCGGAGGAGACTACATACACAGTGGGACCAGATGCCAAGGCTCCAGGTCCATGGTTGGAGCTGGAACAGTCCTGGGGAGAAAAATTGATGGGCCTTTGGATGTTGCCTAGTTGCAGAGAGCAGAGGGTGGTTGGGCGGGTGCCATGTGGGCGTGGCCCAGAAGATCTAAACGCAGCCCTGCTACTGCTATTGCTCCTTGGGACTAAGCATCTGCAGGGGAGCCTTCTGCCAACTAAAGGTGGGCTTGGGGCAGTGGGGTGAGGTTAGGGCTGTCCTCTTTTGGAGCTCTGAGAGCTTCTAAAGAGCCAGAAGCTCAGAAGATGTGGGCATTATAGCCCCTTACCATTTCAGGGTTGGGGGAGGCAGGCAAAACTCCCTAAAACCACAGAACTGTATGTCCCTAGATTATCCACTCTCTTCCTTTTATTTAATAAACATATCTGTGGCAGGAGTCAAGACCCTTCTTCCCACACTGTGCGCTTTGAGCAAGTGACTTCACCTCTCTGAGCCTCAGTTTCCTCATCTGTAAAATGGGGATGACAGTAATACTGCTTTCATAGCTTTTTCAAGATTTAATGAGAAAACAAGGTGCTCAGCAAGGGAGATTGTTACTGTTGATGCTCTCCTTCCCCATCCCATTTCCTCAGCCCAGAGAGGCCCTGCCTGCTCTACCCAGAGGCCCAGTCCTGCTGGTTATATGGGGTTTTGCAGGAAGACTGGCTAAGGCCAGAGCTGGAACCAGCAAGATATAGGTTCTTTGACCTTGGATAAGATACTGGCCCTCTCTGGGCCTCAGTTTCCCCCTTGTGGAAGACAGGATCTATAAAAACTGGGAGACAGCAGTGCCTGGTGCATTTATGGAGTGCCTGTATGTATTCAACACTAAGTTGAATCAGCTCAAATCATAATTCAAGGCCGAAGACAAAGAATCAAGAGAGCAACAAGAGTGAAGTGACTAATCATGCTTAAAGGCTCCTCACTAAGTTTAATGGCTGATTTTCATTAAAAAGCATGGAGACCAGAAGGTAGTGGGATGGCATAGTAAAAGTGCTGAAAGATAATAACTGTCAACCAAGAATTTTCTCACAGAGATGCCCTTCAGTAGTGGAGACATTAAGACATTCCCAGATAAATAAAATCTGAAATAATCCATTGCTATCACCACCCTTCAAGAAATACGGAGTCATTTAGGCTGAAATAAAAAGGCAACAGGGCAATTTAAATCTACAAGAAGAAATAGTTAACATATGTGAATGTAAAAGAAGGTATAAATATATATATAACATATATAAACAATATACTATTTTCTTTTATCTGGTTAAAAAGGATACTACATGGATATTGTAAATCTATGAGCACATAATGTATAACATATATAATTTGTATAGTAATAATAGCATACAGGATCTGTCTGTACCTGGGACAGATCCACACATGAGCAAAGTCCCTGTAAGTCACGGAAATTAATTTGGTATTCATCCAAATTGGGTTATAAATTAAAATATTATAGTGCCAAGGGAAACCACTAAGATAACCCAGAATCTATAGTAAAAGAAACAACATAGTAATTCAGTTGGTGCACTAGAAAATAACTGACATAAAAGCAGTAATAGAGGACTATTAGAACAAAAAGCTATAACTCAAGTAGAAAACAATGGCAAAATGACAGGTTTCAGTACTGTCTGATTAGAGATTAAATGTATTACATACTTGAGTTAATAGGCAGGTATTGGGAGAATGGATAAAAAGATATGATCTAGGTATATGCTATCTATAAAGACCACACTTTAAATTTAAGACATAAAAAGGTTAAAAGTAAAAGGAAGGGAAAACATCTATAAAGTAAATATAACCAAAAGAGAATGCCTGGCATCGTTAATATAAGACAAACTTTATTAACATTTTTTTTCTAGATATAAATAAAGACATTATAGAGTGACAGAGTCCATTCTCCAAAGAGTTAACAGTTATATTGCTCTTAAAAAAGATAGCTGAAAAATGCATGAAGCAGATTAATTTCAGCATAATTGAAAGAGAATTATATAGTCCTTCATAATAGTCCTTCCAGTAGTGGAGAGAATTTTTTATTTTATTTTATTTTATTATTTATTTATTTATTTTGTCTTTTTGTCTTTTTTTGTTGTTGTTGTTGTTGCTATTTCTTGGGCTGCTCCCGCGGCATATGGAGGTTCCCAGGCTAGGGGTTGAATCGGAGCTGTAGCCACCGGCCTACGCCAGAGCCACAGCAACGCGAGATCCGAGCCACGTCTGCAACCTACACCACAGCTCACGGCAACGCCGGATCGTTAACCCACTGAGCAAGGGCAGGGACCGAACCCTCAACCTCATGGTTCCTAGTCGGATTCGTTAACCACTGCGCCATGACGGGAACTCCGAATTTTTTATTTTTTAAGTTGTTCACATCAGCACTGTGGACTTGACAGAGTAGCGGCTATAACCCATGTTTTATGGTGCAGGGCACTGAAATTTAGGAATTTAAGTTGCCAAGAGTCACAACACTGATGAGTGATGGATCTGAGGCAAGGGACAGAGGTGGTTCCCTGGGGATAGAGGTTCCTGAACTCCTGGACATGGATCATGCCCTGGACACCCCAACCCAAGAGCTCTGCTCACTCCCTTTCCCACGTTCTTCCACTCCGATGTGCTGTGGGGAGACAGCTGGTACCCAGAGGAGGTGCCTGGCCCAAGAGAATGGCTCAGATCTCAACCCAATTCCTGGCTCTACGTTTCAGTCTCTGACCCCAAATATATTGCTTTTCCCCCAAAGAAGACCCCCTGATGGACTAGGGTGATGCAAACATGTGTCCTACTCCCCCTCCCTTGCCCCTCAGCACTTGATTCTATCAGCTGCTTTTCAGTGAGACTTCCTGGGGGTCAGGTGACCACCCTGGATGACCGGTAGTTTGCTTGAGTCCCTAACTGGCTCAGAACCCAGGACATTCCAAACCAACTGCCCACATGACAGGTGTACAGAGAATCAGCAGCATCTTCAACTGACCAAACCTGGACGATGAGCCGTTGATATTCATCAGCTGGGAAAGGGGTCAGCTGGGCCCGTGCTTTGGTGGCTTAACAAATGAAGTCCACAGGCTCCAGTGCCTCCCTGACTGAAACCTGACCAGTCCCTGGAGCAGCCTGGACAAGAACCTGGCTGAGAGCAGGCATCTTCCCTGTCCAGTCCTTCCTCAACCGTGTCTGGTCTCTGCTGCACAAACTACAGCCATTACTCTCAAATCGACTCACTGGTGTTCTCTCATCAGTTAGCACTTCAGTGGAGTGGTTAGTGGGGGTGATTCATGTGCCCCTATCCTGTTGCTGGGCCAGATGTTGACTCTCATGTGTCTGAACCCCTGCTGGGGACAGCCAGCAGGGTTTCTTGATTGCAGATGACTTTCTTGTGCATCTTGTGTTTGATTCCCTTTTCTTCTTTTTTACCTGAGCCATGATCCTGGAAACCACAATAAAAATTGAGAGGCCAGCTGACTAGTTGCTGGGAGAAGACCAGGGGGACTATCAGTTTGTTCCCAGGTGCTGCTTCTGCTGTCTCTATTGGCCAGGTGCCTGGGAGGGGGGTCAGCCGAATCCAGGCTGGGCTTGGGAAGGGGGAATGTGCAATGCGGCATGCACTTCTGGTGCTCAGAATGTCCGGCAGGCTGTGTGTGAGGGCAGGACTTGACTCAGAGGAGATACTGTAGAAAGGGAGCAGAGCACCGTGACGGAGAGCATGGGAGCTGGTGCCTGATGGTCTGGGTTCAGATCCCACTTGGAAGCACAGGAACCTGGGAACATTACTTAACCCGGGGTCCTCAGTTCCCTGTTCTGTGACGTGAAAATTCTATTAGGTTCTACCTATTGCTATCATGAGGCTATAAGTGAATACGGATAAAGTCTGAAGAAAAGTGATCAGTACTTTGTAAGTGCTACATAAGTATTCAGATATTAATAGTTTGAAAGTATAAGTGAGAAATATGGCAGTGGTTCCTCCAGAGAGGAATGGGTACGAGTCAGGGAAGATGGATAGTAACTTTTCAGCCTTTACACGAGTCAGATGGTTTAGAGCTCATGGAGAATATTAACTCCTGTGAACTGCACATCAGCACTGTGGTGTGGACAGAGAAGGGTTTGGGAATGCCAGGGCACTGAAATTTAGAGGGGATAAGTGACTTGCCATAACACTGATGAGTGATGAATCTGAGACAGAAATGTCCTTGGCCACCTGGGCACAAAGTTCCCTGAACACCTTAGACCTCTAGATCATGCACTGAACTACTCATCCAAGAGCTCCCCTTACTCCCTTTCCCACATTTCCTGAGGCTGCTCCGAGATTGCTGCAGAGAGACAGCTGGTACCCAGAGGAGGTGCCCGAACCAAGACAAGGTTATATGCCAGACCTAGCCACCTGCCACTACATTTAAATCTGTGACCCCAAATGACACCTTTTCTTCCAGGCAAAGACCCTCTGAATGCTCAGGGATGTTCAGTCTGTTTATCTCTTCGCTCACCATCTTCATCCTATGAGCATTTCCGTGGTGTTTCAGCGAACGCTCTGAATGGCCAGTGGTCTGCATGACTCCATAACTGACTTCGAAGCCAGGATGTTCCAAACCATCCGTCCGTAAAACATATTGGCAAAGAATCAGCTTCACCTTATCTGACATCCTTGATGGGCAGTTGATATTCATCAGGGATAGGGGTCTCCTGGGCCAGTGCCTTGGTGGCTTAACAAATGAGTCCATTGGCTGAATGGCCTCCTTAACTAACACCTGACTGGTCACATGAGCAGCCTGGATGAGAGTCCTCAGTTCCCTGTTCTGAGATGTGGAAATGTTCATAGGGCCCCTTGTTAGTATTAGCAGTAGATGGAGGCTAATGTAAAAAAATCAGATAGACGCTGAAGCAAAAGGAGGGGTATTTCCTAAGTGCTACCTGAGTGTTCAAATACTAAAGTTCTGGAAGAAGAAGCAAGAAATGTGGTAGTGCTGTCCCCCGGGTGTGGGGTTGGGGGGGGAATGGGGCATGGGAGCTGGATGGCCCCAGGGCAGGGCCGGGGGGAAGGTTACAATGTTATGCTTTACAGCTTGTGAAGAATATCTGTTATCATCTCCTGTGAGCCCCAGGTCAGGCCCTTGGGAAGCTCAGGGCAGGTGCTGTGACCCATATTTGATGGTTCGTGGCACTGAAATGTTGAGATTTTAAATGCCTTTCCCAGAGTCACAAAGCTGATGACAGATGGATGTGGGACAGGAATGTCTTTGGTTCCCTGAGGACAGAGTTCCCTGAACCCCCTGCATCCCCTAGATGGTGCCCTGGACTCTTGGACTCCCTCCCTCGCCCGAGTCCTCCTGCCCCACAGTCGCTTCAAGGACAGGAGGTGTCTGAGCCGACAGACAGGAGGGCGCATGCCTGACCCAGCTGCTCCCCATCCGTGCTGATCCCTGACCCCAAAGGTGTCACGTTTCCCTGAAAGAAAGTCCTTGAAGGACCAAGGGTTCCACCTGTGTCCCTCCTCCCTTCACCCTTCAGCTGCCTCCTGGTGGTGTGACCAGTGCCTTGTCTCCACGTGGCTCAGAGCCCTGGCCTCTCCAGGCTAACCGGTTGCCCACATGGCATCTCTCTAACGAGTTAGCTTGGCCCTCAGGGACCAGGCCTGGATGCACAGTCAGTGCTGATTCATGAGGAGAGTGGCGTGCTGGGCTGTGCTTTGGTGGCTTAATGGGTGAAGCTGGCGTGCCCCCTGCCTCCTGACTGCGGAAGTGAGCAACTGGCTGGGGAGGGGCTGCGGCTTCCCTGCTGCTCCTCCTTCATCACACGCCTGCCTCCATCCCTAGACCCTGCAGTGGCAGAGGACAGAGGCCCGTGTCCTCCTAGAGGGACCCCTCCAGAGCCACAGCCTGGAGACCCCCCACCCCAGGACTCTCCCCGAGGATGAGCCAGGCCCTCCAAATGTTCATTCCACTAACCCGATGGCATTGTCCCTCCTCTCCACTCACCCGGGCGGAACCCTAACCCCCAGTGATCCTGTCCACATCAGCCATCGGCGATGGGAATCCTGCCGTGAAATCCCAGTGTCCTTCCTTGCTCAAGCCTCTCGATTTAGACTGCTAATACTGGGTTTGGGGTTTTGATGTCAGCATTCAGGAGAGTTTGGCCTGTGTTTCCCCTTTCCTGTAAGGTCTGTTGCTAGGATGACGCCAGTATTCTCCTGGTCCAATGAAAGCAGGGTGGCTGTGTCCCCTCTGTCTGTTCTCTGGGAGAGTGGTTAGGAGGCGGCATCATTTCTGTCTTAGATGTTTGGCAGAGGTCACAGGAACCCACCTGGGCTTGAGCTTTGCTTTGTTGAAAAATGGATGTTTTACATTTCTTTCCAATTGAAGCTTACTTGGCGTATTGTACAGGGCGCACACAGATCTTAAGTGTCGCTTGAGGTCTTTTTGTAAATGTGAGCACATCTGGTATCAACACCCAGTTCAATATCCAGGACGTTCCCAGCACCCTGGCAGCCTCCTGCAGAAGAAGAGGAGAAGAATCGCTAGTTTATCATGTTATGAGAATGAACCCAGTTACTCCATGTATGTGCCGAGCCCAGTGATTTCCACACAGTTAGCTTGAAATTAGCGTGACAGCACTCTTGGGGAGTAGTGGAGGGAGCTGGGGGGCTCAGAGAATCCAGTCCCTTTGGGGTTTGTGGTCTGGAGGTCTGGGGTCAGGGTAAGGAAGCTGAGAGGGGCTTCTCAGAAGCATCTGGGCTTTTACAGAAGGAAAAAGCCCTGCTGCCCAGAGGGGAGCACCCGTGCTCATTCACTCAGCCCTCTCTGCTTTGGGTTTTTCCTTAACCAAACACAGAAAGGTGTCTTGAAAACAGAACTAGTAGGAGATGAATTTTGCTTGATGTGAAAGCTTCCAGTGTTAAATATGAAACACATGTCTGAAACTAATACCAAGTCTGTATGGTTCAGATGGAGAATAACCAGCAGGAAATAGCTGACCCGGAGGAGGAGCAGGGAGCTGCCCTCCTTCCCTGGCCTTGGGTCTTCATTTGAGCTTCCACACACTGGACAAGCTGCATCCCCTCTGAGTCTCAGGCTGAGGGCTCCAGGCCAAGGTCTTCACGGGTGTCAGACCAGAACCTGCCACACATACACAGGAGCCGGAGTCAGTGGGGAGGTGGGCTCCCTGTGGTTGGCATGCAAGGTCCAGGGGGCTGTTCAGACCTTGGAAGTGACCTCGTGCCCTGACGTCCCCAAGGCACTGGGGCCTGCTGGCTGCTCTTTGCCAAGGGTGTGGTCTGTGAGCAGAGGGTGTCTATAACCATCCTTCAGGGGTGATTTAACCTAGGCATTTGTCCAGGCAGTGTTCCAAGTGGGACTGGTCCCCTGAAGTGTGGAAGCGATGCAGAGCAAAGGTCTGGGACTCCAAGATGAAAAGTCCAAGTCGCTGCCATTTCCCATCTGGGGTCTGTTCGGAGCAGGAGGTCTGATGACACAGGTGAGAGTGGTGACCCTGTCCCTCCTGCCCACAGGAACACAACCCATGCGACCTGCACAATGGAAATGTTCAGAGACCGGCAATGTTCTGTTTCCTCCTGGTAATCCCTTTTCTTTCTTTTACACCCCAGCCATACGTGCCTGTGCATTTTAATTTGAAATAATGCTAATGCTGTGGTAGAATCATACATTTTACAACTTTTTACTCTATCCTACCATGAAAAGTTTCCAGAATACACTGCTTTTCAGAGTGTTATCAAACCAAATACGTTTGTTATTTAATGATAATATTGGAACAATAAGGTCATAAATAATTTGGAATCCTGGCTCTTTAACTCATCCTTAAATTAGCATTGCTTTGAACTGCCTTCAGTTTTTATGGGTGTTGGATTTAATTTTTGTACATCCATAAAAAATCTATAGAGCCTCAGGTTTAGAAATGGTGCCACGAGGTGACCCAGGCCCTCCATGGGGCTCCACAGAGGCTGAGGGGTCCCCAGGGGTTGGGCAGGTATCAGCCAAGTGTGGATCCTGCAGTGTCCCCTCTTTGATCCCAGGGCTGTCATGTGTCTCCAGGGATGCAGCAGCGCTGAGCCAGGTGAGCTGTCCTGCTTGCATGAGAAGGAGCCCTAGCGCCTCTGTCCTCCTCACCCCTTTCCCAGGAGGCCTGAACTGGGGGTACCAGGCCACCCCTGATATCTCACCACACCTAGCGATTAACGGGGGATGCTGCCTGTTGACCTTAGTGGGTTGGGAGGGTAGGGCTGGGTCCTGCAGAGGGAGATGTTGAACCACTCTGGTGGCGCTCTTTCACAGAACACGATGTAAACATCACCTCCATGTGTCATGCAGGTGGTAGCCAGACAGGTGCCTCTGGCTGCTGCCCCCTGCCCCAAATGTAAGAGCCTGGTAACCTCAGGGTTCTCTGGAATGGGGACCATTCCCTGGAGGGATGCACTCCGGGCCTCCTTCAGTTGCCTGTGTGGATAATTGTCACTTCCTGTCTCTTTTTTAGCTCACGTGCAATGGTAGCCACCTCTGTGCTTTTCTCTGGTGTTTGGCTTTCCTGAAGCATCAACCCCTCCCACCCCCCCAAAAAAGTGAGGCATGCCTGGGTGCACACATGCACTTATTTGCCTTCTGCTCTTCCTCCTGCCCTCTCCATGTTCACATTTCCTCTTCTTGTTCTTCCTCATTTCCTTTTACTTCATCCCTTCTCTTGAATCCAGGACGAGAGCATTTCTTGACCACTGGAGGGAAAAGAACTATCGTGTGTCTTCAGAACCACTCAGGGCAGGATGACACCCACTGGTGGTGTTGGGGGTGATGGGAGGGCAGGGCAGGGCCAGACATCCTAGAGCCCCTACAAGCAGGGTGGGCCCAGCCCTTCTGACTCCCAGCCCTTTCTCCTGCCCGGGGGCCACTCAGGATTGCTCCACACAATTCAGTGGAGCAGACAGGGATGGGGGTGGGCTGGGGTCTGGAACCAGGATGAGGCTAAGAAAGTAGGGGAGGAGGGCTGGAGAGAAGTTGTACAGATTTTCTAGAAGATCCTAGATCTCAAGTGCTTGGATGAGACCAGGTCCCTCAGGATAAGAATCAAAAAAGAAGGAAGGAGGGAATGGGGAAGAGCTACAAAGAAGAGCTTCTGAATAAGAAAAAGAGAATTTTTAAAAGACAGAGGAATAAATCATATTAGAGCATTACATCAAGTAATGCTCTGCATGGATAATTACAGAAATGGGGGTGGGGTGGCCTTGGGAAAGGAAGGGGGGAGGATCAGGGTCAAGGTGAGAACTCAGGGTCCTGATGCTCCTGGCAGGATAAAGCCTGACCTTTGGATCGTTCCTGTCTCCATCTCTATAGTCCTCCCCTAGAGCCTCCTGTCACTACTGCAAGGAGGGGATGGGTCTCTGATCACCTGCATGGTTTCCTAGCCCTCAAACTCTATAACTGTGGCTAGGAATAAATGGTTGTGTCATCCTGTGCCTCCAAGAAGGCAGTCACTGTCTCCACAGTCACTGTGCGTAAGTTCCCTTCTGTCCCTTCCGGTCCCTTCATGGCTGACTTCCCTATCTCTTGAATAACATTCCCTATCTCCTTGTCACCCTGCATCCATCACTGTTCTCCAGCATGGGCATGTGGAAGGAATAATCGTGGGTATTTCACCACCCACTCCTACCCTGAGGACCCTGCCATGACTCTCTGGCTATGCTGAGTTCCATGGGAGAGAGTGACTATCCTGTGCCTGGGGTGTCCTTAGGTCTTTGGGAGACATTTGAAACTCACAGCGACCCCATGCACGTTCAAAAGATGAACACAAGCTTAGAGGTGAAGAAACTTGTCCAAATTCCCTTAGTCTGCCAATGATGCAACAGGGGTCCTCCAGCAGGTGTTGGTCACACAAGTACGCAGTATTTGCCAGGTTTTCCCAGAGCTTTGGGAGGACTGGGGGAGGGGAGGGGAGGTGGGCCAGCCTGGGGCAAGGTCACAGGGTAGGCAGGGGGCATGGCTGGGGCATGGGAGAGCCAGGACAGGGCAGTCTGGCTGGAGCAGTGGGGTCTGAGAAGAGCAGTAACCCTCTAGTGCTGCTACCTGGAGGCTCCGTCCTGGGGCCAGTTAACCCCAAGAGACCCGTCAGTGGGGCTGTGAGGGCAAGTGTGTGGTCCCAGCCTGACAGCCCTTTGCAGAGTCCTCATGACTTCCTGCTGACGTGGAGGGGCTCGAGGGGCATCTGGACAGGGGCCTTATTCCTGGTCCCAGGATTTGGGATGTGGGTGAGGAGTGGGGATGAGACACGGGCTCCAGGAGGGATCCGGGAGCTCGCTCAGGGAGTGGGGAGGATGCCATCTCCAACTCCCCCACCCCTGGGAACACCTTTAAACCAGGAGTGGACAGAGGACAGGACAGGAAGGTGCCGCCACAAGACCTGAAAGCGGGAGAGCGTCTGCGTCTCATGCACCTCCTGGCTCACACAGGAAGGACTGTGTCTCCAGGTTCAGGTGTTCCTGAGGGAGCTGGGTCCCACCAGATGGCCTCCAGTCACAGCTCCACCTCAAACCCAACCCAGTGACGCTGCGCTTCGTTCCCAAGGGATGCCAAGCAAACGCGCGCAGAGGCTTTACTCTGGCAGTGGCAAAGGCAGGAGAGAGCCATTGTTACGGGAAAGAGCATCTTCAATCGCAAAGCACAGCACTGGAAGCCCAGAGGCTTAGTATCTCCCACTGTTAGGTCATTAATAGCTGAAAAGAGCAAAACAAGCCCTCACACGTATTTCCTTCTTCTTTCTTATTTCATATCCCTCTTCCTCGATCTCCAGAATTGCTCTGGGGACCCCTCTCCCCTTGGACTCTACCTGAGGAGTCTCCATCCTCACTGCCCGAG
This sequence comes from Phacochoerus africanus, assembly GCF_016906955.1. Lineage (NCBI taxonomy): Eukaryota > Metazoa > Chordata > Mammalia > Artiodactyla > Suidae > Phacochoerus > Phacochoerus africanus. The sequence continues at coordinate 42,946,401 of NC_062558.1, forward strand.
GCTTAGATTCCCTCCACAAGCCATTCTTTAGAGGCACAAACATGAGCAATCAAGTTATTAGAGAGCGTGGCTCAGCCTCTCCTCCTCCTCCAGCTGGGGCCCCACCGGTTCACACAGCAACACCCACCCCCGCCCCCTGCTGCCGCCCCCGGCTCTTCCCTCTGGGTTCTCAGACCTTCCCTGGGCTCCTGGAGCCAGAGCCCTTCACCAAGTCAGTGATCACAGTGGCAAACCGGCAAATGAGAAAATGAGAGAGGGGATCCCCCTTCAACTTCTGGCTTCCCTGCTCCCGCCAGGCCCTTCTAGCCCTAGCCTCCACTCTTACTGGCCTGCAAGTCCCAACTGTGCAGCACCTGCTTTGGGTTGAATGCCCTTAAGGAACCGAGCCCATGGCAGGCACAGAGCAGCTGCCCAAGAGAATGTTCTGTGAGGATGGAAATGTTCTCTGTTAAATGGGGCCTTGAAATGGGGCCAGTGCGATGGGGGACTGAATGTTTCCTTTGGTTTGGTTTAATTAACTTAAACATGAGCAGGCACTTCGGAGGCGTGGCTGCCACCAGACAGTGCAGTCCTAGAGGGGAGGAGATGCGTAAGACGTAGTGTCCCCTCCCCTGGCTGTCCCTTGCAAGAGTAGTTTGCTGGTCTGATCTGACCATTCATCTGTAGGTTCTTCCCGCTTGTGCACACGTGCCAGGCACTACAGGAGGCCCTGCGGCCTCAGACAGTAAGGTCAACACCCAGGTCCCAGCGGGATCCCCAGCGGGGGACGGGGGGGGGGCACCTGTCAGCGCAGCTGAGGAGTATGGGCTGGCACACCTGTCAATCAGAGTAGCAGGGTCGGGGATGGAGGTGGGGGGGAGAGAGTGCTTCAGGAGCCCACCCTTCTCTCCCCTGATCTGGATTAGAGCCTGGGCAGGGGCCTAGCTGGGTGCGGGCCCAGTGGGGGTGGATAGGCTGAGGAGGGAAACTTCCCACCCTTGAACTAGAGCCCAGCCCAGGGGGTGTACCTGAGACAGGTCGTCCAGGGCTGAGCACTGGGGTGAGAAGGAATGAGGAAGACACAGCTGTGCTCTCACAGTGATCACCTTGTCCAGAGTTCCTGTGCCCAGAGTGGGAGGACACAGCGGTTGGGCCTGAGAATTCCAAGACCATTTCAGAGAAGCTCTCAGATTGATGCCTCTCAGTCAGAGAGATGAGTAACAAAGACTACTTCACCTCTGGCATCAGCCCCTAACTCTTTGCTGAGCTCCCCCTGCCTTGATGTCTGTGCCCTTCAACACCTCCTCTGCAGCTAGAATGTTCTATGGCTACCTGGCCACATGGTATGATACGTCTTCAGTTTAAATGCTTCTCTGGGCATGACAATTCTTCGTTAATACTGTCTAGACAAGGAGTAGCTCTCAGGCAACCTCTGGAAGTTGATGAAAAGTAAAAACTGATCCCTGTCCTGGCATAAGAAAGAAGAGGTAGTCATTTCTGGCCAGACCCTGTGATTCGTTCCTGCTGACCCTTGTCAGATCAGACTCCTATTCTCTGCCTCTCAACAACTGCCATGATGAAAAGTACTTAGTCCGACCCAGGTGATAGAGAAGACAAAGGGATAGGAGAAGACATGGAGGAAGATGCCCAAGCCATTCTCACCTCAGCATTGGGCTTGCAACCTCCCTCTTTCCCACTTGGAAGGAGCACAGAGGTAGAGATAGCTGCGGCTGGACACAGGTGACAATGCTGTACTGATTCGCTCCATCTCAAGACTTTGGAATCCATCACCCCTTTTCCTTCCCATGGCCTGGGTACTCTTTGTGTCTTCCTTCTGCCTTTTTCATAACTTTTCCCTCTTAAGGTCCTCTCCAAGGCTTTGGACCCTGATGTCTGCTTGGCACCCACTGGGCAGTTCTCTCTGGATAACTAGAGCCCTTGCTCTTGGTATCTCTCATAACATTTAATTATACTTGGCCAGGGTCATACCCCCCAGCCCAAGCACACTTGGGAATCTTAGACCTAGAGATGGATTTTTCGGACTGTCTTGTTAAGAGGAGTTTGCTTCTGGTGGGGGAAAGGGTGATCTTTGTAATCAAGCAGTCTCCTCTTACTTTGTGGGGAAAAATAGCAACATCCCTGCAGGGCAATCAAATTCTCTCAAAGCACCATGCATTTCACACAGGAGCCATGAAACAAAAGAATCCTGAAGTCATACTTTGCCCCATTTTATATTTGTATTGACTTGTTACTTGCAAAGTCTTTAGAAGAAGCCCAGACCCTATTTCCTCTGGCATGTTCAACAAGAGTTTGAGTGGTGATGTTCGTGTCCCATTTTTGCATTCTCCTTTCCCCACTCTGCAACGTACAACCTCCCTCTTTATCTTCCTAGGAAGGAGTCCAGTGCCCACCCTGACACCCAGTCCCTGAAGAAGATCTCTTGTTCCTTGTGTCATTGTGTATAATGTGGCTTACCCAGCACACAGAAACCAGGGCTGGCCTAGGGATGATTCTGATTTTCCACATGAAAATGGTGTTTCCTATTCTTGGCAACGTTTTTAGATGCAAAATATGAGACCTTCGTAGGTGACAGTTGGAATGAATATCCCCCATCTATTCCTGGAGACTCCTCTTTTCTCAGATTCTTTCAGAACTGGGTGCAACATATGGGTTCCCGTGGGGCTCCTGCAAAAGGAAGGAACCCTGCCCCAGCATCCTAGTTGAGATGGGGGAGGATTAATTCTGCAGCATCCTATAATTTAAAAAAAAATTTGGAAGTGTGAAGAGAGGAAGAAAGCATCCTTTGAGAAAGCACCCTTTTAATGCTAAAGTATCTGAGGGAGCAAGGGTTGGGGTTACTATAGTCTCAGGCCATGTAAGTGTCCCCCACACGAGGAAAATTAGGAACAAGGAGTAGAGTCATAATTGATGATACCAGACTCAAAAGTTTAGAATCTGTCCCCAGAAGCAGAGGCATGAGACAAGGTCCATAGGATTTGGAATGGAAGGGTTAATCTATAGGTCTTGGTTCCCTATTTGCTGTTTGTACAACTTGGCAGAATTCTCCTGCATTCTCAAGCCTCCCTTTTCTTGTAAGTTAAATACAGTTTGTAGATTCTTTTCTTGTATGTGATCAACCGAAATGCCATAAGGGGAATGTAAAGGCCAAATCAGAGTGGAAATAGATTATTAAACGGAGTGCTTATTGTCCCAGTAATGGGAATTGTGAAAGACAGTTTTGTCTATTTAGAACTCTGAATATTTTCCTGGATGGCAAAAGTATTTTTTCCTGATTTATTGAGGTGTGCTTAGCATATAGTGTACTGCGCATACTGAAGGTTTACAATTTGAGAAATTTTGACAGACATCCTATAGAATAATAAAGATGGTGTCTGGTCTCTGTCCCTGGTTCCTGGCACAAAGCTTCAAAAATCCTTGCAATTTCCTGTGTGCTAAGATAGCCTTTGTCATGTCAAAGAGGTGGCTCTTTTTGGGCCCCTGGATGGCTTCAGGATGGGAGCTGAAAAACTAACTGCAGGATTTAGATGGTTGTAACTTTGAGCCAGACTGACTTCCAGGGATGGTAGAGGGGGCTGGAATTTGACTTCAGTCATTCAGCCAACGATTTGATTAATCATACCTACATAATGAAAGGCCAGTAATAACTCTGGACACCCGTACTCAGTGGAAAGTAATGCACTAGGCGGGTGGCATGTTAGGACTCCACAGGGAGAGGGCTCTATATCCAGAACCCTTCTAGACCTCACCTGTATGTATCTTTTATGAGGTGTAAGGATAATGCTTCCCTTAGTTCTATGAATCATTTCCAGGGAATTATTGATCCCCAGGGGTTGTGGGAACCACTGTATATGTATGTGTATATATATATCCCTAGGCCACCCACATTTCTGATGGACCACCATCCATTAGAGATGTGGGTGGCCTAGGGATCCCCAAATTGTATTTGGTGTCTGATTAAGGACAGTCTTGTGGGGAACTTTGTCCTACCTTGTGGGCTCTGATGCTAACTCTGGGTGGTGAGCATCAGAAACATATTATTGTATGCCCAGATCAGGTGAGGAACAGGGCACTTGGTGTTAGAAATGTGGGATCCAGTAGAAGGACCCTGGCTCACTGAGATGGGTGGTTTGGGAAGAGAAAGGATGAAAGGGTGCGAAGTAAGGATCCTTTGAATCCTGGGTGGCCACAAGGTCATTTATGGTATGGAATAGCAGCTGTGCTGCAGTCATTTACTCAAAAGTAAACAATAGAGTTTAGAGATGACGGGTCCAGCTCCTAGGGTTTTGTCTCACTGAATGCCTAGCAATTGTAAAATAATAAGAAAAAAGTGAAGTATGCAGTCCCTTGGTTACTGTTACCTGTTAAAGACTGAATTGAAAGAAAGCTCTAGTTCAGATCTTGATGTTGACCAAGCTCAGATTTGGGGCAACAGAGAGTCCCTCTGAGACCTCTGTTCCTCAAAAAGGTAGTCTAGGTCAGGAGGATGGCAAAACCAAGAAATTACTGAAACCAAGAGGTATAATGTGAAAGAATTATCTCATTTTGTGGATTGGTATCATTAGCTTCTGAGAAACCTGTACTGAAATGGATGTGAGAGGACTAACATGGGGGCCCTGTCTTTGGTTTTGAAGACTGCAGGGTGAAAGAGAGTGTTTGGTCTGCTAGAGGATGCATATCTCACTATGCAGTGACTATAGATGGCTCTGCATGATTCAGACACACCAAAGATTATTCCCAACAGTATAGCTAGCCTTGTGGGCTGGACAAAAGGCCCTGTAAAGTCTGTTTACCCTGAGAAGAAAGACTGAATCCCCTTATAAATGCCAAGTAGTACAAGCAGCTGAAATGCTTTCCACGCCAGCCATGCTGGACTGACTTTATGACAATCATGATTTTAATCCATAGAGCATGCCCCTTAATCCAGGGCATGGTAGGTGCTGTGGTTAAAGGGCCATTTGCTTGGGTTACACCATGTAACTTACCTGCTGCCAAATCAAACAGTGACCCAAAATGACTTAGTAGCTTTTTCTGTCTCAGTTTCCCCTTATGGGTCTTATAGATGATGATAAGAAATAGATTAATTAACCAGAAGAAGGGAGGGGGTGGGGAAGGCAGAAGGGAGAGTCAAGGGGCTCATCCCAGCAGAAAAGAAATCTTTGCATGGTTTTTGAGGCATAGGATTAATAAAGCAGACATTCATGGCGGTGAAACAAGTCTTAATGGAGCATATCAAAGATGAGTAGACCAGTGGAACACTGGTCCCCAAACTTGCCTGTCCACTCTATCTAACCTAATTTAGAGCAGTTTTAAAAGCCAAAAGGCAAAGATTACAATGAGAAATCCAACCTGGAATCACTTGGGGTGATAGTCAAGCAGACTTATGTAAACAAAGACTGACTAAGGAGCCAGTGTATCTTGGCGTAACCCTCTGCTGGGGGACCAAAGCCTTATGCATGTAACTGGGCGGAATGACGGGGAGGGAGGAAGGAAGTTCCTTGGGCTCCTTGATAAAAGAACCTCATGAGCCTAATAGCACCTAAATCTGTGGATGAGACAGGCCTTCATGGAGCTTACAGTTAAACAGAAAATCATAGAAATGTATGAGCTAATAGGATTAAAGTGGAGAATTTGAATGAAAATTGGAATTATGTATAGGCTCTGTGTGGAGTGGCCATGTCTGTTTTATCTGAGTGTATTATGGGGATGGATATTGTATCTCAGTGGGAAAATGTATTCCCTGCCTGGCATTCTAAAACAGAAGGCACATAAATCCACCCTTCAAGCAATACTAATTGCTAAATGGGAAGCAATAAAAATGCCAGAGCTTAGAGTATAAAATGGAAGCTGAACTGTTGGTATAGACAAATTCTCTGTAAATAGCCCTGTGTAGAGTATAGACTGGAGTACATGGCAAAACCCTGTGATGCCCTCCCAGCGACCACTGCTGGGATGATGGATTAGAATTTCCATTTGAGGAGCAATTACTATCTTGCTATCAGACATTAATTGATTCTGCTCCACAAAGGATGTAATACAATCTTGAAACCTGACATACCCATAAAATCTTGCATGAGAGCAGAGAGACAATCTAATAGGGAGGAGGACAGTGCCCAGATGAGTTCCATAATAACATGGAAATGACTTGCACAGGAGTGTGCTATGAGGGGAATGCAAAGAAAGCATATTCCTGAGCAAGTACACTCATTTCCCCTAGGATTGGCTTTGGATATGAGGAGCTGCTGATTCAATTGCCACTTGGGACTGTGCCCTATAAACAGCTCTTGACTGACCAACAAAGAGCAGTTTAGCTTTTGGGTGACAATTCCAAGATGAACAGTTTTCTGTTTGGAAGACCATTTCTCTGATCAAAGAAGGTAAAATAGATTAGTTCCATGGGCTATACTTGCATGCTGCTTGTCCCTATGTTTGGGTTTTTACTGATGCATGGGTAGTGACCAGTAGCCTGGCCGCATGTTCAGGCTGAAAGGCAGTGGAAAACTGGTCTATTAAAAAGATACCCAAATGGGGCATGGCCCTATGGAAATCACTGTGGAAATTTGAAGACTGAATTAAAGTAAGATATGTCCATGCCCATCAGAAAAAACATTCTCCAGATTCATAAGATGACTGGAATCGATGAGTAGATATACCAGCTTGTAGGCCCCCTTGGTCCAGGGACTACAGTAACACAAAAATGGGCTAAATGTTCATGCATCCCTTTTGCACCCTCTGAGACACTAGAACAGAAGAAATGTTCTGTTGACAGGAGAGAGAATGCTGATGGCCATGGAGCAGATACCCCAGGAGGGAAGGCTGGCAAGTGGATTACATTGGACTAATGCTGGAGCCCCGGGGGGCTATACCTGGGTCCTGACAAGAATAGACAGACTCTGGACTGGAATGTATGGAACAGGTGGTACATGCAAATGCTCAGACTACAACAAAGGAACCAGAAGGAAGATCATGAACCACTTTAAATCATACCAGTTGCATTTTCTTGGACCAAGGAACACAATGCTCGTCCTCAGAGTGATGATCTGATAGAGGATTGGAGTCTGTTTGGTGAACAGATAGCTATGCTGGGATGGTGAGGTACCCTGACTCCACAGGGAGAAGGCATGGAAGCTCTGTTTCCAGGACCCTCCCAGACCTCGTCCTGTGTGTGTCCTTTATAATAAAACTGTAATAGTAAGTATAGCACTTTCCTGACTTCTCTGCATCATTTATAATGAATTATCAAACCTAAGGGTGTCATGGGAACCCCTGAATTTAGAGCCAATATTTTGGAAGTTTGAATAGCCTGGAGACCCAAAAATATGACTGGTGTCTGAAGAAAGGGAAGTCTTGTGGAGGACTTTGTCCTTAACTTATGAAATCTGATGGTAGCTCTGGGTGGTTAGTGTCAGTATGGCGTTGCAGTACACCCAGCACATATACTCAGGAAGCAGTGGTAAATGGGATATTTTACTGAGAATATTGACACTTGGCAGTTCAGCTGTGTAAAGGGAATATAACTCTCAGGGAAAGACATAACACACATGCTCACAGCCATGCCACAGACACTCACATATGCACACCCCACTCTCCCAGGAAACAACCTGTACTACATTCTAAAGGGAATACGATGGCTTGTAGAAACATGGCCATAGTTCTTTACCTAGAAAATTGACCTATATTCTCCTGTCCAATTAGATATCCAAGGACTTGAACTTATATAATTGTGAGAATCATAAAGATCTTTTAAATATTTAAAAAACTAAATGTAGAACTAAAGACATGGAAAGAAATCGTTAATGATCAGAAATGTCTGGATGGATTATTAAAGGAAACTGGAACTATTAGAAGTGAAACATACATAAATTAAAAACTCATTTAATGAGCCATAGCAGAGATGGGTGAAAAAAGGAACCTAGAAACAGACATTAGGTCTGATGTATTTTCCCAGCTTAATATACAAAGAAATGGAATGTTCAAATAAAGAGGTTAAGTAATATTAAAGAGAATGAGTAGGTCTGATCATCTTCGGGTTTTTTTAATTTACTGTTTATCAGACTGAAACCCAATTAGCCTGTCTTCAAATTCACTGATTCTTTCTTCCCATAGGCCAGTCCTATTGTGGGTTCGTGTCTCCCTCTCCAAAATTATATATTAACTAACGCCCAGTACTTATGACAGTGTCCTTATTTGGAAATAATATCTTTGCAAATATAATCAAGTTAAGATGTGGTCATACTAGATTATGGTGGACCCTCTGCTATGGCTGTTGTTCTTGTAGGAACAGGGAAGTTTGGATAAATAGACATAGGAGAGAACACCATGTGATAATGAAGGCAGAAATTGGAGTAATGCAGCTACAAGACAAGAAAAACCAGGGCATTCCAGAAAATACCAAAAGCTAGAAATAAGCTAGGAAGAATAATTTCTAGATCTTTCATAGGGAACATAACCTGGCTTGACTCTAGACTTTCAGCCTCCAGAAGACTAAAGAGTAAATTTCTGTTGTTTTAAGCCATGTAGTTTGTAGTAATTTGTTACAGCCACCCACAAAACTAATATAAATTCTTCTAGTGAAATTTTCAGTTGTTACTCTACTTTTCAACTCCAGATCATTCCATTTGATTCTCTTTTATAATTTTATCCTTTTTTTTTTTTTTTTTTTTTGCTTTTTAGGGCCCTACCCACGGCATATGGAAGTTCCCAGGCTAGGGGTCAAATTGGAGCTACAGCTGCTGGCCTACATCACAGCCACAGCCACGCAGGATCCGAGCCGCATCTTCGGCCTACACCAAAGCTCATGGCAATGCTGGATCCTTAACCCACTGATCAAGGCCAGGGATCGAATCTGCAACCTTATGGTTCCTAGTCAGATTCATTTCCACTGCACCACAACGGGAACTCCTAAGTTTTTTTTCCATTGCTATTCTCGACTTGGAGGAATATAATTCTCATACTATTGTGTAGTTTTTTAAGTATGAATTCATTAAATCTTTGAACATACTTAAACCGTATTCCAAGACTTCTCATTGTGGCACAGAAGAAATGAAACTTTGAATGAGTAATTCTAAACATCCTTAACTGGATTGAGTTTTGTTAGCAGCCTCAACTTTTAAAAGACCTTTTAGTTATTCAAGTACCCAATATTGTCACCAGGAACCCGGTCCACATCTTCTCAGGGATCCATTACATCTCGATGCTCTGGGCAGTGAGTAAGGACCTGGAAGCCCACAGGTTTTTCTCTCTTTCCTGTGGACCTTGAGTGCAATGCAGGCACCAAGTTGCTGTCCCACACTGAGCAGCAGTCATCAGTCTTTTCTCCAGGCTGGAGCCCAGAGATAGAGAGGCCAGGCTGCCTGATTCGTAGCCCACAAATCTGAGATCCCTGAGAGTCAGTTCATGTTCCCTTGATTCAGGAGTTTGAGGACATGGCCTGAGTGTTGTTGCAGCCAAGCTACTCCCTGGCTGCCAACATTGTTGCTATTTCTAGTGCAGGTGATGGTGGCCATCTATTCTGGACCCTTGGATAGTAAGGGCGACTGAGTCAGCAAGGCCTGGATCACAGACCCTAGAGGGGGAGAGAGAAGTAAAACGGTGGGCCAAGTGGGTGAGGGTATAGAGCAGAACCGAGGGCCCCTGCAAATCTTCCACCCAGAGCAGGTCAGCCCTTACCTGTGCTGAGGAGGATGATTTGAAGAGCGCAGGTCATGGGGCAGGTGCTCAAGAGCTGTGTCCCCCAAAATACTCCAGCAGAGGGCTCCCTAAGTTTCTCTTATTCTCTTCTGAGGCACCCATGGGGGGAAGAATTCCTACATTCAAATATATCTCTCTTCCCCAACACCCTTAGCCCTGGGCAATGTCTCTATGGAAGGATGATGGCCCTTCCAAAGACATCCATGCTCTAATCCTTGGAAATTACCCCAATGTTGTCTTATATGGGGAAGGGGAGTTAAGGTTACAGATGGAACTAGGTTGCTAGTCAGTTTACATTAAAATAGGGGGAATACCCTGGATTATCCAGGTGGTCCCAGTGTCTTCACAAGCGTCATTAAAAGTAGAAGTGGGGGAGTTCCCGTCGTGGCGCAGTGGTTAAGGAATCTGACTAGGAACCATGAGGTTGCGGGTTCGGTCCCTGCCCTTGCTCAGTGGGTTAACGATCCGGCATTGCCGTGAGCTGTGGTGTAGGTTGCAGACGCGGCTCGGATCCCGCGTTGCTGTGGCTCTGGCGTAGGCCGGTGGCTACAGCTCCGATTCAACCCCTGGCCTGGGAACCTCCATATGCCGCGGGAGTGGCCCAAGAAATAGCAACAACAACAGCAAAAAAGACAAAAGACAAAAAAAAAATTGGAAGTAGGAAGCAGAAGAGTCCTGTCAGTGGGTTATGAGAATGCCTCCATTGGCCATTGCTGGCTTTGAGGATGCAAGGGGCCAGGAAGCAAAGAGTGCAAATAGCCTCTAGAAACTGGAACAAAGCAAGAAAACAGACTCCTAGAGCTTCCAGAAGGAAATGCAGCCCTGCTGACACATTTATTGTAGCCCAGTGAGGCCCATGTCAGACCTCTTAATTCACAGAGTCAGGAATTTCATTCATTTTTTTTTTTTTCTTTTTTGGCCACCCTGCAGTATATGGAGTTCCTGGGCTTAAGCCACAGCTGCAGCAATGCCAGATCCCCACTGTGCCAGGCCAGGGATCAAACCCTGTGTCCCACTGCTCCCGAGACACCACTGCTCTTGTTGTGCCACAGAGGGAGCTCCTATTCTTCTTAGATTATACATTGTATTGTTACTTAGGCCAAATTCATTCCGAAAAGACTTTTAATTAGTACTCCCCCCGCCCCCTGACACACACACACAACCTACTCAGTAACATGACACTTGGGTACTATGATAACACTTGAGAAATTTTACCTATAAGCCTTTGGAACAATAAAGTTTTCCCCTAGAGATATTGTGATACCCAGTTTCCTTCATCTAACTTATGAAAGGACTAGTAGGCTTAATAACATCAGATAGTGTCCTGCTCACAATATACCTACTTAGCTTAGGAAAGCAAGTTTTTTCTAATCATTAGATTAAGAAGCCTAAGACCAGCATATATTTTAAGTAACGAGACAATGATTTTGACAAACATATTTTAAGTTAATAAGTCTGGAAAGAACAGTGTTATGAAGAAATGATATTTATACTGCATTTATATAGGAAACATTCAGAAAGTTCTCATTACTTTGAGTTTGTTCCTTCCAAATGATTTCTGTAGATCTCTAGAAATGTACAATCATAAATTATCATAAATCAAAGTCTAGCCTTAGAGAATGTGTTATCGTTAATTATGGAGACCATCTCCAATGTTACATTTATCATTTATTTCCAATAAATAGACATCATCTGGATTACAATATATTTTAGTGACTTGTTTTAATTTTATGTCTTATGAGTTGGGTTCAAATTGCAAACCTAAATTGATTAACCTATAATCAAAGCAGTTATATTGTTTTAAATATATCCTTTCTGATATATTTGAAGCCAGTCTATTCCCCCTAACTGCTTCAGGTCACAACCAACCAACCACTGTATTTAGGAGTATAAGAAAACAAAGTTTCACATACTGTTCCTTAAAGTCTATTTAAAGACAATTATAAGCAGAGAGGAAAAAATGTGTCTGATTTCAAGAAAAATATGATAGCTTCATTTAAACAACTCATTCAAGACTCTTCTGATTATGGTATAGCTAACACAATGTCAGAGAACATATACAAGATACTGAATTAAACAGAAATGATAATAAATCCCTTGATTTCCCTTCTTTATGGGAAAAGAGACAAATGTTCCTAAGGTTCCGAGTTTCAAATCACAAGGTTCTCCTTAATACAGCTTTAAAAACACATTCGGATTCCCACATTGGTACAAACGATTTCACATATAGGTTATTTCTTTTATATGAAATATTAAACACAAATTCCCTTTTAATTTTGCCACTTTTATTTCTTTTCTCTCCTTCAGAAAAGTGTTTCAAAATAAAGTAGGTATGGTTTTCTAAATAGAATTTTCTTGTTCATAGGTATATTCTCCAAGTAACTAATGGCCAACTTTTACAATTGGTATAGATATAAGCATTGTTTGGAGCATAGATTATTCAGGCACATTTCATGATAAATTCCTTGCAACACATTTGAAAGGTAAATTGTCAAAATCCTTATTCTCATTTCTCTTGCCTGGAAAAGGGAAGACCTCTGTTAAATTAATGGTAGACAGCTTAACATCACTCTGAATCTTGTCCATGGTCCAATCAAGAGTGATCAGAATTTAAAACTGTGCATCTAATATTTCAGATATACAGCTTCAAGATGAGAATTTTACAAATTTTGGTATTCAACATCCCATTATGCTTTCTTCTCTAGGTTAAAGGTAAAAGAGATGTTTTGACAGGGATTCATGTGGTTCTTGGTGAAGACTCTGGCCCACCAGGTAAGCCAGCTTATGGGCATAATGACAAGGAGCAGGAACTCTGATGACACCCTTTAGGAAAGAAGGAAAAAAAATTTTTTTTTACCTTTATGTCTACTTTCCATAAATTTGAAGTTTTCATGGATATCCAGAGTTTCCTGGTGGCCTAACAGTTAAGGATTCAGCGTTGTCACTGCTGTGGCTCAGGTTCAATCCCTGGCCCAGACTCTTCTGCATGCCATGGGCATGGCCAATAAAAAATGTCATAGATAAACAAGGTTCATTTTTGTAGATTCAATTTTGAACAATTTTATAGATCTAAAGGAAAACCAGTATCAAGATACTTACTATAGCCGTGGTGGAAAACCGTATGGAGGTTCCTTAAAACACTAAAAATAGTTACCATAGGATACAGCAATCCTACTCCTGGGCATATATCCAGAAGAGATGAAAGCACTAATTCAAAAAGATACAGGCACCCATTGGGCTTCCAGTGTGGCTCACAGCAAAAAGATACGTGCACCCAAATGTTCATAGCAGCACTATTTACAATACCCAAGACCTGAAAGGAACTAAATGTCCGTCAACAGATGAATGCACAAAGATATGGCATGTGTGTACATAACAGACTATTTTGCAGCCATAAAGAATGAAATAAGGGAGTTCTCTTGTACACAGTAGGCTCAGGATCTGGCATTATCACTACAGGGGCTTGGGTTACTATTGTGATATGGGTTCAATCCCTGGTCCTGGAACTTTCACATGCCGCAGGCTTAGTCAAAAAAAAAAAAAGAAAGAAAGCCATTTGCAGCAATATGGATGGACCTATATAGATTATCATACAAACTGAAGCAAGTCAGAAAGACAAATATGTGATATTACTTATATATGGAATCTAAAAATATAGTACAAATGAACTTATTTACAAAGCAGAAATAGACTCACAGACATAGAAAACAAATCTGTAGTTACCAAAGGGTAAAGGGCAGGAGGGAGAGGTAAATTAGGAGTGTGGAATTAACAGATGCATACTACCAAATTCAAGAGGGAAAAAATACTTACCGAAAAATTGTAATACATGTGGCATAGTTTGTAAGTTAGACTCTGTACTGCATCTGGGCTCAAGTAAAGCGTGTCATGGATGACATTATAATGAGTGGGAGAGACAGTACCTTCTTTCACAAACTGGCTTACAATAAAAAAATCATACCTGGAATTATAGAACATGTTGGTATCAAGCTTATTTTAGAAGAAAAATAATGTTGCACACTTAGTTTCTGAAGTAACATTAACTTACAGAATTCATCCTACAGAGTTTCCTTTATACTTAGAAGCCTGGCTAACTGTTGAGCAATGATTTCGCTAATGCCAATCTACAAAGGACAGTGAAATCACATATACAATAATGCTCATGGGATTTAACTCAAAAGCATATGCACTGATGCCTAGAAGCAGAAAATATTAAATTAGCACATTGGACACAGTCATTGGTAATTTGATTCAGAGATGCAGGGATGAATACTTCCCATCTTTTCCTGAGAATCACCTAAATATATTCAGACTCCCTAAAAAATATAACTGGTCAGGTTAACCAATTTATTGCAAATATTGAATGTTGATATCACTTTATGTTATGCTTTATGTTTATCACTTTTCATTTGCTTTGTTTTCTTCAATCCTTTCCTGCCTTCTACTAGAAGAATCAATTATTTCTGCCTTTCTTCAAATTTAGTTCATTTCTACCTATTAAAATAGGTAGAAATATCTTATTTCTCACTATGGTTTTTTTTTGGGGGGGTGGTCTTTTTAGGGCCACACCTGTGACATATGGAAGTTCCCAGGCTAGGGGTCGAATCAGAGCTGCAGCTGCCAGCCTACACCACAGCCACAGCAACGTGGGATCCGAGCTGCATCTGCGACCTACACCACAGCTCAGGACAATACCAGGTGTTTAACCCACTGAGCAAGGCCAGGGATCGAACCCTCATCCTCATGGATGCTAGTTGGGTTTGTTACTGCTGAGCCTCAACAGGAACTCCCTCTGGCTGTGGTTTTTGCATAACTTTATCATTTGCATAATTCACTTGACAAGTCTAAAGTTAACCAGAAGTTCTAGCCCTCTTCCTAACAATGGACTAATCTTAGAATGATAAATATGGAGTTCCTGTTGTGGCTCAGTGGTAACAAACCCAACTAGTATCCATGAGGATGAGGGTTCGATCCCTGGCCTCACTCAGTGGGTTTAAAGGATCCAGCTGTGAGCTGTGATCTAGGTGGAAGACATAGCTTGGATCTGGCATTTATGTGGCTATGGTGTGGGCCAGTAGCTGCAGCTCTGATTCGACCACTAGCTTGGGAACTTCGCTAGCGCAGCCCTTAAAAAAAAAAAAAAAAAAAAAAAAGAAAGAAAGAAAGAAAAATATATTTGTCTATTTTTAAAATTCTGAGAAACAAAATGATTGAAGACAGAAAAAGCTATCATTTTTAACCTTCTTTAGGTCAGCTTTTTCTCTTCCAAATCACACAAACCTTAAAAAGTTCTATTATTCTATAAAAAGGAATTTTTAAAGAAAAGTTGGCTTACCACTCTGTCCTGGTCACCTCTAAATCAATAACTGTTCCTGGAGGTGGATTAAGTGTTCCATTTTCAGGTTTTTTAAGAAAAAATCTGGTGTTTATTCGTTTCTTCACCACGATGAAAGTTAGTCTGACACTTAAAAGATTATGATCAGTGTCACTGTTTGCTCTGCATTATCTCAGAAGCATTCTGAGTGTTGAAAATAACCCACACATAGGAGCCATTAAAAGGAATCTACAGGTGGCAACTCTCTACACACCCCAACTTTACTGTCTTAGCTCCACAAGCCTGATTTATGCAGTAAAGGAGGAGGTTTCTATTCATATCATTCCATTCAGATCCTAGGGAAAAGGTCCTTTCCTCCCAAGGTCAGAATTACTGGTACTGTCTGTGCTGGGCACCAGGCTTCAATGACAAACAGATGAGGCCAAAGAAGGGAACTGAGACATACATGACTCCAGGATAAAGGAGCTGGATAAGTACAAACCATTGACAGGCTATGTTCATGGGTTTAGGAATATCTGGGATTAACAAATCTTCCTCTAGCCTGGCTTGGAGGGAGAGCAGAAAAAGAGAAAGATTCATGGGGTTCCAGATGATGAGCTACTGCAAGGCTCCAACTCTTTCTCCTCTGACTTGGGCCTGGAACACCCTTTGTATAAGGGTAGAAGGGTCTGTTTTCTCCCCACTCATCTACTGAAGCCCTCTGTATCTAGTTCTCCAATTCACACATCACAATTATTGCAGATATTCCCCCTACCTCAGAAACTAAAATGTAAAGCTTACAGAATTTGCACTTTACAGTTCATATACCTACTTTTGTCCTCTGCAAACATCTTCTAAGTAGGACTCCATCTGTTTTAGTTCTTCGTCAATCAATGCTTGAAGCTGTCCATCTCCCACTCCATCTCGATACACAATAATAGAATATGGCAGAGATGAATGTTGTTCATACCAGAATTTCAGGGCATCTGAAGGGAAGTCAGAAACACATGTAAACTCTAACCTTGGAACAAAGGGGCCACTATTTTTGACAACTTCTAGGTTCATCTGTCAACATGGTAGCTTTCTGGACACTACTTAAGTCCTCAGTCTAGTCCATACAAGAGTATGTTTTAAGCCAGATTATTCTTTGTTGTGGTCAGGGGCAGGGGGTGTTGCTGTCCCATGCATGGTGAGACATTTAACAGCATCCCTAAACCTCTGTCCATTCGACCAGATGCAGAAAGCACTCCTATCCCTGTTGTGACAACCAAAAGTGTCTTCACTCATTGCCAAATATACCCCCCTGGGGGGGAGGGGAGAGGGACAGACACTGCTATCTCCATGGATATTGACTCAAGCCCTGCAACCTCCACCAGACACTGACTGTGCAAGCAGGTCGTCAGCCCCTTCACAAGCTCCTGCCCTGACTGCTGGACAATACACTGAGAGAACCACCTGTTTGGAGAAAAATGAGCCATTAGTTTGGAAAACAAGATTGATTCAGAAAATGATGACATTAATCTATGACCCCCCCACCCCCCAAAAAATACACTTATCAGTAGCTGAGGGTCCAATTAAAGATCTATTGTTTCATCCCCCTGCAGAGATCCTAGTATTACTCTCGTCTGATACCTTAGGCATTTTGTAACACAGAATGGAAATATTAACTACAGATTCTACATGCTTTGAATACATGTGACTCAATATTGTTTCAGTACCTGGGGTATGCCACAAGGTGCAAACCTGATGTTTCTCTGGAGACTCCTGCTTCCAGGTCATCAATGTCTTAAACAATGGTTTATCCAAGTCAGTCTGCTTGGATGGAGAAGTTTGCTTCAAAAAAGTAATAGCTATTGTGACCACTGTTCAGCCTACCAAGTAAAATCACCGGTTTGTCTAGAGGTTCTATCCCCTGGCTGCATTTTTGTTTACTTCAGAGTGTGAGGATGATCTGACATGGTCTGATGTATGTTTGTCTCTTTCTCTGAATTTGTACTTCAGTGGATGGGATCAGACATTTTGGCTCTACATTTTCACCACCGCATTCTTAGTATTTACACATAGCAAGTGCTCAAAAATATCTATTGAATGACTGCAAGCTTAACTGTTTCCCTATTATCACAACATTTTCTACTAAAAAAAAAGCAGAGTAAATCCATGTTACTGCATTAAGATAGAGTATGACTGGAAAACAAAGATGGATCATCCTTAAAGGATAGTCTGGAATTATACCCTCATGGGCCACAAACACCACTGAACATGGTGATGATTTGTGACTGTCCCACATACCACAGTGAACAAGGGAAGAGTATGTAAACCCATCTGTACATGGGTTTTATGTTCTACCCAAGTACAGAAGATAAAAGGCCCCTGGAGAAAAGGAGAATGATGGGATATAGAAGCATATCTCCTTATTTGAGTACACATTAAATACAGATATATCAAGACAAGATCTTATACCCATGGGCCACTGCTTATGTTCCCATATGTGTCTTCACCCTAGGTGCTTCCTGGTGTGTCCCTATGGAGAGATTCACTAATCAAAGCCTATGGTTGGCAGAATTCTACCTGTACTCATCCCGAGAACATGTAGACATTGTGCCCCTATGTGGTACAGCTGACTTTAGGAAAAGGTGAATCTCCAGACGGACTGTATATAACCTCATGAACTTCTTTAAAATCAAAGTTTTCATTGGCTGATGGCAGAAGAGGAAGACTGAGAGATTCAAAACAGAACAAGGACTCAGTGTGAACTGGCAGGTTAAAAGATGGAGGGGAGACAGCTAGAAGGCTGAAAGGAATGTGGGCAAAACTCTAGGAGCCAAAACTAGCCTGTGGATGACAGCCAGAAAGGAAGTGGGCTCCTTTGTTTTACAATCACAAGAAAGTCAACACTGCCGCATAGATGTTGCTGGGAAGAGGATCCTAAATCTCCAGGTGAGAATGTGGTTTGGGCAACACTTTAATCTCAGCCTTCCTTATAAGGCCCTGAGAGCCATATAGTGCCCAACATCTGACCTACAGAACTGTCCATGGGCACGTGGGTGTTGTCTTAAGCTGCCACATTTGAAGTCCTTGTTTGGCAGCAACAGAGAATGATCAGAGGCTTCCATGCAAAATGTCCTGGGAGCTTAACTTTGCCAGAAGTTCAGGAGAGCACATCACTAAGAACAACCTGTATGTGGACCTCGGCCAACAATTGTGGGTTAGGTCCACCTCTCCTATTAGGCCTCTAGGTGCTCCCCACTGAGTCTGCCAAAGCTTACTCACTGCGTCAAGTCTGAATCAATGCTTGCCACAAATCCTGCAACTGACTTCTGTCGATGTACAATATCGTGGAAACAATCAATACCAACGAACATTGCGTTCTGCAACTTAAATTTTAAACAGTTAGGGAACAGTTAGAATGGAGCAAAAAGCAAATTTTCAATTAAATAGGACCTTAACATTCTACTAAAGACAAATGAAAGCAAGAGAAGGCAACAAAATTCCCACGTACTCCTATATCCACTGTCCAGAGGGCACCTCCCAGCTTGCAGTTCATCTGCTGGGCAATCTTTGTAGCAATGGTCAACAGCGTCCTGGGTTTCCCTAAGGTCCTTCTCAACACGCACTGGCTTGGAATTGGGCAATAGATACAGAGGTGTCTTTTTATGCCATCATAAATTTCTTTATTGTCAGTGGGCAGCAGGAAAAGGACCTTGAAAAAAGCAAATGTGAAATTCCCCAAGATGCAAGAACACAATGATGTGAGAAATGAATGCCATGTCAAGAAAGCTATATAGGTGGAATACTGATAAAGTAGACTGTATTTATTAAGTGTCTCTCTGAATCCATGAGGGTGAAGGGTGTAAAAATCACACCGCATTAATGATTGTAAGTGTGAATGTAAGAAAGAGACAGGCTGCAGTTGACAGGTGTTTGGCAGTATGCATCAATCCCTTCAACTTGCAAAACTCTCTATGGTCTCAGTTATTCCATTTCCAGGAGTTGATCATGAAGTCGATATGGATGGGTAAAAATATAGACTGAACTATCCCATCATCAGGACAGTCACCATCAATGGGATGATCACTCTGTATGGGGCACTTGCCAAACATTTTACTTGATTCTGTTAATTCTCAACAACCTACTAAGAAATAATATTATCTCCATTTCACACACATACCCCCAACTGAGCAAACAAACTTGGGGACTGTTATGGAAACTGTCTGATGTAATAAGGAGAAGAGAAGTTTCCAAACACTCACCAGGACCTCCAGTAGGACACTGGGCAGTTAGGAAGAGAGATTACCACTTGGCTTGTTTCTGACTAATGGGAAAAAAAAATCAATATATTCTTTTTAACATAATGATGCCTATAGGAAGTCTTTGGCAGACATTCTTAATATCAGATCAGGACAATTCTTTTCTCATTGTAGATTAAGCGAGTTTTCCTTTTCTTCACATGAAAGGGTATGGGATTTATTAAATGCATGACCTGCTTGGATTAAGAAATATTCACACTATAATTCATCACACTGACCAGTTAGTTTTTAGAAAAATATAAACCTATTTCAAATTCTCAAATTTACTGGCTCACCCTAGCTCATGGTGTCCTCCTAATATTTCTTTAACCTCCAGCAAATCTATAATAATGAGCTCTACTTGTTCCTAATGTCTTTGAGCCTTACTCTTTTCCTTATTCTTGACAGTACCAAATTTTAACATTTCCAAAGCTTTAGATTTGCAGGTTATTCTCTATTTAGTTTCTCATTTTATTGTCAATTTATTTCTACTTTATTTTGGTTGACTTGGTTCTCGGTGCATTAAAATCCAGACTTCATTCCCAGTGTATTCATTAAGGACTATAGGTCTTCTTATTTCTAGTTTGCTGTATTACCCACGTTTTGATGCCTAGTACTTCTGCAACCCCCTGGTTCTAGGAGTTAAAATTTTTTCCATTATTCTCTCCAATATTGTTGTTACTTAAAAAATAATGGTTTCTTCAAATGTGTGTAGTTTAATGACTTTTTGTTGTAATGTACTATGATTAATGTGTGTGGTCAGTAGGATCCTGATCCTTCATTATTGCCTAGACAAAGACAAACTTATAGATGCACTTTTAAAAAGCACCTAAACTTTTGGGTCCATATTTTATAAACACATATACACTACATGTGTCTCTCTAAATATATATATGTAAATATATAAAAATATGTATATATTTAAGTTAGTAGGTCATCCGTTTAGGTATAAGGTTAAAGTCTTCTAGACTCTATTGTTTTAATCTGCTGATCTGAGTTTCCTGAGAATGGTCAGCAAATATCACCTCCTAAAATTTCAGCTTCTGAAATAGCATGGACCTGTGTCTTCTTAAGAGCTATTCAAGCTGATGAAGATATAGAAACATGCCTGTTTAAGGCTCATCCAGTTTAACAAGGCAATAAAGCATTATAAGGTTAAGAGAAGAGCAAAGTAGAGAACCAGAGACATGATCCCAGCAACCAGGCCGCATTCTCCTGAGGTATCTGCTCATTCCAGTAAACACAGTTGAGGGTCAGGAGGCTCAGAAAAGACTGATAGCCTCTTCTCAAAGAGGGAGGACAGAAATTAAAGACCAGGTCCTGCCAAGGAAAGGGTACATGAGCTAAATCTTCAGCCTATGACTCTAAACAGAGTAGATTTAGAACACTATGCATTGAGAGCCATGAAGTTATGGGCATGTTCCAGCTGATGGTGGGTATGCACCTTGGTACAACTAAGGTACAGCTAAATCTGATTAGCAGCATCTAATGACATAGAACATTCTACTTCCAGGTACATCCTCAACAGAAATAAATACATAAGTGCACAAAAAATACGTACAAAAGTAGTCCTGACAGTGCTATAAAGTAATAGCAAAACTACAGACATCCTGAATGTTTGACAATAGGATGCATTAAGTTAAAAACAATGGGGTACCATACACAGCAAGAGAACAAAAAAACTACAGCCACGGCCAACAAAGATAAACCTCAGTGCTGAGCCAAAGAAAAACAGACACAAGACTACAAGTGTATGGCTCTTGAACTTTACCTAAAGAACAGGCAACATTAAGCCATGCTAATAAGAAGGCAGGGAAGTAGTTTCATTTGTAGGATAATGAGTACAATGGGACAAAGTGAGCATCCAATGAGATTAAAAGATTATGACCCATTAAATTAGAATCCATGAGTCCATGTTTACCTAAGTAAGAATGAAGAGCTCTCCTTATAATAAAATACCAACTAATATATATAGAAGGAATGTTGAAAGCATTGATATCACCATTTGATGAGCATATTAACAATGGTTTCAGGCAAGAATACTCAATGGATGTCAAAATTAGTAGTGAAACTTCAATGAGAAACAGGATATTTGCATAATTTTAAAGCATCTTCCCATAATAAATTTAATCAATTACAAAGGGATAAAACAGTAACTTTACAATGGTGAAAACTACCAGACCTCGACTTAATCTAATGATCAAAGTAAATTGATCAGTTAAATCAACATCACGGACTTCCTGTTATGATAGACTTAGTAAACCATGGAATACTTCTGTAATATTCTGCAAGGATGCATGACCTGGGGGTTCTCTTATGGTGCAGCAGGTTGAATTCAGTGTTGTCCCTGAAGTGGCTTGGGTCACTGCTGTGGTATAGGTTCGATCCCTAGCCTGGGAACTTTCATATGCTGCGGGGTGCAGTCCCCCTCTCACCTCACCCTCTCCCAAAAAGAAGTTGGTTCAGTAATTCAGATACAACATAGTGACAGCTTGATCTAAGACATCCAATGGGAGAAAGGCAAAATCTCAAGAGAAATACCAGACAAAAGAAAGAACACTTACTGGAAGAGAATAGATCATAGACTTTGCAGGTTACAGCTGGAGAAAGAAATGATAAATGTGTGACTACCAAAATTCATATTACTTTATATTTGTATGGTATCTTTCAGTTTGATACTTAAGAGTCCCCAAGCCTGAAAGAATGAACATAACATGGTGATATTAAGTAGTAGATAAAATCCCAAAGTCTGTATTCAGCTACATTATAGGGATAAATTTGTATTTTTTTGGCTGGTTTAGGAAACCAATGGCAACATCCAAATTCTAATAAACAGAAAAATGCAGCTCGTTCACCAAGGGTGGTGCACACATCAAATAGACACTTACCATCTGTGGTTTTGGTGAAGCATGTTTTTCTAAGGTGCTTATAAAAGATTCGACTGTATTATCTGCTTCAAGCCTAGAAAATAAGTCGTCTATATTTCAAAAGTAGTGAAGAGTGAAACGTAATATTTTATACAGCCCATGAAACATAAAACAAGATAGTGTCAAGATAAGCATTCAGTTGAAAGTTTTTATTTTTTAATTTAATTTTATTTTTTGTACTTTTTAGAGCCGCACCTGTAGCGTATAGAGGTTCCCAGGCTAGGGAGTCAAATCGTAGCTGCAGCTGCTGGCCTACACCATGGCCATGACAACTCAGGGTCCAAGCCATGTCTTCGACCTATGCCACACCTTGTAGCAATGCCAGATCCTTAACCTACTAAGTGAGACCAGGGATGGAACCTTTGTCCTCATGATTATTAGCCAGGTTCAATATCACTGAGCCACAATAGGAACTCCTCAGTTGAAAGTTTTTTAAGACCAAAACAAGATCAATTTTTGGAAACAAGACTAGAAACTATTTATTACTATCCCCTGTCCATTCACAACGAGTTGCTACCCTCATGTCTTCAAGATATAGCCCAATAACCACAAATTCACAGATCACAATAGCCTATTTTAATACATGCAGGCTAGAGCAGACTACTTTTTTGCTTACATACTTGCAGAGTTTGGATAACGTGGTAGATTCCTACAGTTTAAGAAGTTTTTCCCCGGGAGTTCCTGCTGTTGTACAGTGGGGTAGCAATCCTGCTTGTCTTTGTGGAGGCACTGGTTTGATCCCTAGCCTAGCACAGTGGGTTAAGGATGCAGTGTTGCTGCAGCTGTGGCATAGGCCACAGCCGAGGCTCAGATTCGATCCCTGACCTGGGAACTTCCATATGCCCCGGGTGCAGCCCAAAAAATTTTTTTCCACTTTCGAATTGCCAGCAACCCATTTTAAAATCATAAATAACTTCTGCTCTACTTACAATTTTGCATTTCTGAGAGTTATGCCCATTTTCGGTGTGACTTGCTGTAGATTCTGGTGTAAGGTAAGGGCTGATCCATAATCTCCCTTAGTATAGATTATTAGCCAATGATCCAGTGAAATCGCTCTAAGTAAGGGTACATCCCTTGTAATTTTTGACCAATCTGCGTTATGGTTGTCAAACTGAAAGATAATTCCAAGACATGGTATAAAAAATTTTTCCTTTCCTTTTTTTTTTTTTAAGGGCTGTACCCACAGCATATGGAGGTTCCCAGGCTAGGGATCAAATCGGAGCTGCAGCTGCTGGCCTACAGCACAGCTACAGTAACACGGGATCTGAGCCACCTCCGCCACCTACACCATAGCTCACAGTAAAACTGGATCCTTAACCCATTGAACGAGGCTAGGGATTGAACCCACATCCTCATGAATACTAGTTGGATTTGTTACTGCTGGGCCACAGTGAGAACTCCTAAAATTTCATTTTTAAAAAAACAAAGAGTTCTTTTGTGGTGCAGCAGGTTAAGGATCTGGCATTGTTACTGCTGTGGCGCAGGTTTGTTCCCTGGCCTGGGAACCTCCACATGCTGCAGGCGTGACCAAAGAAAAATTAAGAAATGAACAAACCACTTGGCTTTCTACTGTCATTATGATGCTTATTCAAAATGCTAAAGGATAAGAACAGGTGACATAAAGAGTTCCTATCGTGGTGCAGTGGAAACGAATCCGACTAGGAACTATGAGGTTGCGGGTTCGATCCCTGGCCTCGCTCAGTAGATTAAGGATCTGATATTTGCCATGAGCTGTGGTGTATGTCACAGATGTGGCTTAGATATGGTGTTGCTGTGGCTGTGGTGTAGGCCAGAGGCTACAGCTCCGATTAGACCCCTAGCCTGGGAACCTCCATATGCCGTAGGTGCGGCCCTAAAAAAAGCAAAAAGACACACACACACAAAAAAAAGCACAGTTAACATAAGACTGCATGTGACAGATATTCAAAGTGCATGGATCTATGAAATCATAAACAATGGAGATGATAAGAGTATGGGTAGAATTAAACATTGAATTAAAAAAGCAATCCAGGGAAATCTATGTACATTGTAGCCTTTGGCATCTGGTCTAACATGTTAGTTTTCCTTACGATATAGGATAGTAACACTGGAATTCTACCATGGGTTGTTTGGGGTTATTTCAATTTCAGGTACTAGACTCTTAAGGATATATTTGGAAGGTCATTTTGCCATGAGACAGGGTACACAATACTAATAAAGGTATAATGTAGAGTTTACTATATTCCAAGCACATTACATGCATTCTTATTGAACATTAGCTTGTCTTCTCACAGAGAAAGGACAAGTAGTCTGAAAAGATCATAGTTATTGACATGTTTGAGTTAGTTCCTCTTTGGGTTATTACTAACTTGACCAAACTCTGACATGACAAGTTGAATGCTATCTTACCATTCGTCTTCCTTGGTGAATTCTCACTTCTCGCAAAGTTCTTCCAGAGAGGGCCAAGAACTTGGTCTTAAGTTCCAAATTCCAGTCTTGAAGCTCTTTTTGCACAGTCTTATTTCTGAAAGAAAAAAAAAAATACTTCCACATGATCAAACATAAGAAAATAACTTAAGGCAATTATCCATTTGTGGAACACAAGTCAATATTCCTCTCATCTAAAGTTCCTTATTGCTGGTCATTTGTGTTGAGATGCTACAGATAAACTTCCCTAAAACTCTGAAACAATCTTGTCTTTGTTCCTTACCTTTATCCAGGCACTTGGAATCTATTTCATTCTCACCCCCTCTAGAACTCCTCTACCATTACAATGACAGGAAAAAATAGAGTTGCACTTCCCCCCAAAAAAATTAGCATTTTCTTCCAAGTTGTTACTTTTTTTTTTGTCTTTTTGCTATTTCTTGGGCCGCTCCCACGGCATATGGAGGTTCCCAGGCTAGGAGTCGAATGGGAGCTGCAGCCACCGGCCTACGCCAGAGCCACAGCAACGGGGGATCCGAGCCGCGTCTGCAACCTACAGACCTACACCACAGCTCACGGCAACGCCAGATCGTTAACCCATTGAGCAAGGGCAGGGATCGAACCCGCAACCTCATGGTTCCTAGTCGGATTCGTTAACCACTGCGCCACGACGGGAACTCCCAAGTTGTTACTTTTTAATTAAAGAATCTGGGATGCCAAATGATCTGATCAGGTCTACACACACACACACACACACACACCTGAAAATAGCACTTACCTTCTTAAATCATCTATGAGTTGTAGCAACTTATACTGCCTTTCTTTTGGATTCATCCTCATGTGGTTGGACAAGTCTCTCATCATTCCATAGTCTTTACGCATATCATCCGTTAAGCCTTTAAAAAAATAATCCATGAGTTCCCATTGTGGCTCAGTGGGTTAACAACCAAACTAGTTTACTACATGAGGGTGTGGGTTCAATCCCCGGCCTTGCTCAGTGGGTTAAGGATCCAGCATTGCTGTGAGCTGTGGTGAGGGTCGCAGACACAGCTCAGATCCCACTTCACTGTGGCTGTGGTATAGGCTGGCCACTACAGATCCAATTTGACCCCTAGCCTGGGAACTTCCGTATACCACAGGTGTGGCCCTAAAAAGAAAATTAAAAATTAAAAAAAAAATCCAGAAGATAATAGCAAAACAAGCAAGAATAGATTTCTATTAGAGAAGACTTATCTGTTGTACCTGGAAGAAGAAAATCACAACACAGCTCTGGGGATGTGTGGAGTCTTGTGAAAAGCTTGTAAAGTAATACCAGTGACTTTAAAGAAGGGCTGTCTTCTGTGAAGATGGCATAAATCCTCAGTACCTGTGAGGTGGCATAGCTCAGGAACCAGCATTATAGGTTGATGGAGTGTGTCCTGTAGGCTCTTCTTCCGTTTGCCCTTGGTGATCAAAAGTGGCTGATTGAAGGTAGTGACCACCGTACCATACCGCTGTTTAATAGAAGAACAAACAGTGGCCCGACTATTAGCAAAACCTTAGTAACATCACATAAATAGGTACAAAAGTGCATTTTTTGGATCGCAAATGGAGGCCCAGGGGTGTAGGCATATTGTTTCCCTGAGCTTAAGAAGGCACTAAGAATACTCTTAATATTCTCTTAATTTGATGTTCCAGGGATCACTTATAAACATAGATGGCCAAGGAGAGTAGAATGTCCACAAAACATTGTAATGGAATCATTGTGCTACCCTTTTTGTTATAAATGTAGATAGGTGCAAGACTTGGAGTATGTATTTCTCACAGTAATGCCTTGAAAGTTTCTAAAACATATGGAGAAGTTTCAAGAGGATTCCCATACAGGGGGACAAAAAAACCTGGCCACTTTTTAGGCGATTCTAGATCTACTCCCAACATTCTTCCTACTTTATTTCCCCTAAACTCTTAGTCCCTGCTTCCAGTAGGAAAAGGCATCGTCTAAGATGCCATGTACAGAAGTTCCTATCCCTAAGACAGCAAATTCTTTAACAAGGTTCCTTTACTCCCCAACACAAAGTGGAAAATCTTCATAGATCTTCCAAAGCTGTTTATTAGTAAGATCCTCATCAATAACAAATCAACCACAAGAATTCTGGTATCATGTGTCATTTAAGCATCTGAGAACTTGAGAAGGAGTTCCCATCTTGGCACGGAGACTTCAAATCCAGGTTTCATGGCTCTTTTCTTCTGGAGGTGGGCTACTACCTTTTTTTTTTTTTTTTTTTTCCTGTGAGTACTTCTTTATTAGCAAAGAAAGTAACTGTATTCAGACTAGAGACTGCAGAAGGGAACTAACTTGATCCTGCGATTCTAGAACAAACTGCATGATAAGGGATTCTTAAGTTTTCACAGAGTGGCGGGGCGGTGGGGGGGAAGGAGAGAAAATCATTTAAACAGTGTTTCCCAAATTTAGCTACTTTCACAAATATATGCTTGGGAAAAGGGGTTACAAGTTTTCTACAGTGACATTTAAATCTAAACCAAATTAATACACTTGTTCAGGATGCCCCCGACAACCATCTTACATAGCAGAGGGTTATCACATGACCGAAGCACCTGCTCTTGTACCTCTGACCCCTGTAGCACCAACTAAAGACCAGCTATGCTTCACTTTTCATGTGACATCTCTTACATTGGCTGCTCACACCCTTCACACCATTGTTCAACATTTCCTGTGAGACCTGTGACTTGTCAAGGTTCAGGACACTGGGACACAGCAGTGATTCTCAAAGTAGGGTGGTGTGATGTGTGGATAGTGGCCAGGGAGACACATGAAGTGTTAAAAGGCACATTCCAACTACTTATTGACTTTTAACGCTATAGAATTTTGTATTATAAACTCAACAAAATAGCTTTGGGGCAGTAGCAGAAACCCAAGTGGAGACTCACCCAAGGGGGCCTGGGATAAACTTGACTGAGAAACACTGGTGTAGAGGCAGAGAAGTAGCAGCACACAGAGAACACTTAAGAACATGTGCTAGGAGTTCCTGCTGTGGTTCAGCAGAAACAAACCTGACTAGTATCCATGAGGATGCTGGTTTGATCCCTGACCTCACTCAGTGGGTTAAGGATCCAGCCTTGCTATGGTTGTGGTGCAGGTGTGGCTGCAGTTCCAATTCTATCCCTAGCCTGGGAATTTCCATATGCCACAGGTACAGCCCTTTTAAAAAAAAAAAAAAAAAAAAGGCCAAATGTGTGTAAGGAACATCTTTGAGGTCAATGAATCCCAAGCCATAACTTGTCATGTCTTTTGGACCCAAAGGGCCAATCCACAAGAAACCCAAGAGCATCCATCAAACTTCTCAGAATTGTTTGGGGCAAGTTGATCCACTGTTAATATGGAGTCAGAAGAAAAATCTGGTTTTGCCCCCCAAAACTCACCCTACCCCAGTTATTTGGGTTAACATGTTTCAGAATTTTAAGTAAACAGTTGCTACAACTGGGCAAAAGTAGCCCCGGGTCCATCTACCAAGCGCTGTCATTGTCTGCAGTGCCATCCAGCTATCAAGGGGGCTATCAGCTTGGGGTCTGCTCTGTAATTATTTCTGAGTTCCAGTTTACTTCAGGCAAGTGAACAGCTCCCCCTTCTCATGCATGGTTACTAGCTCGGTGCATCCACCTATACTCTCTTTACTGATAAAGAACTGAGGTACCGTTTTGGCTCCTCTGAGGTGTTGCAGATAATCTTGAATCTCATTGGTATCACTGGTGGTGGTGATATCAACAAATTCCAGAAGCCCTTCTTTGAAGGGCAATTGGCTGAGGAGCTCCTGTGTCCTTCTGCAATAGGGGCAGGTGGGTTTGATGAAGACCACAACCTTCGCAGGCTGCATTTTGCTGTTCACAAATGCTTGAGCCATGCTGACAGGCAGCTGCCTCCTGGGAGGAAACCTCAATTGCAGGTACCACTTGGGGGTAAAACCTAGACTACTACTTTTAATTCTCATGCTATTGTTGCAGATTTTTTTCCCTTAAAGCTCTCCATAATTATTTGAAAGGCAGCTAGGATTCACCCCTGTTCCCCTGTCCTAGAGCCTTCCTAAGGAGGGAGCTTGTGCAGGTATATACATGCATGTGGAATCAGAGCATCATTTTAAGTTTTATCCATGACTCCTACCACCCAGTTTTATCAAAGCCTTTGGACATGCTCTTCCTCCTGTAGAGAACTCTCATCTGCCAAAGCTAGAAAACCAGCCTTACCAATTACCCAGAGTTTATTTTTTGTGAGCACTCAAAGATAGAGAGACCCATGAATTATGAGATCTGGCAACATAACAGACATCATTTCAGATGGTAGTTGGTCATTTTTTTCTTCTTTTTGAACCAAATTCTATAGGGCTGAAACATATATAAATAAGTTCTAATATCTGAAGTCTTGCCATATTTTCTGTCTAACAAAATCCATCTATATGTTTAAAACTACCATAACCACTTCAAAGACTGATAGATAGGGCCATATTGGAGCGAGGGCCATATTGGAGCAATTCAAATACATGGCTAATAGATACATGGATAAAGCCGTAATACCCCAAAAGGAGAATATGTACAAATACATATGTATATGTATCTAAATAAAAGAAACATTTAACTATGTAATATGAAAAAATTATTTTAAGACATATATATGTCTTACATATACATATATATAGATAAATTTTTTTAATGACCATACCTGTAGTATATGGAAGTTCCCAGGCTAGGGGTCCAATTAGAGATTCAAATGAGGCCTAAGCCACAACCATAGCAACACCAGATCGAAGCCACACTTGCAACCTATGACACAGCTTGTGGTAACACCAGATCCTTAACCCACTGAGGCCAGGGATTGAACCCGTGTCTTCAGAGAGAAAACACTGGGTCCTTAACCCACCAAGTCACAATGGGAACTCTATAAGACTTAAATATATTTAAAGAAATAAAATCTCATACCTCCCTGTAGTAGTCTACAAAGGAGATTTCACTCCCATCCGATTTTATAAATTTAGACCTGGGAGACATCTTCCAAGCGATATCATCTACCCTGTAGGTCTTGTTGTTATACCTGTGGAATAATTGCAATATATGGTATTGTTCCTGACTTTCTTATTGCACTGAACTATGTAAGAAAGTTTATTTCTTTCTTTAGCTTTTTTTTAGGGCTGCACCCTCAGCATATGGAAGTTCCCAGGCTAGGGGTTGAATCAGAGCTGTAGCTACTGGCCTACACCACAGCCATGGCAACGCAGGATCTGAGCCATGTCTGGGGGTCTAATTGGAGCTACTGCTGCCAGCCTATGCCATTAGCCACAGCCACGGCAGATCCAAGCCGCGTCTGGGACCTACGCCACAGCTCGAAGCAATGCCAGATCCTTAACCCATTGAGCAAGGCCAGGGATCGAACCCAAAACCTCATGGTTCCTAGTTGGATTCACTTCCACTGCACCACAACTGAACTCCAAGTCCAAATTATTTCTTTTGGCATTATTTGTGGTTTTGGTGTCTCACCTAATAAGATTTTTTCCTACCTCAAAGTCAAGAAGATTTATTCTTCTAAGAACCTTATATTTTTACTTCTTACATTTAGGTTTATTTTGAGTTAGTTAAATTTGAGTTAATTTTGTGTATCCTATGAGGAAGGGGCAAGGGAATATCTAGCTATACCAGCAATATTTGTTCAAGACTCTTCTTTCCGATTGAATTGTCTTGATAACCTTATTGAAGCCAGCTAACTCTAAGTGTGAAGGTTAATTTATGGATTCCCTATTCTGCTTCACTGATTAATATGTCTGTCCTTCTGCCAGCATAACGCAATCTTAATTATTGTGGCTTTATAATGTTTGAAATTAGGAGGCAAGATTTCCAAATTTGCTCTTCTTAATATTGGATTTAAGGTTACTTAACCAAAATATTCTCATCAATTTAAAACTCCTGGTGTACAAGGCGATTAAAAATAAAAACTTCAAGTGGAAAATTGCTAGTAGATTATAGTAAGCACCAATTAAAAAAAAAATAGACAGGGAATTCCCATCATGGCTCAGCAGAAGCAAATCTGACTCGCATCCATGAGGACACAGGTTCAATCCCTGGCCTGGCTCAGTGAGTTAAGGATCCAGCATTGCTGTGAGCTGTGGTATAGGCCAGCAGCTACAGCCCCAATTCAACCCCTAGCCTGGGAACCTCCATATGCTATGGGTGTGGCCCTAAAATGACCCCCCCCCCAAAAAAAAGCTAGACACACAGAGAAAAAAAAAATTAGAAGAGGCATACTTTTATGTGCAAGTGAGGGTTCAGAGCCAATGACTCAATTAGCATTAGGAACTGCAGGAACAACAAAGTTTACAATTGACAGATATTCCTCTCACATTCTACATAAAAGATGAGAAAAAGTATCCAATGATTCTTGCTATTTTTTTTTCATGCTATTTCTACTTCTGAATATCAACATGTAATATTATTTTTTAAAAAAAACCCTAGGAACATCTCTAATGGAAAAAAGTCAAAGTGATTGGGTAGGTTTTTAAAAAGCAGACTTACTTTGTAAGAACAGATGACCCAACTAATTTTTTTAAAATTTTCTCCTTGACATCTTTTCCCTCAGCTTTTTCATGAATGCGTGATATTAAATCATAAGCAGTTTCCATTCGGAGCACTTTGTGGATCACATCAGCGCAGAGGGTAAGACCAGTTTCATATGGAAGAACAGAAGTAACATAGCCACACCAGATTTCCAACCTATAAATTAAGTTAGATGTGTGTGTATCAAGATCCCAGCTCTGGGCATAAAGCCAAGTGTTACATGACCTAACCTGTCTAAAACTGACATGTAAGAGTCAGTTTTAATTCTTATTTTTAATAATCACTGGTCTTTTGAAGGACCTTCAAAAAGATATACAAGATATGCTAGTTATGAGTAATATATCACCTTTGTTAAAACATTTTTATTATCACCTACAGGCTTAAACTATTATATGAGAATATATATGATGTATATGTATGTAAATTATATACACATATAAGTAACACATACAGAAATAGACACAATTGTTAAGACAGAAAATATTTTCAGAGAGATTACCCAAATTTGGGATGATTATTTTGATTTCCTAAGGTGTATACAATAACAGATCATCTTAAAGTTTACTTTTTTTTCTTTTTTTTTTTTTTTTGGCCATTTCTTGGGCCGCACCCTTGGCACATGGAGGTTCCCAGGCTAGGGGTTGAATCGGAGCTGTTGCCACCGGCCTACACCACAGCTACAGCAATGCGGGATCCATATCTGCAACCTACACCACAGCTCATGGCAACGTTGGATCCTTAACCCACTGAGCAAGGCCAGGGATTGAACCCACAACCTCCTGGTTCCTAGTCGGATTCATTAACCGCTGAGCCATGATGGGAACTCCAAAGTTTATGCTTATTATGCTAGGATTTTTAGAGTCAATTTTTAAAGTTTTAAGTTTACATTTTAAGTTGTAACTTTGAATTACAACTTATTTGTTCATAGCCACTGCATAGTATTTAAAAGATCATCACTTGTAAACCATACATCACTTCGAATAGGCAACTTTCTCATAAGTGTCTATGATTATTTCTACAGAAAAGCGAAAGTTTCCACTTCATACATACCTATGCTGGTTGAACACAGTCTTCATATATTTATTGTAATAGTTGCGACCAACTTGATTCAAACCAATCTTCTCCAATATTCTAGAAATTGGAAGCATACGTTTTGTTCAAAGTGCAGTGAATATTAGTAAGCATTTGTAACACACATAAGGATGCATTAGAACGAAAAAAATCTGTCAGTAATATTGTTTATACTAACAATTAACACAAAATGCCTGATTCAAGTTATATTATTGAGGTTCATTTAACCTCAAGTTTTGTCTCTTTCATAATATAAAACAGTATAACATGGAAAGGCCATCAGTAATGTCCTTTATTCCTAGAGATGAAACAGAATATCTTTTGTAGGCTCTATGTGTTCCAGTTTTTAATTTCGGCTTTCTTTTTTTTTTTTTTTCCCAATCACACTGAGACTAGAACAGAAAACAGGTATATTTGCTCTAGGAAGAAATAAACATGGTACCAGACATGGGAAGTAGGGGTGGGCAGGGAGTGAAATATCGAGGAAAGCCATAGAATTTGCACATGTCTAGGTGAGGCTCAAGTGTCATTTCATCTCAAAGATCCTTCATCCTTTCAGTACATAAGAATTGTTAAGAACATAAAATCTGAGAAGCATATGGCTATATTCAGCATCATTAACAGAGTAAAATGAAACAGAATCTCAAGAAAACATTACTAACGTACTTTCTAAAGAGAATGTTGTAATAGCGTAGGCAATCTGGGGAAGTGGTCTGGAGTTCCCTGGAGAGCTCGAAAGTTATCTTCACAGGCTTGTCATTCACCTTGCTGACCGCCTCCTTTTTCTGAGATTAAAAACAAAGTTCTTGGAGTTCCTGTCGTGGCTCAGTGGTTAACGAACTCGACTAGTAATCCATGAGGACACAGATTCAATCACTGGCCTTGCTTAGTGGGTTAAAGATCTGGCATTGCCGTGAGCTATAGTGTAGGTCAAAGATTGGGGTCAGATGCTGAGTTGCTGTGGCTGTGGTGCAGGCCAGCAGCTGTAGATCCAATTAGACCCCTAGCCTGGGAACCTCCATATGCCGCATGTGTGGCCCTAAAAAGACAAAACAAAAAACCAAAAAAACCAGAAAGTTCTTTTAAAAAAAAAAAAGTTCAGGTCAATGCGCCAGCTGTGTCCATGGAGAGAGGCTGAGGTGGCTGAGCTCCGGCCTGAGGTACCGGGTCGCCGGGCCGGCAAAGATGTCGGCTTCGTTAGTCCGGGCCACTGTCCGGGCTGTGAGCAAGAGGAAGCTGCAGCCCACCCGGGCCGCCCTCACCCTGACACCTTCAGCAGTAAACAAGATAAAACAACTTCTTAAAGATAAGCCTGAACACGTAGGTGTGAAAGTTGGTGTCCGAACCAGGGGTTGTAATGGCCTTTCCTACACTCTAGAATATACAAAGACAAAAGGAGACTCTGATACAAAGAAGTTGTTCAAGATGGAGTCAGAGTGTTCATCGAGAAGAAAGCACAGCTAACACTTTTAGAAACAGAAATGGACTATGTTGAAGACAAATTATCCAGCAAGTTTGTGTTCAATAACCCAAACATCAAAGGGACATGTGGCTGTGGAGAAAGCTTTAACATCTGACTCCTCAGGACTGCTCGGGCCC
This sequence comes from Phacochoerus africanus, assembly GCF_016906955.1. Taxonomy (NCBI): domain Eukaryota; kingdom Metazoa; phylum Chordata; class Mammalia; order Artiodactyla; family Suidae; genus Phacochoerus; species Phacochoerus africanus. Next base: position 42,980,282 of record NC_062558.1, read on the forward strand.
TGGGCCCCAGGAGAGCTGCAGACGCTCTGGGGCTTATCGGAGAAATCATGTGACTGTCACGTGCTTAAGGTTTGTAACGTATGACTGCCTTACAAGGAAAATAAAGTGATGCATTTTGAAAAAAAAAAAAAAAAGTTCATCCAAGGAAACTAAGCTCCTTTGTGTCACAAATCAATAGGTCACTTAGTGTCCAGCATAGCACAGTGGAAGGAGCAGTATTTCCCACAAAAAAAAAAAAAAAAAAAGTGCATGCAGGTAGAAAACATGATTTACAAGATAAAAAGTGAAGAGTCAATTTAATATATAAGTCAAAACATTTTTTACTTAAACTCCTATGAATTATTTGGTAGAAGCTTACAGAAGAAAATAGTTAAGTCCTCTCAATGATTTTTTTTCCTGATAAAGTTTGAGGGAACAAGAAATTAATAAATAAATTACTCAAAACTTATCAGCATTTGAAACATATTGTACTATTAAAAAGGTAAGAGGAATTGCTGTTTTTGGCTCAGCCGAAACGAATCCAACTAGTATCCATGAGGATGCAGGTTCTATCCCTGGCCTCACTCAATGGGTTGGGGGTCTGGCGTTGCTCTGACCTGTGTGTAGATTGCAAATGAGGCTCGGACCCCACATTGCTGTGGCTGTGGCATAGACTAGCAGCTGTAGCTCTGATTCGACCCCTAGCCTGAGAACTTCCACATGCCGTGGTATGCCCCTAAAAAGCAAATAAATATTTTAAAAGGTCAAAAGATGTATTTTTTTTTTTTTACTTTTTTTTTTCTTTCGTATTTTTAGGGCCACACTCACAGCATATGAAGGTTCCCAGGCTAGGGGATTGGAGCTGTAGCCGCCGACCTACTCCAGAGCCACAGGCATGTGGGATCTGAGCCCCGTCTTTGACCTAAACCACAGCTCACAGCAACGCCAGATCCTTAACCCACTGAGCAAGGCCAGGGATCAAACCCTTATCTTCATGGATGCTTGTTGGGTTCGTCAACTGCTGAGCCACAACAGGAACCTCTTTTTTTACCTTTACATTAAATTCAATTTAAGCACTGAAATGAGACACTAGAGTATCAGTGATAATCAGACATGGCATGTGATTTTGTTATAAGTCATATGGGTAAGGGGCATGCAGGATATCTCCACAGTCTGTTTCACAGGAACAGTGTGAGTTTGGCTATAACAGATTGAAAATGGGAGAGTGAAAATGGGAGAGAAAGAACAATGTCAGCAAAATGTAGAGTAATAGTACTTAACCATTTCCCCCAGCGGGTGAGGTAATAATAAATAATTTCCATCATATATGTGACACTTTCCCAACAACTTTTCAAGTTCAGAGAGTAAAGCTTCACGTTTTCTTCCATCTTCTATGCCTGGTGTATAGATGACGTTGTACTTGTATAAATTCCTCTGGGAACAAGACCTCAGCTGGACATGGTTCGAAAATAGCTCTACTGGCCTACCTTGTATGCCTGAAAAATGGAGCCACTTGTCAATAATGAAACAGAGTAGCTGATCAGACCCCAAACAATTTGGACACCACAATATTGAGCGCCAAAAGTAGATCAAACAAGGAGATTGACAGCCAACAACATAAGCAGTTATATACACATGGCATCCAGAATCCCTAACATCAATTAAGCTGAATCCTATGCAAGCCCACATTTGGGAATTTCAAGGATTGAGGTATTTAACAATAATTAAAATATCAAAGGAAACCTCTGCAGCACAAGGCTTCAAAAAGCAGGGGTTGTGGGGGCACTGTACATAATAACATTTCGTCTTGGTTGTTGTTTTTGTGTATAGTTTGAGTTTATTAAAATCTCAGCACCAAAGAACTGGGTCATTCTATCTTAGTGATTATAAAACGAAGAGCGGAAAATGAAGAGTATATCCAAGACTCTAAACCTTCATTTCTGCACAAGTGAATGTTACTACAAAAATGTGAGAAGCTAAGAGAGTACCTCCACTTACTGTGGTGGTATAAAGCATCAGATAACTCAAGTACAAACTTATTAAAAACTGTGACCTGAACAACTCCATAAAACTATATTGTTGGGAGTTCTCATTGTGGCGCCGTGGAAACAAATCCAGTTAGTATCCATGAGAATGTGATCCCTGGCCTCACTCAGTGGGTCAGAGATCCAGCCTTGCCATGAACTATGGTGTCGGTTGCAGATGAGGCTCAGATCCTGCATTGCTATGACTGTGGTATAGGCTGGCAGCTGCAACTCTGATTCAACCCCTAGGCCTGGGAACTTCCATATGCCACAGGTTCAGCCTTAAACAAAAAACAAAACCTGTTGTTAATGGCCAGCATACCTTTCGTTGACTCTCTAACATGGCCCAATTTCTGCCGAGTATTCACCACAAAGTCTCGAAAATTTCTACCAACATCTGTCCTCTCTCTCAGCCAGGATTCCTGCAATCTGGATTCCTGCAATCTAGATGCCAGCTGAAGTTCCTCTACATATAAACAAGCATGAAAATCATTAATTTACACAAGTCCCCAGTCTACATCAGTGGTTACCTTAGCACCTCATTTCTCCCTGCTCTCATATTTGCCTTGTTTCATCTGGTTTTTGGTTCAGAGTACAAGATTTTTCAACTGGAATGTTGTTCAACATTAAAAAAGGAAATCCTGGAGTTCCTGCTTGGGAGCACTGGGATACAGGTTCAATCCCAGGCCCAGCGCAGTGGGTTAAGGATCCTGCATTGCTGCAGCTGCAGTTTGGGTCTCGACTGCAGCTCAGATTTAACCCCTGGCCCAGGAACTCCATATGCCTCGTGGTGGCCAAAAAAAGAAAAAAAGAAAAAGAAATCCTGCAATATGCAACAACATGAGTGAACCTCGAAGAAAACATTGTTGTGTGCATACCTGGGTTGGAAAAGAATTTCTAGACTTCCTGCTGATCTGGGAGAGGCGTGTCTTGTTTTTATAGCCCAAGGACAAAGGAGAGAGAGAAATCTTATGATATACCTGATGACCTGCTGATTGGCTGGGTAAAGAGGGGCCTTATGTATGATCCACTTGGTGGTTCATTGGGGGCACATAATGCCCCTATAGAAGCGGAGTGAAAATAGGCCAAATACCTTTCTTAGTAGGGGGCAGGAAGGAACAGGCAGGGTTGCTCAAGGTGGGGGGAGGGGGACCTAGGAAGTTTTTAACAATTACTGCTGGGGCAATAATTATTATTGCTGGGACAATAAGGGTCTTGTAATTCTTGTCCCAGCCAGGGGCTTTTTCAGTTTTGTCTCAGAGAGAGTTTGAGGTCCCATAGACATTATGCTAAGTGAAATAAGCCAGTCACAAAAGGACAAACACTGCATAATTCCGCTTATACAACAGTCAAACTCAGGATTGGAGAGTAGAATGGTGCTTTTTGGGGAATGGGGGAGGGGAAATAGGGAGTTGATAATCAACAGATACAAAATTTCAGTTATGCAAGATAAGTTCGTTCTAGAGATCTACCGTACAACATAATGCCTATAGTTAATACTATGTTGTAAAAATACAATAAGGGTGTAGAATGCTGTTGTTCTTACCACAATAAAAATTTTAAAAGTGTTTTTAAAAGGTGGCTGGAGAATCAGATCTAAGGTTTCATTGCATTAACCAAATCCAAATGACAACATCTGAGCCTGTGGGCTCACCTGTATAATAACCTTTCACCTGGGAGGATAATACAATTTAGGTAAATGTTTGAGGAACTGCTCAATCTCTCCGTTTAACGATTCAGGAACCCAGGAAACTCTTGTTCCAGGAACTCCTGGTTAACTTAGAGTGTCATACCAATGCATTGTCTAAATTTGAAAAGCAATTACAGAGTTCCCATTTTGCCTCAGCAGGTTAAGAATCCAACTAGCATCCATGATGTTGCAGGTTCAATCCCTGACCTCATTCAGTGGGTTAAGAATCCGACGCTGATGCAAGCTGCAGTATAAATTGCAGATATGGCTCAGATCTGGCATTGCTGTGGCTGTGGCGCAGGCTGACAGCTGCAGCTCGGATTAGACCCCTAGCCTGTGAACTTCCAGGTGGCACAGGTGCGGCCCTAAAAAAGATTAAAAAAGAAAAGGAAAAGAAAAGCTATTACATTCAATTGGCTAATGAATAATGACCTCCATTTCTTCTTCCATAAGCCTTAAAACTATAAGTGGAATAAAGGATTGATAGCCAGATAATTCACTGTAGGAGACAGTTGTGAGCTATACGTTCTTCCCATCCTACCAAACCTCACAGAATACTGAGGCTGTCTAGAATTTTATCTCTATCATGCACACTCCCGTACTAAGCATCCTCTGCCCCTTACCATATCTTTCTTCTTCCCACCTTTTACCTGAAGGCTGAGACGTTCCTTCTGCTCCTATTGGTGGGCCAGCCTCAACCACTTGGCGTGGGCCAGCTCCAGCCACTTGGCTAACCCCTGACAGCAACTGGAGTCTAGGCTGGATTTGACCAGGTTTTCGAGCCTGCATTTTTTGGAGATAAAAATAAAGAGAAATGTTGTCTGTTTGTTTAATCATCATCCAAAAATTGTCATATAGCCTGCCATGTGCCATGATGCATGTACTGGGGCGTGAAACAAAGGAACTTCCCTTGAAAAGCTAACATTCCAGTGGCAGAAAATAGATTGATGACTAACTTATATAGCATGAATATGATCACTGCTAGGGAAGTGAAAAAAAGTAGACCAAAAGCCAAGTATGGAAAATTGGGAGTTATTGGGTAGGTGAGGTATGATGGGACTTGTTGCATTAATTCATGGGGGACAAAGCAAGGTTTCATTAAGAAGCTGACGTTGAAACAAAGACTCAGGGGCAGTGAGTTAACAAGGTTACACAAGCCTCAGGTGGAGGACAGAGCAAAGCTCCTAAGGAAGAAATGCTCAAGGAAGAGCAAGATGAAGAAGGGAGGGAGAAGCAGGAGGACTTGGAGAGGTAGTGGGAGGGAGGCCATCTTAAGGTGCTTGCCTCTAACTCTGAGAAAACAGGAGCCCTTATGGGGTGATGGTTGAATATAAATCCAACTTATCCAATTCTGTGTTGGGAACAGACTAAGGATGAGATCAGAGCAAAAGCAAGACGACCAGTTAGGAGGCCACTTGTGAGGTCCAGCCAGGGATGCTGGTGGTTTAGCCCAGTGGGTAGTATTAGAGGGGGTGAGAAATGATCAGAGACTTTTTTTTTTTAATTCAAGGACAACGATATTTCCTGGTTTATGTGAAGGGTTTGGAGGCAAGAGAGGATGAATCCAAAGACTTGAGCTAAACAACTGGAAGAAAGGCATTTCATCAAATGAAGTAATTAGGAGTTGTCTGGGAGGGCAAATCAGAAACACACAACATCCATGGGGATGGATGATCATTAATGCAAGAGAGGGGTCTGCCTGGAGATACAGACAGGAACCTGTGCACATAGCAGATTGCACTTAAAAACCACAATACTGAGAGTTTCCTGGTGGTTAAGGATCCCACATTGTCTCTGCTGTGGCAGGGGTTGGATCCCTGGTGCAGGACCTTCCACATGCCATAGATGTGGCAAAAACAAAAACAACCCAAGGCATTCTCACTGTGGTACAGCATGATGTACAGCTTTCTGTAGTACAAGGACACAGGTTCAATCCCCGGCCCAACACAGTGGGTTAAAGGATCCGGTGTTGCCACAGGGCTCAGATGTTATGCCTGGCCCGGGAAATCCATGTGCCACAGAGCAACCAAAAGAAAACAAACAAAACCCCACCATACTGATAAGATGACCAAAGGTGTGAGTACATGTACCAAAGAGAAGAGGCCCAAGGACTACAAAGGGCTAGTTCCTAGGCATATTGATAGGGCAGAAGGAGAATCAAGCCAAGGGAAGCTAGAGTGGTAGCCAGTGAAGTTGGTGGAAAACCAATGGTGTGCAGTGACCTGACCACCACATGGAGGGAATGTGATCAAGGAGAAAAGAGGCTCAACTGTTCCAAGTACCGGTGATGGTCCTCCCAAGACCAAGGAGGACGAGGACCGACCTGGGGGTTTGACAAAGTGGAGGATACTGGGGAAGCCCAATGAGAGCTGGTTCAGTGGAGCGATGGGGAAGGCACCATACTGGAGTAAAGGGACAAAGGGGAAACAAGGACAGGAGTTCACAGTAGAAACAAGACTTCTTTGATGAGAAGCAAAGAGAAAGGAAGTAACTATGAGGAAAGCAGGATCCAAGAGAAGATTCTTATTGGATGGGCATCAACTCGGTTGGTTGTAGGGAGATGAGCATGATCTAGGACTCAGGAGACAGGAGAATTGCAGGGGAGATGCTGGGAGCTAGGGAACTGGTTGAGGGGCCCAGGAGGTATTTCCCTTTAGTTAGGAGCAGAGCCAGTGCCCTAGGGTCTCAGGTGAGGGGCCAAGGCCAGGATGTGGAGATTTAGTAAGACAATGTTGAAGTTCTGCTTTGATGCTCTATTTGCTCAGTGACATAGGAGTTGATGTTAAAGGATGGACGAGAGTTAGGATAGAAGAGGAGCAGGAGGAGGGGTTGAGGCTTGAGCAAGAGGAGGAAAGAGAACCAACAGTCCTGAGGAGAAGGAATGAGACCTGATGGGGGTCATGTGACTGCTGGGCCAGCACCAGGACCCAACCCAGTTTGTAAAAGCAAGACCCTCAGCATGCAAAGTGGATGCAGGTGAAGGAAAGACAGAAGTGATAGACACACAGCAGGGATAGCAAGTTTTAAACAAGACTGGAAATTCTACCCAACTCAGTTTGTACAAGCCTTGAATGAAATTGCCCATTTTTGTTTTTTTGTTTTCTTGGCTGCACCCATGGCATGTGAAAGTTCCTGGGCCAGGGATCAAACCCACGCCACAGTAGTGGCAACACCAGATCCTCAACCCACTGAGCCACACTAGAACTCCAAAATTGCCCATTTTGAAGTCACTCCCCAAAGAGGAGTCACTGGCTGAGGCCTAGGGATGTAAATACCTTTCTATCCCCTCGGGGTTGAAAGAAAATCTGCTTTGCTTCTTTGAAGACACACATGAAAGAGAGGCAGTGGAGAGGATATCCAGGTAGACAAAGCCTACATACACTGTTCTTACAAGACATACTAGTTCTCTTTTAGCAGGATAGAACTCTAAACCTGAACCATACTGGCTCAGCAACCAATTCTCTCCTTTCTGAATAAGCAGCATGTTTTTCATAAAGAGAACATTAGGAAGCTCACTGCTGCGCTGCGTCTCACTATATCAGCAAAGTTCGGTGGTGGGGCGGGTCCTGGTACTTCAGGCGCTTGGAGCCCAATAGGTGCTTGGGTTACTTCAGATGCTCTGGCTACTTCAGATGGCTGGGGCTCTGCAGGTTCGGGAGCTGATCGACTGCGTGCTCTGCCTCGGGCTCGACTCCTGGCCCTGCCGGTCATGGCTGTCCTGATGACCCTGAAGGGGAGAGGCTCTTAAAGAACATGGTTATGTTAGGCATCTCTGCATGGTTGCTTGGGAATTTTTTAACTATGACTTCAAATAATCATCAGGCTACTAACTACACATGTTTTCTGATTACATCAACAAGAGGAACTACCCCTAGATTGTCAGAAGTGTCCTGTAGTAAAAGGCAGAGGACCTGGGAAGATATTCGTGGGAATTCAAGAAAATTACTGACTATGATTCTCTTCCCTGCACAGATTCACAAGACCCTATGGTCAGAGTGCTTGGGGGTGCAATCAGGTGTGTAACTGGGTTCTTCTCACTTGCTAGGCATCCTCCCCCACAGTGAAGAGCTCAGGTGTCTGTCCCCTAGGCTTTCTCTCTCTCTCTCACTCACACACACACACACACACACACACACACACACACACACACACACACTCACACACCACTGAGATACCACCACAGCCACCCAACTCTGGTCTTTGTCCTCCAGCCTCAACCCACACAGTTTACTTACCTTCCTTCCTCCTCTGGAATTAAGATCTGTGCCCTCAGGTCCCTCACGTCCAGCCCTACCACATTTGAGCACTCATTTCCTCAGGGTTGGAAGTACAGTACTCCTTTCCAAAAGGGTTAGTCCTTCCTGGGACACAGCCCTGTGCCCCAAAACAGTCAACAAGCCGGGGCGGGATGGAGGGAAGACTAGTCTGACTGCTTCACAGGATGCACCAACCCCTGAACAGGGCAGGGGCTGGGTTCCTGCCAGGCAAGGTCCCCGCCCACCCCAATTTCAATTTCAATTTCAACGCTGCTGGCCCTGCCTCTTCCGGCACCGCCTCCATCCTGGCCCCAAAGCAGCCAACCCTGATCTGCACCTGGCAGAATTAAGAATTAAGAGATGTTCTGAGTGAATGTCAGTGGGATGGGAGTGGAGGCGGCTCTGCCTGCCCTTGGCCCCACCTGATCCTGCCCATCAACTATCTGCAGATTAAACTGCCAGGTGACTTTGCCAAATGATGTGCACTTGGAAATCTAGAAACTTCTGTCCTTAGCACTTAATACTTGAGCTAAATCTGCTATAAATTGTAGCTGCTGTGACTGCCTTTGGATTCAAACCTGGGCTCATCCATAATCATCTCTTTGGCACAGATCCCTACAAGTGGATTTGTAGTGATTTGTAAACTAAGTATTGGAGGTTGTTTTTGTAAATGATGTTTGCTGTTATTGGTCTTTTTGTTAATTGCTTCCAGGTTTCTGTCATTCTTTGCCTTTGCCACTTAAATTTTTTTAAATCACTAATTTTTCTTTTAGTATTTTTATAGTTGCATTGTTTTGCATTTAAACCCCTGAGGTGCATACTGAATACCCGTTTTAATTATGAGAAAGATAATTATGTGACCTTTTTTCTTGAATAATCCTTACCTTATCCACTGCTTCGAAATCCCCACCCCTTTTTTTCTGGCCATACCTATGGCATGTGGAAGGTCCCAGGACAGGAATGGAACCTGTGCCACAGCAGGACCCCAGCCCCTGCAGTGACAACACCAGATCTTTAACCCATTACACCACAAGGGAAATCCTGAAATTCCATTTTTATCCTATGGTAACCTGTGTGTTTGCCCAGCTCTAAACCTGAACTCTATTCTGCTCTGTCCTGATGCTCCAGTAACACAATGTTTTGTTGGCTATATCTTCAAATGATCCTAAAGACTGAAAAAGCCTAAATGTGCTAAGTGCTCAAAAATTCCTGGCTGTTCCTTTAAATGTATTCTTTAATACACAAAGAATTCAATTCTTTATGTATAGACATAAGGAATTCAATTCTTTATGTATAGAATAGATACATAAAATATCTATGTATCTATTCTGTACAGATAGATGTATAGAAGGATTCTAACATATCAGTCTAGAATCATTGCACTGAGTTCTAGTTGTCCTGTTAATTTGAAGATGCACTGAATTTAGACATTGACTTAGTTCCCTCAGTTTCACTGAGATTTCCCTGGAAAATCCTTGTGGGTGTTCAGATTACTTTCATAGCATCTGGCCCTGGGTACCTTCTGGGTAGTAGGCATGCCTATTGTGCATTCTGGTTTGCTTAAGATTCTGGTTTGTCTGGTGGAGGGTGACCAGGAGAGGATACAGAGAGAAGAGATGACATGAAAGGGAAAAAAAACTCTGGAATGTTGGATTGGATGAGACCCTTCTGGACAGTATTTGTGGACTCAGTGTTCTGCCTCAAGTCCAATCTAATATTCAGGTGTAAAAGGTTCTTGGAAAATATTTCCTAAACCTGCATTACTCACCACCACCTCGTCATGGTACGAGGGCAGAATACTAAGTCAGCGTAGGAGCATGGGCTTCGTTGCATTCTTTGGTGTGGCTATTGATTAACATTTGTGGTTTAAGGGCTCCAGAGAGTAATATTCCCCATAGGCCTTGTTTACTATAGGAAGTGTACCTACTCCCACATGCACCTTAATCTCTAACCCACTCCTCAATTGACAGAAAAGGAAGGAGAGAAATGGTGATTCAGTCTAAGGGAAGAGAAGGACAAAGAAACCATAAAACTTAAAGGACATTTCCATCCCTAAAACTCCTATTGAACAGGACTGATACAGGTAACCAGACAAGGCCAATGGGAGGAAACCACAACTTTCTGGACTCCACGTTGCTATCCCCCCATCTTTAAGGGATAAAAACCCCTATAGGACAATAGAGAGCAGGGGCTTTTCTCCCCACTCCCAGCAGCCTTGGGAGCTATTTGCTTTCCTGTAATAAAGACTTTGCTTGCTTGCTGCCTATATGTTCACGGAGTTCATTCTTTGACTGTGAACAAGAACCCAGATTCCCGTAACATCTTTCTGGCATCAGTACTTGGGACTCATAACTGATGGCTGTACCTATAACTGAGCAGGACCCTATGGGGCCTTCCTAGGACAGACCTCTCCCCTATGTGCTTTAGCTCTTTTCTGAAGTACCGAGATAATGATACCTGATGCACATTTCCTTTGCTGTTTTACAGATGCTTACACCCCCACCAAATGGAGGAAATTTAACCATTTGATGACCATGAGCATGTAGCACCCAGGCCTACCAGAGCCTGAGGATTGATAGTGTTAACCTTTGTGACACTGCCCTGTTATTGTTACCAAATTAAGTCCTATGATCCTGTTCCTAAGGATGCTGCCTTTGTGGGGGAGGGCTCGAGTAGGCTGTAGACTGAAAAAAAAAAAAAAAAAAAAGAAAGAATAACCTAAAAGTTGAGAATTATGTTTTATTTGGTGGCCTTCCTGAGGACTTTAAGCCCGGGAGACAGCCCCTCAGATAGCTCTGATGGACTGCTCTGAAGAGGTGAAGGAAGAGCCAGGATATGTGGGAATTTTGCATCAAAAACCAGGCAGCAGAATATAAAAAGATTACTATTTAAGTAAAGGAAACCAGGCATCTCAAGTTCATGAATGCAGTGCTTTTCTATGTATAGGAAGACGTAAGAGTCTGGGCTCATTGAAATCATTCCTTTGCTGTGCATCTTAGCTGTCTAGGGCCAGTATCCTGTTCTTTCCCATCCTGAGTGTCCTGAGGGTGAGTCTCACCCTGAGTTCCCTCAGGGCTCACAGTGGGTATCGGCAGCTGTAGTGGCTTGACGGCTGCAACATCCTTTATTTACTGGTAGGGCAGGGAACATTTTCATCCACAAGGGGAATAAGAAAACCAAAACTGAAGCTGAGATTGACACAGCACAAACTCTATTTTGTGGCCAAGGAATGGAGAATTGGGAGCTAAATTCATAGATCAACTTCACACCCACCTGGGCAGAGTGATTTAATTTTAATGAGTAAAGACAAAGGGAGGAGGAGTGAGGCTGAGGTAGGAGGTAGAGGGGCCCCAGGGCTGAGAACAGCTGGGACTTGTTAGGCTGAGTAAATCGGACCTTCACTTTGGCACTTCAAGGAGAAAGTTAATGGCAGGTGCTCTGCTGGAGTAGAAAGATAGGGTAACCACTTCAGTCACTTCTGGGGTCAAGGAGACCTTCCCAATTACACACGTGCAGGAAGACTTCTAGGGGTCAAAAAGGGAGGGGGCGCTAGGCCATAAGTTCTGACACCGTCCCAGAACCCTTTGCTCTAGAATCCATTTTTGCCAAAAGGTAAGCATACATATTGGGGAGGGCCCTGGTCCGGTCAGGTGTAAGAAATAAAACAAGATAATTAGTCAAAGGAGAACAAAGACCCTGAAGAACTGTCCTATGTAAGCAATTTAAATCACCTCTCTGGTGCACTTCTCATTGAGGAGGACGCCCGCACCTGCACCCCCTTTAGGGTATGTATTACTTCTTTGCTTCTGCCATAGATAGACTACTTCTCTGTGCTCTCCCACATGTTGTACTATGTTTCTAATAATAAAAGTTCTGCCTGCTTTCACAGTCTTTGCCTCCTTGAAACATTTTTGCTTTCAACAGGGGGTAAAAATCGGCAATTTTGCTTTCAGCCTCTAGATAATCTAATGGCTAGGACTCCTGGTTTTCATCCAGGTTGCCCAGGTTCAATTCCTGAGCAGAGAATTAAGATCTTTGCTTTGTCTCTCCGAGATCAAAGCTAATGATGGAGAAGCATAGGCATTTATTTATGGGGAAGGGACAGGGCTTTTTAGAGGGAGTGGGATGCTACTCCCTTTCATCCTTTTTTGATCCTTTAAGGTCTAGTCCTGACAGTAGTAGGCTTCTTATTTAATATGCTAATGTAGTAACTTCAGCCTGTACTGAGACTCAGGGTCTGTTGGAATTCAGATTCATTGTCATCTTGGCTCCAGCTGGTTCCATCTGGGGTTTTTTGCTTTAGCTTCCTTTCTTATCTCTGGACCCTTTAACTTAAAGATTTATATTAACTCCTGGTAAAGGTAGGGGAGTTGGAGGGTTTTAAGCAAGGAAAATTCCACTAAAGGTAGAGGTCAGAGGGTTTTGAGGAAACACTTAAAGCAGCTCTGGTGACATTACCTCACCATCAACCAATCAGCTTGAGCTAATCACATACCCTGGAAAGCCCCTCCCTCACCTTGCCCTTAAAAATGCTTTGCTGAAACCTATGGGGAGCGTGGGTATTTTGAGCACTAGCTGCCTTGGACTCCTTGCCCAGTGCCCTGCAATAAATGCTGCAGTTTCCTTCACTGCAACATACTGTCAGTAGATTGGCTTTACTGTGCTCAAGTGAGCCGACCAGTTTGGTTCAGTAACAATAATGGGATCTTTCCAAGGGTACAATTGAGAATAGCCTGGTGTGGTGCTGGGAATTCAATGATGAGTGGCCCCATGAAAATTCTGAAGGACAATGAATGTGAGCTATATAATCACCCACCAAAATAATTTAACTGTCAGAGCCTGGGATGCAGAGGTGGTTGCCTTTGCGTAGCTCCTGGAAGTGGCCACTTAGATACCTGAGGTGAGTAGGCAGAGTAGGCTCCAAGTCATGAAGGCTCCAAGGTGGAAGGGTTCTACCCTGAAAACCAGAAAATAAGTACTGGTATACATAAAATATGTGCTGTTGGTGGGGGTGAAATGGTCCAGCCACTATGGGAAACAGTATGGCAGTTCCTCAAGAAATTACAAATAAAATTGCCGTATGACCTGGCAATCCCAGTCTTGGGTATATATCCAAAAGAATTAAAATCAAAATCTCAGGAGTTCTCATCGTGGCTCAGCAGAAACAAATCTGACTAGCATCCATGAGGATGCCTGTTTGATCCCAGGCCTTGCTCAGTGGGTTAAGGATCTGGCACTGCAGTGAGCTGTGGTATAGGCCAGTGGCTACAGCTCTGATTCGAGCCCTAGCCTGGGAGCCTCCATATGCCACAGGTGCAGCCCTGAAAAGACCAAAAAAAAAAAGCAAAAAACAAACAAACAAAAAAAACCAAAACAAACTAACAAAAACCTCAAAGAGATACTTGCAAAGCTGTAGTCATAGCAGCATTGTTTGTAATAGTCAGGAGGCAAAAGCAACCTAAATCTCAATCAATAGATGAGTAGTTTTTTTTTTTTTAATATGATACATACATACGGTGCAGATATCCTAATGGTTATGAGGTGATAGTTCATTGTGATTTGCATTTCCCTTAATTATTGGCTGTGTTAGCCATCTTTACAGATGCTTGTTGTCTGTTTGTATGTCGTCTTCTTTGGCTTTATAAGCAGGGCTAGGGCTGGAGGGACTGGTGAGAGGTTTTGATAACCAGTGAATCAACCTAAAAGTGTGTGATGGTGATTCTCTGGGCCCATGACCCTTGGACTTTTGCCCTTTGAAGTAGAAACCAGAGGTTAGGAATACTTACCCCAAAGGGAGTTTGCACAAAAAATATTATCTGCCATTTCAGTAGACAAAGGACCTTGCAGCCATAAAGCCATCAGTCACTGCAGGTGACCCAACGATGCACCCTGAGGGGATATCAGGATGGAGGAAAACAGAATACTGGACCTAGATAAGATGCACATCCTAGGGATAATTTCAGTAAGATTTGCCTCTTCCCATACATCAAAAAGCACTAAGATAATTAATTTGAAATATCTGCTCTTGTGATTAGCAGTAATATTTGATGTTTACCTGTGTGTTTTTTGTTTTTTGGGGGGCAAAAACTCCTATATATCCTGGCTCCTCCCTTACCTCTTTGGAGCGGCTGAACGGCGGTATCCCAAGCTTAGATCTTCAGTAAGTCCACCCAATAAAACATAATTCTTGACTTTTAGGTTGTGCATTTTTTTTCAGTCAACAGGAGGGACCTAGGTGCCCGCTGACTGAATGAAAGATGAAACTATAGGTTCCATTTTTTTATAAACTATACTTAATATAGATGGTTAATTAGTTCACACTTACCTTCTCTTCTCCCCTATGTGTGTCCCTTTCTTAGCATTTTATTCCTCCCATTTGAATTCGGGCTTCCATGGTGTAGCTGCAGAAGCTACCCCAAGGCTCATGGAACAAAACCAAATTGGAATATACCTGTCCAGGCCACCCTTGCTCACACTGTTGACCTTCACCCACAGCCTCAGAATTTGATTATGTGTCATGGGGGGAGAACAGTGTGTTTCCTAGGGGGTGGCAGTGGCCTTCCTCTCCGATCAGCAGCACTCAAATAAACATGGTAAGAATTAGCCGGAGATCCACCTCTCCATGAGATCCTGTGATCACAGTCCTTAAGTTTTTACGCCTCTTGATTGATGATCATCGAGTCATAAAGATAAGGTTGTCATAAAGAGTGGGTTGTCACATCCATGTGAGAGTGCCTTATTATCACCATTGAAAATGAAAAATGTGGGATTCAGGGAGAGAGAACAGCCTTGCTTTGGGCAAGTTCTGCGCTACAGTGTACTCCTTATTTGAAGTCCAAATTGGTTCTTTTTTGTGATAGAATGGATAACAGGACTCTTGACTGCCATAAATGTTTCTCCTCTTCCCAGTAGGCTATTTGAGGACTCCAAGCACGTAATGATGTCACCAAACCAAACTTGGGTCTGCTCACCTTTATATAGAAAGCCAATCTACTGATACCCGGTTATGGTGAATAGAATGCAGCATTTATTATAAAAGCAGGTGATGCTCTAAAACTCCAAACACCCCGAAGGGTTTTAGCAAAGCATTTTTAAGGCCAGGTGAGGGAGGGGTGTCTCAAGGTCTGTGACCCTCTTGTGCCTCGTTCCCTGATTGGTTGATAGCGATCAATCCTTAGACTCCAGAAGGCCTGGGGGTCAAGGACCTCCTGATCATTAAGTAGTTAATTTCTTCCATTTGGTGATGGTTTTAGCATCTGAAAAACTCAGGAATTGTGCATCAGATACTATTATCTAGATAGGAACCTCAGAGAGGAGCTAGGGGAAGGATATAGGGGAGGGATCTGTCCTGAGAAGGCCCCTTGGGTCCTGCTTGGGTATAATAATGCATCTTGATTCTGGTGTAGCCTCGGGAGGAAGAACCCTACAGAATGATCCTGGATCCCTGGGCATTCTCAAAGGCCAAATGGTCAACATAAACACCAGATGATTCAGATTGGGCACAAATGCAAGTAAAAGTGCTAGGGATTTACCTCTACCTGTGGTCCAGAGGTCATGGACTCTGAGTCATGAGAATCACCATCATACACTTCTAGGTTGATTCAAAACCTCTGATCCAGGAGTTCCCGTCGTGGCGCAGTGGTTAACGAATCCGACTAGGAACCATGAGGTTGCGGGTTCGGTCCCTGCCCTTGCTCAGTGGGTTAACGATCCGGTGTTGCCGTGAGCTGTGGTGTAGGTTGCAGATGCGGCTCGGATCCTGCGTTGCTGTGGCTCTGGCGTAGGCCGGTGGCTACAGCTCCCATTAGACCCCTAGCCTGGAAATCTCCATATGCCGCGGGAGCGGCCCAAAGAAATAGCAAAAAGACAAAAAAACAAAAACAAAAACAAAAAAATCTCTGATCCAGGAGTTCCCACTGTGGCCCACTGGGTTAAGAATCCAATTGCAGTGGCTCAGGTTGCACGGAGGTGAGAGTTCACTAGCCCAGTGCAGTGGGTTAAAGGATCTGGCCGTAGCTGTGTCATAGGTCTCAGCTGCAGCTGCAGCTCGGATTCGATACCTGGCCCAGGAACTTCCATATGCTGTAGGTGTGGTGGGGTCAGGGGGTGGGGGGCAAAAACAAACAAACAAACCCATCTCTGATCCAGTTCTGAGTGTAAAGTCACTTGCCTTTCTTACATGGGCCACCACAGTCCTAATATGAAGCGCATTTCTGGTTACCTCTTACAGAGAAACATGCAGCTTTAGAAATCATGAAATGCATAATTAACTCCACTTTTGTGGTAAGGGCCCTCCCGGAACAAAGGGAAGGCAACATGGCATAACCAGCATCTGTGTGCACATGCAAAACTCTGTGGCAGCAAGACATAATCAGTATCCATGTACAACTTTGTAACATAGACCATTCAACCAGAATTTGCAGAATGTATGTTATAAGGGGGACAAAGGGACCAAAATGTAAAAGGGAAAATAACAGAGGGTATATAAGATAGCGCCCCACTGCATATGGGGCTCAGCCTTTGGATGTGAATCTGCTGAGCCAGTGCCGGCATGAATAAATGCTGCTTTCTGCCAAAAAGCCTCGTTATCCCATCCTTCTGTATGAGAATCCTGCAACACCCAACAGATACAGTTCCTTGGTCAGGAATCTTATCTGTTTCATGAGGGACCCTCATCCCCAGGTCCTTCTGAATCTTTCCTGGCCCTTTCATCTCTGTCCATCTCCTCTGTGTCCACTTCATCTCTCTCTAACCCTCATTCAACCTGGTCTAGTCTTAAAGACCCTGTCTTTTTACTCAGTGAACCCTCCACTCTCTACCTCTGATTTTTTGGCCTCTCAGAACTCATTTCACACTTTTTCTCATTTCACATTCTATTTAAGCCAACACTGATTACTGGAAGACCAGGTTCTCAAAGCCTGAATCCAGAGGAGGGGTTTAAAAGTCTTTACTGTCAGAATCATGACCCACCTGTCTGAGATGATCATTAACCCAGAGTTTATGTAAAGACAGCGCCATCCCTGGGTCTGCGCCACCTAGAGCCCTAGCACCGTGACTGATTCCGCGGCCACCTGCCATGTCAGAAAGCATCGGAAATGCAACCAACATCTCTGTCATCATCATCTCTTTCATGATGGTAATGGTTGTCGGACTGTGGTTATGTGGGTTTTCTTTTTTCTTCTTTCTTTTTTGTCTTTTTAGGGCTGCACCCATGGCAGATGGAAGTTCCCAGGCTAGGGGTCAAATCGGAGATATAGCCACTGGCCTACACCACAGCTACAGCAACGCCAGATCCAAGCTGTGTCTGCGACCTACACCACAGCTCATTGCAACGCTGGATCCTTAATCTACTGAGCAAGGCCAGGCATCGAACCTGCGTCCTTATGGATACTAGTCAGGTTCGTTTCCACTGAGCCACAACAGGAACTCCTTGTACTTGGGTGGGCAAATGGCTTGGGGGAAAGCATCTTAGGGAGGGAGAAGTGTGTCATGACAAATCTGAGAAAACGTGACAACTTTCACAAAATTAATTCTTTTTGTCAGAATCGTTTTCTTGACACAGATAATGCTTATGTCAGTTTAACTTATTCCCCTAACAACCTTATCGGGTGCACAAAGCCAGCAGGGAACTTCAGGCTCACTCTGCTTGGTACCTCCAGCACCTGGCATGAATGAATAAAGACTTGAGTTTTATTATTTCATGTCTTTTACAGTTCCTTTGTCATTTATTAAGACTTTCTGTCTTAGTGAGTTGGACACTTAATCCATTTATATTTATTTCTTTTTTGTAACATGTTTGGGTCTATAAATTTTCTACACACAGCTTTGTCTATACCTCACATAATTCAAGTAAATTACAATAAAGAGAGCAATTAGGACAGAATTGAGGAATATGATTTCTCAAGGTCCTTCCAGCTCCTATTTTCAAAAAATGAAACTATGATTTTTGAAGTCTTTTTTTTAAAAAAATTATTTTTTTGTTTTGTTTTTTGGCTGCCCTGTGGCATATGGAGATCCCAGACCAGGGATCAGATCCAAGCCACAGTTGTGACCTATGCAGTTGTGGCATCACTGGATCCTTTAACCCACTATATCAGGCCAGGGATCACCACTGCGGAGACACTGCTGATCACACTGTGCCACAGCCGGAACTCCTGAAGTCTTTTTTTTTTTTTGTCTTTTGTCTTTTTAGGGTGTTGCCTGTGGCACATGGAAGTTTCCAGCTAGGGGTCAAATCAGAGCTACAGCTACCAGCCTAAGCCACAGCCACAGCAACGCCAGATTTGAGCCGTATCTGTGGCCTACACCACAGCTCACAGCAACACTAGATCCTTAACCCACCGAGCAAGGCCAGGGATCGAAACTCATGGATATTAGTCAGGTTCATTAACCCCTGAGCCATGACGGGAACTCCATTTTTTAAAAAAGATGCCATATCATAGTTTCTAGGAAAACATTACTCTCTGCAGGAAGAATGAAAAAGTTTTCTCTGTCAGCATCCTGACCAGAGCACCCAGAACATTGTGTGCACCTCCTGTGGTTTGACCCTCACATATTTTTGCCTTCTGCCTAGGTGATGCTGAGGACCAACCAGGACACTGTTGGAGGCTTCTTCCCAGCTGGTCAAGATGTGGCCTGGTGGCTGGCGAGTGGGTGAGAGTTTCCTGGAAATATATTTCCTCTGTGTGTGTCTCAGTGAATAAAGGAAATGCCGAGAATGATGACAAGTTCTGATGTGCAATGGGATTTGATGTTTGGCTTCCTCCCGGCGTCTTGTTGCATCAGGGGAACCCGTACCATGGCAACACTTGGTTGGGTATGCAGTGGTGCTCAGTCAGTGCTTCATTAACAGAAGGGAAATGGAGATGGGGTAATGATCTGGCCATTGGGATTAAAGTAGATAAGCATGATCAATAGCAAACTTGAAGTGGATTTTTATTGAGGTGTCTAATCAGATACTGCCTTCCTAGTGCTGTATTTGAGAAATAGTCAAGGATCATTCAGCCCCATAACCACAAATGAGCTCAGCCCCGCTCCCAGCCCCAAATGACTGACTAGGAAATGTGACCTTGTAGATGGCTGGAAAGCAAGTAGAGAGCAGTGCTTTGAGGAACGGCCACTGCCCGAGTCCCAGACTCCAGTTATGATCATTAGAACTGGTGCTCATCTGTGCCTACTCAAGATATCTCTCTTGATCTTTGAGATTTAAGACTAGTAGGCAATGTGATGGAAAGAGAGATGGAGGAGAAGAGGGTCCCATGACCAGGAGGATGGAGCAGGACTCCTTCCTACCTAGAACTGGGTTCCTTGAGGATAATTAAAGGTGCAAGGGCTAATGGATGTTTAGCAGTTCTTCCCCTCCCCCCGCCACCTTAGTTATAGTAAAATACATATAATGCAAAAATTCCCATTTTAATAATTTTAAGAGAACAATCTATGGTATTAATTTTATTCACAATATTGTACAACATCATTGAGTTCTATTTCCAAAATCCTTTCATCAGCCCAAATAGAAATTGTCCCTTCATTAAGCAAAGACTCCTCATTCCTCTCTCCCCACACACTCTGGTAAATTGTAATCTACTTTATATCTCTATGAATTTGCCTATTCTAGAAAATTTTATATAAGTGGAACCCTACGGTGTTTCCTTTTGTGTCTGGTTTATTTCACTTAGCATAACATTTTTGAAGTTCATCATGTGGTAGCATGTATCAGAATTTCATTCTTTTTCTTTAAGCTGAATGATATACATTGTATTATGCACATTTTATTTAGACATTCATCTAGGAATTGGATTGTCTACCTTTTCGCTATTTCGAGTAAAGCTGCTATGAACATTGGAATACACATGTTTGTTTGAGTCCCTGATTTCAGTTCTTTGGGGTGTATATCTAGGCATGGAAGTGCTGGATAATATGTTAATTCTATAGTTGACTTTTGAGAAATCACCAAACTATTTCCACAGCACCTGCCCCAGCGCCTGCTCCATTTCAAATTCCCAGCAGCAACATAGAAGAGTTCCAATTTCTCCACATCTTAACACTTATTTTCCTACTATTATTATTATAATACCATGTAGTAAGTGTGAGAAGTGGTGTATCATTGTGGTTTTGATTTGCATTTTCTTAGTAACTACTGATGCCACTGAATTGACCACTTTATTTTATTTTATTGCCTTTTAAGGCCACACCTGCGGCTTATGGAAGTTACCAAGCTCAGGGTCAAATCGGAGCTCTAGGTGCCGGCCTATGCCACAGCAACCGGGGATCCAAGCCTCATCTGCGACCTACACCACAGCTCACAGCATGGATGGATCCCTGACCCACTGAGCGAGGCCAGGGATCAAACCTGCATCCTTATGGATATTAGTTGGATTCGTTTCTGCTGCACCACAATGGGAACTCCCTGAATTGAACACTTTAAAATGGTTAGAATATTGAATGTTATGTGAATTTTACCACAGTAAATTTTATTTTATTTTTATTTATTTATTTATTTTTTGTCATTTCTTGGGCCGCTCCCGCGGCATATGGAGATTCCCAGGCTAGGGGTCTAATGGGAGCTGTAGCCGCCAGCCTACACCAGGGCCACAGCAACGCGGGATCCGAGCCGCGTCTGCAACCTACACCACAGCTCACTGCAACGCCGGATCGTTAACCCACTGAGCAAGGGCAGGGACCGAACCCGCAACCTCATGGTTCCTAGTCGGATTCGTTAACCACTGTGCCATGACGGGAACTCCTACCACAGTAAATTTTAAAGGCTTGCTCATGGATAGAATGTGGGATAAGAGGAAGCTAAGATTCTATTGCATTTTTTAAGGGAGTTACGGACTGGAGGAGCCTTAAGCACTCACTGTGTTACAGTCCCTACTTCATTCTCTTCTTTGTCTAAGCATGCTCATTCTCACCCCAGGGCCTTTGCACCTGCTCTTCCATGTGCTGGGAATGATTTAGATCTCTATTTATTGACATAGAGAGATGTTCACGTTTTAAGTGAAAAAGCAGGGTTTTCTTTTCCATTCATGTTCATGGAAACATTACATAGAATAACTATCAGCAAGATGTTTTCAAGATGATATAGTATCACAATAAAGTGAGATATTATACAATAATAATAATAATAATATTTACAGTAGTAGTAGTGGTAGTAATAGTACAGTTATCTTTAGTAGCTAGCCTTTTTTTCCCTAGGTGTGTGTTAAGCACTTTACATTCACTACTTCATTTAAGTCTCATGTCATTCCAATGAGGTGATCATATTATACCCACTTGAAAGACGAGAAAACTGAGGCTAGGAGCGCGTCACCATCTCCCACCTCTTCCGAGCCTGGCAACAGCAAACACTGAATAAACGGTGCTGTCTTTCCCAGCCCCTTAGAAGGCTAGTGGGCATGGTGCATGGGTGGTCCCTCAGGGAGGCGGACCTAGCGCGGGAGGCACGGGAGAAGAGGATGTGTGTCCGGCGGGGAGGAGCCTCCCTCACGGACCTAAGCCGCCAGCGCGGCTCTTCGGAGGGTGGGGCGGCTTTGGCGGGGCTGACGTAGGGCGCCTAGGCCGTCACTCGGCGCTTGCCCCGCCCAGCCGCGGCTGCTGCAGCTGAGCCCGCCTCGAGCGCCCGGGAGTCGCTGCTGCCGCCGCCGCCGCCGCCGCCTCCCCCGCCCCCCCCTCCTCCCCGGGACTCGGATCGCGCGCGCAGTCATGGCTTCGGGGCCGGCGGGTAAGGGGGCGCGGGGCGGGAGGGCTGCAAGAGAGCCGCCCCAGACCCCCGGCCTCCAGCACCCGGCTGACCGGCCACTCTCTTGTGTCGCCCCACAGAGGCGGAGACCCGACAGAGGCTGCTGCGCACTGTCAAGAAGGAGGTAGGTGCTGGGTGGGGGGCTTGACCCAAGGCGGGGGGCCGACGCACTCACCTGGGAAAGCATCTCCAATGGAGAGGTGGCCACCTTGGTGGTAGGGCTCACCTGGGTGGGTGCTTACTTCCTGCAGGCTGGAGGCAGGTGAGTATGGGGATGGGAGCCTGGGAGGGGGATCTGGATGTTTTTATGCTGTGTACACGGGCTTCTGCAGCGTGAGGGCCTTCCAGGTGAGGGGCACAGCTGAATGTGTCTGGGTAGGACCCCCTTTTGCAGCAGAGTATGTGAGTGGGTCTCACCAGGGTGAGAAAAGCATCTGGAGGCCTGGATGGGGCAGCGGGAGGACCAGACTTTAGGAGAGGGGAAAAATTCACTTTGGGAAAATAAGGCCTCCCACTCACCCTTCCCCTAAATTCTCAGCCCTTGGGGCCACCCCCAGAGAGGGAGAGTCCCCAGGTCCGTGGGTTACTCCATTTGTGGGCATCTTCCCATGCTCTCCTGGCAGGCAGGGTCCCCTGAACCCCCATCTCACGCCCCCAGGAGGGTGATATTCATTCGGGGTTCAGCTGCCCCTCAGTGCCTTCATTCTCCCTGGGATTAGATGGGAGCCCAGTCTAGCCTTCAGAGTTAATATCACGATTTCCCACAGAGCGGGAGAATCTATAGTGACGGGTGCCTGGGGAAGCATTTAGATGCTTGGACTGTGTGTGTGTTTGTGTGTGTATATACATGTACACATGCACATGCCTGTGTGGGTGAGGACACGTAGCTGTAAGTGCGTGTACCTGAGAATGCCTGTGCATCTGCCTAGAGATATCGAAATATATCTCTGTATGTACATGTATCTGTGTTTTTATCTGTTTTTGTGTTTATGATGTGTATCTGTGTGATGCAGGAACTGTGAATGAATAAGGCTGTGACTATGTGTGTGTATGTGCGCATGTGTGTATATCTCTGAGTATGTGACATGGGATGTGTGAGTCCCTCTGTGAAACAGTGAGGCCATGACTGTGTGTGTCTGCATGTGTGCATCATCCTCCTGTCACCCTGCTTACCCTGTATCTTTCCACCTTGGACCCCATCACTATTGACCCTGTATCAGCTCTGCATCCTGAGTGCTCAGTTCTGGACCAGAATGGCCGCAGACCTTGGGGGCTGGCCTGATCTTGTGCCTCTGTGTATGTCGGGGATGTCAGCATCTGGCAACAGTGCTGACCACCAAGAAGCCCCTCCCTGCATGGTGGCAGATAGCTACCCAGGGCAGCCTCAAGGCTGACACCTGTTGCTGCCCCTCCCCCTCAGGCAGAATGGGTGTGGGGGGGGGGCACTTCCTATTGTTATTTAAACAGCTCCAGGCAGGTTGCACATTCTAGCATTTCTGATTAAGGAGACATACAGAATACATGGAATCTCTCAGAAAGGCCCAGAATTTTTCAGCTCTGGCCTCGTAGAGACCCCTGTGGGGACCTGAAGAAAGATCTGTGTAGACCTTTTTTCTGTCAAAACCCACTGACTACAGTTTTCTGATGACTCTTTCAGGAGAGGGTATGTATAGACCCTCCAACCCCCAAAAAACCTTCAGGTTAAAAGCTTGCAGTCTTTTTATTCATTGTTTAATCAAACCTGTAATATCTGCTCCCCAAATGTTTTCACCTGGAATGGCTGTTTTGAGGAAATGGTTGGCTGATTCAGCTGTTGGGAGGCTACAGGCAGAAGAGCATGTGAGCCAGGCACCCTAGAGGGAGTGCTTCCTGGCTCTGGGCAGGGCTCTGGCTGGGTCCTGGTCCCAGCTCTGACATCCGCTCCCTTCATGCCCTGGACAAGTTCCTTCCCCTCTCAGGAACTCGGTTTCCATATCCGGAGGAGGAAGCATTGGTCCAGTGTCCTGGGAGGTCCTGTCTGTGACAGTCTAGTTTGGATTATTGGCCCAGCTATGGAACTGTATCCAGTCTCCTGGGAGCAACTGGGTTAGGGTCTGGGATGAACTTTCTGCCTGGCTCAAGGTGGAGGCCATCTCCTGGTCTCTTGGCATCCTGCTTGGTGCCTGAGGGTGGGGAAGGGAAGAACCTTGCAAGTTTGGGCAAAGAGCCTCAAGTGCCCATTTACCTCGACCTGCAACCAGAAGACAGGACTTACCATGCAAATTGATGGCTGTTTCTGAATTTTGCATTGCTTGGGGCACATTGTTTTAGTAGTTAGTGCTTCCAATTATCGGAGAATATGCTGTGCCATGTCCTGTGTGCACAGTAATTTTATGAGGTGAGGTTGTCTTCGTTTTAGAGGCAAGGAAACTGAGGCTCAGAGAGGAGGAATGAGTTCCTCAATAGCACACAACTCAGTAGAGACTTACCCTCTAGGCCTGTCTGACATCAGAGCCAGGCTCATACCCCCTGAATCACAAGCATGCCAATCCACATCTGCACACCACCACAGTCTCAGCATGTGTGGGTGGTATAATTTCCATTGTATAGGTGAAAAAACTGGCTTGGAGAAAGTAAATGATGTTTCAAGGGCACAGAACCAGTGAAGGAGAATAGTCTTCTTTCTGTGAGCCTCTTGTTCAGTGTGCCCCCCACCCCCACCCGGGCATGGTCACAAATCCATGCCCCCTCAAAGCAGACCTCCTCTCTCCTTCCCTTCCTCTGCCCACCTTTTTGGGGAGCATCTCCAGTGCAGGGGTTAGGAGAGCTCTGTGCCTGAAGAAAGCTGGCAGTCAAGTCAGGTGTTCCTTCTCTTCACCCTCTGGGTTCAGAGCCACATCCCTAGCTATCAGAGCCTCACCCAGAGGCACCTCCCTTCCTTCTTTCTGGAAGGGATGGCTTAACAATTGGTCTCTGTAGATTAGCCAGGCAAGTCTGCAAGCTTTGCCTGAGCCACTGAAGCCACGAAGGCCAGCAGAGGTTGTGGGACTGGAAGGGCCATCCCTTGGGGAGCCATTATGAGCTAGCTCCCTGTAGCGGGTCAGGAAGGAGCTTTGGGCTCAGCCAGAGCTGGGTTCAAATCCCAGTGCACTTATTTATTGTGGAGCATCTGTGTGTTAGGCTCTTTGGATACCACAGTGAACAAGATCAGCCCTGCCCTCTGGGTGCTAACATTCCAGTGGCCGGACCCTGACAGACATCCCGAGTGTAATTAAAGGCCTAATTGCAGGCTGCGAACTGAGGTCTGAAGGAGAGGGACGTGGCATCACAAGGACATAGAAAAGGGAGATGTAACTGAATGCAGGTGGCTCAGGAGGGCTTCCTGGAGGAAGTGACATTTAAGAAGATGTGTGGAGGATAAGTAGGCTTTTTAGATGCAGGTATGAGGTAGGTAGAGACAGAAGAAAACCGCACTGGTGGAGGGAACTGCATATGCAAAGACTTTGTAGCTGGAGGGGGCACCATGAATTTGAGGAATGAGAGGACTCAGAAATGGCTGGAAAACAGACAGAGAATGGTTCCATATGCAGAAGGGGGCAGAACAGGTGGTCCTATCCTAAAAGTAAGAGGAAAGGAGTGGGGAGGACATGAGGAATATGGAAAGAAGAGGGTGAAGCTGAAACTGATTGTCAATTGCACAATCTTGGACAAGCATCTGTCTTTACCTTCACAAGTGGCTGGGTTTCAGTTTATTCATAATGAGGGTGAAAATTACTCACCTGTCAGGATAAGCCATGTGAAAACACCCACCACCTTAGCCTAAGTTTCTCCAGGGCAGGAATCTTATTTTTGTCTCTCTCCCCAGTGCCACCCAGGGAAAGCTGGGGACAGTGTGGCCTCAGTATAATTGCATCCAGTTAAATCCAAATGACTCTATCTTGGCTTCCTTCACCCTTTCCTCCTTTTCCCTCCCTGCCTCCACCCCATAATTTTGTTTTGGTTCCCAGAGCAGCGGGGACTGGCTTCTCGTTGCCATGACGACTGCCTTTAAAGGAGCCAGCCATGTGACTGAGTTGATAACAGAAGCAAAGTGACTAACTGCCTTGTTTTCCTGCCTGGGGTTGGGCCTGGGAGGCCTCTTAATTGGGGGAGGAAGGCAGGGGGCTTGTGGGTGGGAATAGAGACCCCAGGAAGGAGGCAGGGGATGCAGTGGGTGCTGGAGAGGAACTGCGTTTAGCTCTCACACCAGAGCTGGTGTGAGGGCTGTCCTGGGGACCCTCCGTCACAGCAACTGAGCTGGGCTTGTCTGGGGAGCAAGCCTCCCCCACCTCTGCCCTCCCCCACAGTGGAAGACCTAGACAGGGGATGTGGATGGCTTGTGCTGAGAAAGTTGGAGGAAACAGAGGGAGACAGCTGATGTCACTACTGGCCTCCATGGTGTTGTCACTCTAACCCAGTGGCTCTTAATAAAGGAGGGGAAACAATTTTGCCTCCCAGGTGGGATTGCCAGATAACATACAGGTCACACAGTAGAATTCAAATTTCATATAAACAGTGAATAATTGTAAGTATATATTGCAAAATCTGGCAACTCTACCCCAGGGGACATTTGGCAACGTCTGGAGACATTTTTTGTTTGTTTGTTTGCTTTTTTGGGCCCCACCCGCAACATATGGAAGTTCCCAGGCTAGGGGTTGAATCAGAGCTACAGCCCGTTGGCCTACGCCATAGCCACAGCAATGCAGGATCCAAGCCACATCTGTGACCTATACCACAGCTCACAGCACGCCAGATCCTTAACTCACTGAGCAAGGCTAGGGATCAAATCCGCATTTTCATGGGTACCATTCTGGTTCGTTAACTCCTGAGCCACAAAGGGAACTCCTCGAGACTTTTTGGTTGTCATAGCTGGTGGTGCTGCTAGCATCTAGTGGGAAGGGACCAGGGATGCTGCCCAGAGTCCTTCAGAGCACAGGACAGCCCCCACCACAAGCAAGGATCGCACACAGAATAGCACTGCTGCACTGCATGTTCCCCAAATGCTGCCTCCTTCACCTCATGATAGCCCCGTTTCTGCACACCCCTGATTCACTGAGGGCAGAGGTACAGAGCTGCAAGCTTCAGCAGAGTTTCTGGAAGCAGACTTGGGGTCAGATATGTGTAGGGGAAGGAGACAAGGCAGGCAACAGCCATTAGTCCCAGCTGGTGCAGGGCTGTGGAGGCCAGACTGCAGCCCTTGCTCCATCAGATGGTGGAGCGCTCTAGAACATTTCGAAGCAGGGGAGGGTCTTGCTTGGAGTTGGAGTTCAGGAAGTTTCAGCTGACTGCAGGGGCCAGGATGGACCCTTTTTGACAGTTTTTTTAGAGGAAAACATCCTTCCTTCTTTCCTTCCTTCCACAGATATTTATTGAGCATCTACTAGGTGTTAGGCACTGTTTTAGGAACTTCAGATTGAGAAGTGAGCAAAGCAGCACCCTGCTCACGTGCTCTTGTGAAGCCTGTAGTGTAGTTGGGGGATAGATGGATAAATAATAAACATGTATTAGAAGCGACAGGTGCTGTAAAGAAATAAAGCTGGAAAGGTGGTGGAGAGGGTAGGAAGGGCCCTCCAGAGCGGATGCTCAGGGATCACCTCTCTGACAAGGTGATGTTGAACAGAGGGTCCCGCCTGGCAGACATCTGCAGAAAGGGTGTTCCTGACAGAGGGAACAGCATATGCAAAGGCCTTGAGTGGGAAGCTGGTTATCGAGGAGGCCAGTGATGTTGGAGCAGAGGGAAGAGGAGACGAGGTTATAGAAAGAGCAGGAGGCTGATGATGCAGGGCCTATGCCCCCCCCCCTTGGCCTTTACTCTGAGTGAAATCGGGAATGGGGCGGGGGAGGGACAGAAATGCATTCACCTCTGTTGTGGATGCAGGGCGGGCAGTGCATGAAGGGGACAAATGAGGATACGAAGTCCTTAGGCAAGGGCTAAAACTCCTGTCTTGTTCCTTCTGAGCTTTCCATTCTTGGGCTGGAAATCACAGCCCCACATTCCCCTGCTGGGCCAAGTAGAGGTTCCAAAAATGTGTGCTGATCGAATGAACGGAAGCAGGACTACTGGGTGGGATATTTTTGGGCCCTCTGATGCTCACAGGGTTGACTCAAATCAGTTTGTGTGTGTCGTGTTTTAGGGCTTAAGATGGCAGGAATTCTCATGAATAATGCAGCCATATCCGCCCGCACACAATCCATTTTGATGCTTTTTTCAGATCTCTGGCGACAGGACTTCCAGGAGCTTTTGATAGTGATGGGCTCGGGTTTGATGTGAGGCGGGTGGCGGGAGGGACCTGGCTTTCTTTGCTTAGCTTTGTCCTGTGCAGTCTGCTGGATCCCCCCTTGCAGTAACCTTCTGAGGGTCCCTGGGAGAGGGTGGTAGCATTTGCTGCTGGTTGGCAGGTGGGGCAGGGCATTTCTGTCACCCCACTGGGCCCACAGTTGTTGGCTGAAGACCCCAGGATAGGAAGTGAGGATACTCGAGTCCCTGTCCCAACACTGCCCCTAACAACCTGTGGCCTCCTGGCTGGGGGTCCTTTCTCCTGTCTTGTTCTCCTGCTTTCTAAGTGGACAAGGATTCTAAGAACCTCAAACCATCTCACTTGGCTGGCATCACTTTCCCAAAGCCAAGGCTTCCCCCGTATTTTCTCTGCTCTGACTTTGCCAAGTCTGTATTTGAGACTTATTAAAACTCAGCTGATAAGCCTTTTGAGGAGCCTTCACACAAGGAAAACAAAGTCTCAATGAAAGCCATTAGAATGGGATAGGGTTTTTTTTTTTTTTTTTTTTTAAACAACGTTTCTTGGGCATTTTATTTGGCTGACCTCATTTAATTATCTCAGTCCCCCACAAGTGGATACAACGTTCTCCATTGCAGAGAAGGATACTGAGGCACAGAGTTGGCAGATAACTCGCTTATGGTCACGGAGATTGTCAGTGGTACAGCTTGGGGGCCTGGTTCCAGAATCCTGCTCTGGAGCCAAAACCAATGACTCACATGTGCTTATGAGAGCGTGGAGTTGGGGGAAAGGCCAAGCTTTAGAACCAGACAGCCTTGAGTTCAGGTCATAGCCCTGACGTTTAAGAGCTGTAGGAACCTCTCTGGCTTGAGTTTCCTCATGAATCAGACACCAGGGCATCTGTAATCTACAGTCCAGCAGTGCTGTTATCACGCAGGACAGTATTTGTGGAAGGGCCAGGCACAGTACTTGGCTTCTCCAGTAAGAGCAAGATGGAACTCATTCACAGAAGGACATTTTGCTGCCCCCTCTGGTCACACTGAATTTGCAGATGCCCTCAACATGGGATCTTGCTCTCCCTGGGTAAGCCCAGCTGTGGGTGCCAGGGCCACAGGAGCAGAGCATAGTCTGGGAAGAGGTGTGTTGGAGGCTCCAGAGGGACTGAGCCCCTGCGGGGGGAGTCGGGAAGGCTGAGTCTTGACTGACTGCAGCACCACACAGGGGTGAGCAGCTGGAGCTTCGCTCTGGGTCTGGCTGCTCATCAACCCCTGTGGAGATAATCCCAGAGCTTCAGGAAGGCAGAAACCCTCATAAGCCTGCTGACCCTGCCACTTAGCTGCTGTGAGCCTCTGGGTGAGGTGGCCAGGAGGGCTGAACTCCAATGGGGGGTGAAATTTTCTTTCTTTTAGTAGTATAGGAAGATAGGAGATGGATAGACCTTTGTGCTTTTTCTTCACAAAATCTTGAAGAAATTCAAATTCTGGGTTCTGTAAAGGACAGTAACATGTTCTGTTACAGTAGACCCTGTCCAAAAATCAGATAACTAAAGCCCCAAGAGATCAAGGGCCTTGGTGATACCTGGGGGATTGAATGACTTTTCCTCTAATTATTGTTATTTAGTGAAATAGGTTGAAATAGAAAGTTAGAATTAGAGCAACTGTCATTTCTTTTTTTGTTGTTATTTTGTTCTTTTAGGAAATAAAGACATCTTTACCACTACCATTTGTTATTATTTTTTGCTTTTTAGGACTGCACCTGCGGCATATGGAGGTTCCCAGGCTAGGGGTCGAATCAGAGCTACAGCTATTGGCCTATACCACAGCCCAGCAACACGGGATCTGAGCTGCATCTGCGAACTACACCACAGCTCACAGCAATGCCGGATCCCCTCTACCCACTGAGCAAGGCCAGGGATTGAACCCAAATCCTCATGGATACTAGTTGGATTCGTTTCCACTGCACCACGATGGGAACTCTACCACTACCATTTATTAAATACTACTCTAACTGCTTTACTCTGTCTCATTTAATCCACAAAGCAATCTTCCTACAGAGTAGGTGAAGATAACAATTCCTCTTTACTAATGAGGAAATTGAAGCTCAGGGAAGTTAAGAAACCACACTAAGATCACACAGCTGAGAAGCAGCAGGGCAGGATATTTTAGCCAGCTCCATCCATTTCAAGTTGGGTATAACTTGCTAGCAAAACTAGTTAAAAATAATAAGTAATATATAAGTATAAAGTAGAAAAGGAGAGGCTAAGTAAGAAATGAGTCTGTTGAGGCCTTCTTTTGTGATACAGTGGGTTAAGGATCTGGCATTGTCACTGTGGTGGCTTAGGTCACTGCTGTGGCATGGGTTTGGTCTCTGGCCTAGGAGTTTTCATGTGCCATGGCTGTGGCCAAAAGAGGATAGGAAGGGAGGGAGGGAG